>NC_138219.1:3424966-3864966 GCF_964194415.1 Vipera berus
GGAAGAAAGAAAAAAGAAAGAGAAAGAGAAAGAAAGAAGAAAGAAAGAAAGAAAGAAGAAGAAAGAAAGAAAGAAAGAAAGAAAGAAAGAAAGAAAGAAAGAAAGAAGAAGAAAGAAAGGAAAGAAAGAAAGAAAGAAAGAAGAAAGAACCTGCCTAACAGCTCCCGGGCAGAGAGCGCAGATGTCCTCCCGGCAACCATCTCTTCGCAATACACCCTCAACATATTTTGAAAGTGACATCATTTAGAAGAAGAAAGGTGATTTAGCTAGCGCCTAATGGCTTCTCTTTCTTTATTTTGAATTCCAGCTGCAGCATTCTTGCCTTCCTTGTTTCTTCCTCTGTTTCCATTTCCGAAACTCCCCCCCCCCCGCCTAGTGATTTTGCCTCCTTTGGGAAGGAATTCCCAAGAGAGCCTTTCCTCCTCCTCCCAAGCCAGCCATTCCTGTGATCTTCAGATGGCCCAGAATGGCCCTGCCTTGCCTAACCCGGCTTGGACAGAGGAAGCCCCTCGGCTGCCAGGACCATCTTCTTCCAGGACCCTGGAGAAAGGGCCCCAGATTTGCCATGGAAATCCAAGGGGGGGGTCCCTCGCTGCCAAAGGGGCTGCGTTCGAGCCCTTCCTCTCTGTCTGCATAGCCGGGGGTGGCAACACCCACAGGGAAGGACACGGAAGCAGCCAAGCAGAGCATCTCCACAAGGCCCTGCCTGGCTAGGTCAGACGGCGGAGAGAAGTCGAAGGGGTGCACGGTGACGCCCCAAGGCCAGCTCTAACCAAGAAAATTGATGGCCCAATTTCCACCTAACTGAACGGACTTCTTTATAAGGCCACACTGGAACGCTGCATCCCGTTTTGGTCACCATCCTACGAAAAAGAATGGCGAGACGCTGGAACGAGTGCAGAGAAGAGCAACAAGGATGATCAGGGGGCTGGAGGCTAAAACATAGGAAGAACGGTCTGCAGGAATTGGGTATGTCTGGTCTAGAGAAAAGAAGGACTGGGGGGGGCATGTTAGCGGTATCCCAATATTTGAGGGGGCGCCACGAAGAAGAGGGGGGGTCACTTATTCTCCAAAGCACCAGAAGGCCAGACAAGAAGCAATGGGTGGAAACTGATCAAGGAGAGAAGCCACCTGGAATTAAGGAGAAACTTCCTAACAGTGAGGACAATCAACCAGTGGAACAGCTTGCCACCAGAAGTTGCGGATGCTCCATCCCTGGAGGCTTTTAAGAAGAGATTGGACTTCCATTTGTCTGAAATGATATAGGGTCTCCTGCTTGAGCAGGCGGGGTGGACTAGAAGACCTCCAAGGTCCCTTCCAACTCTGTTACTCTGTTATTCCTCAGTATTGTTTGATTGTTGGGGCAATTAAGCTGACTTTGTAATAATGCTGCTTGGGGGGGGCGAAAGCCCTAATAATTTAATTTAATTTAATTTATTAATATTTGTATACCGCCCTTCTCCCGAAGGACTCAGGGCGGTGTACAGGGCAAGAATAAAACACAAAGCTACAAAAATTAAAAAGTAATTAAATACATGCCCAACAATAAATACATTAATAAAACCCCAATAAAGTGATAGTAAAAACCCCACCAATCCCCCCTCAGGCCAGGCCGGCTTGTTCGAACAGGTATGTTTTCAGATCGCGGCGAAAGGAGCGAAGATTGCCAGGCATATACATAGAATGAAGGCTACTGCTAAGCTTGTAAGCCGCCCTGAGTCTTCGGAGAAGGGCGGGATATAAATGGAATTTAAAAAAAATGAATTAAAAATTTTCCCAATGACTTCTCTCAGCTGGGACTGAGGCTTGGAGTATCTCAACCAGAAGGTGTGTGCCGTCATATCCCTCTGACCGTGTGCAGAGTGCCTTCTGCATTGAGCCCTAATACGGACTCCTAGGTTTCAGCCCTGCGAAGCAGACCGGACTTGAAAATCAAGACTCGTGAAAACTAAAACTACACGTAGTCCCCGGCTTACGGCCACAATTGAGTCCAAAATCTATGTTGCTAAGTGGAACATTTGTTAAGTGAGTTTTGCCCTATTTTGTAACCTTTCTGGCCACATTTGTTAAGGGAATCGTTGCAGTCGTTAAATTAGCAACACAGTTGTTAAGCGAATCTGGCTTCCCCCATTGACTTTGCTTGTCGGAAGGTCACAAAAAGGGGATCACGTGACCCCGGGATGCCACGACCGTCACAAATATGTCAGTTGCCAAGCGTGTGGATTTTGGTCAGGTGACCATGGGGCTGCTGGAACGGTCGTAAGTGTGAAAAATGGTCCTAAGTCACTTTTTTTCAGTGCCATTGTAACCTCAAACTGTCATTAAATGAACTGTTGTAAGTTGAGGACTCCCTGTACTTTTATTAACAGGCTGCAGCTTTGGAATCTTGCAATTCCACTCTCTGCCATTATCCTGAAGAAAACTGGGGAGGGTTGAGATTGAGACCCTTCCTCAAATCCCATCCGTTTTGGACACTGATGTCTCTTCTCTGAAGGTTGGACTAGATGACCTCCAAGGTCCTATTCTATTCTATTCTATTCTATTCTATTCTATTCTATTCTATTCTATTCTATTCTATTCTATTCTTTCTACTCTAATATTTTTATTCTATTCTATTCTATTAATTCTATTCTATTTACTCTACTCTACTCTACTCTACTCTACTCTACTCTACTCTATTCAATCCTGACCGGCTCAAGGTTGACTCAGCTTTCCATCCTTCCAAGGTCGGTAAAATGAGGACCCAGATTGTTGGGGACCATATGGTGACTCTGTAAACCATTCATAGAGGGCTGTAAAGCACTGCAAAGCGTTAAACAGGTAGTGCTCAATTTACAACAGTTCAATTAGTGACCATTCAAAGTTACAACGGCCGTGAAAAAAGTGACTTATGACCTTTTCCCACAATTATGACCTTTGTAGCATCCCTGTGGTCAGGTGATCAAAATTCAGACACTTGGCAACTGGCTCATATGTATGACGGTGGCAGCGTCCTGGGGTCACACGAACCCCTTTTGCGACCTTCTGACAAGCAAAGTCAACGGAGAAGCCAGATTCACTTAACAACTGTGTTATACTAACTTAACAGCTGCAATAATTCACTTAACAACTGTGGCAAGAAAAGTCATAAAATGGGGCAAAACTCACTTAACAAATGTCTCACTTAGCAATATAAATTTGGGCCTTGTCATAAGTCGAGGACTACCTGTATAAGTCTAAATGCTACTGCTATTGCCATAAAGTAAAGTTGAAAACTACAACTTGACTAGGAATAAAGTCACTTACCCTTAGGAACAGAGATCCCAACCAAGACAGAGCAGTGGTTGCTAGTCCCTAAGAAGTTAAGGAAAGCACTTAAAATTCCCCTCCTCAATGCTGCAAAACATACGGCTCCTCCGAGGCCTTGGCACTGATTCTGGTTTCCCAAGCTTTTCTTTGCCACCTTAAGGACTAGCAGCTTGATTCAAAGCAAGAGATAAAACTCAAGTTCCTATCGCCTGCAGGTGCGACACTTTTGCTGCTTTTCAGAAGTATAATTACAGGCCTATCAAGTTTAATTACTGGAGGATCACCTGCGCCACCCGTCAGAGGGAGATCCGGTGAACGCAGCCGTCGTTACTCACCGCCACTGGATGGCTGGAACAGGAGAACATTTTCTTCATGGTTGCAGCTTCCTTCCAGCTTCCCCGAAAGGCTGAGGCTGTCGCTCTGACTGGAGGTCCACAGACCGGGTCACTCCATCTCTAGCAGGAGAGGCTCACCCAGGTGAGATGGGAACGCCGGGACGGGAACGCCGGGACTGGCCCAGAGCTGCAGCCGGTTGGAGATCCCGATCCGTGTGGCTGGGAGGGCGCACTTGAGCTGCCCGGTCCTGCCAGGTGTGCCTCCCGCACACCTGTTTCCTTGCTCAGCCAGGCCCGGACATGCCCCAGACGCTCATCCCGGCTAATCTCCCTCGTCACCTGACTTGAAAGAGAAACGGCTTCGGAGCCTCCCCCCTTCTCCTCCTCCTCCTCTTTCGGCTCTCCCGTCCTGGCATTCAGGTCGCCCAGATGTAACCACCACCGGCATTCAAGAGACAAAGCCACCATTCACAGCTGCGCAAAGCCTGCCGCAGGAGGGGAAGGAAAGATTTGCGAATGTCTCCAGCGCAAGAACGGAACTTTCCTGCAGCTTCTTACCTCCCTCTCTCTCTCTGCCTCTTTTTCGGGAGCTAGCTATCACTACTGTGGCTGCTTTGCTTGGATAGCAGAAGGATGGAGCTGGAAGGGACCGCGGAGGTCATCTAGTCCAACCCCCTGCTCAGGCAGGAAACCCTGTACCATTTCAGACAAAGGGCTGTCCAGTCTCTCCTTAAAAACTTCCAATGTTGGAGCACCCACAACCTCTGGAGGGAAGTTAATTGTCCTCACTGTTAGGAAGTTTCTCCTTAGTTCCAGGTTGCTTCTCTCCTGGATTACTTTCCATCCGTTGCTTCTTGTCCTGCCTTCGGGTGCTTTGGTGAATGGGTTGACTCCCTATTGCCAGGGACTAGCAACTTAAGATTGGATTGCTGGATTTAAGTCTCACACCGGTTCCTGGATTTGGCCTGAGTTTAACATCTCTTTTTCTTTCTTTCCATCTCTGCTTGAACCACGCAGGCACAAACGCACAAGAGAATTTTCACCTGCAGCATCTTTTGTTTGACCTTTGGCATCCTCGCCCCTGACCAGAGGCAGTTTCGTGGAAGCCTTTCTTCGGCCTCCAAGATTTCCTAAGGCCTTAAGATCTAGAAACTTGATTTGGAAGGCAAGCCTGGGAAACCGGAAGGCCGTCTCAGCTCTGCACACACCGTCTGCAGACTGGAATGCAAACGTGTCGAGGACGGACGATCGGCCTGCAAGATCTTTGCCAAAGGCGATTGTGCCACAGGAGTTCAGAATAACAGAGCAGAATAACAAGAATTGGGAGGGACCTTGGAGGTCTTCTAGTCCAACCCCCTGCTCAGCAGAAGACCCCGTTTCAGACAAACGGTTATCCAATTTCTTCCTAAAAGCCTCCCGTGATGCAGCAACCCTCAGCTTCTGGAGGCAAGTTGTTCCACTGGTTAATTATCCTCACTGTCAGGAAATTTCTCCTTAAGTTCTGGGTTGCTTCTCTCCTTGATTTTTTGCCATCAAGTGAATATTGTTTTGTTCCCCAGTCTTTTAAATACTCGCCATGTTTTCATTTTGTACTGTAAATGTCGTGGATGACACTGTGAGTCTTATTTCACTCCTTGCTCCTTTTTAATGTTTAATTTATAGTCATAGTTATAGCGTGCTCCTGCCCCGTGGAACACCTTGCCCCCCCCCCCTGACTTTCCATAAGAGCCCAAAACGTGGCATTGCCAATTGACCCGGGGCTTTCATAGAGGGGCGTCAGATGGGAAGGGGCTGATAAAGAACAGGTCCCACCAAACCGCCCCCAGCCCCACTCCTCCCTCCCTCCCTCCCTCTCCATCTTTTCGTTAAAGTTGATAATTTGTACTTTTATAGTCTTTCATTTAAATGATATACACGTTTTATAGTTTTATCCTTTTTTAACATTATAAACCCCCACCCAGTTAAAATAATAATAATAATAATAATAATTTTATTTGTATACCGCCCTTCTCCCGAAGGACTCAGGGCGGTGAACAGGGCAAACATATAAAAATACAAGAATACAAACATTAAAAGAGATTAAACAGGTGCCCAGAAGCTAAGAACAATGAATTAAAATACATTAAAACAATATTAAAATCTAAACCCAACACCCATCAGGCCAGGCCGGCTTGTTCGAACAAGTAGGTCTTCAGATCGCGTCGGAAGGAGCAAAGGTCAGGCGTCATCCGGAGCTCAACCGGCAAACGGTTCCACAATTCTGGCGCGCCCACAGAGAATGGGCGGCAAACCAATTCACAATAATAAAATAAAATAAAAAATAAAATAAAATAAAATACCGGTAAAATGAGGACCCAAACTGATGGGGGCCATATGCTCTGTAAAATCACTTAGAGAGGCTATCAAGTACTATGAAGTGGTATATAAGTCTAAGTGTTATAGTAAAGGTAAAGGTTCCCCCGCATATGCGTGCTAGTCGTTTCCAACTCTAGGGGCCGGTGCTCATCTCCGTTGCAAAGCCAAAGAGCCAGCGCTTGTCCGAGGACGTCTCCGTGGTCATGTGGCTGGCATGACTAGACGCCAAAGGCGCACAGAACGCTGTTACCTTCCCACCGTAGCGGTCCCTGTTTTTCTACTTGCATTTTAACATGCTTTCGAACTGCTAGGTTGGCAGAAGCTGGGACGAGTAACAGGCACTCACTCTGTTCCACTCGGGATTCAACCCGCCAAACTGCCGACCTTCTGATCGACAAGCTCAGCGTCCTAACCCACTGAGCCACCGCGTCCAAGTGCTATAGCTATTGCTAAAATAAAATAAAAAATGAAACAAAAGATAAACTAGGCATAGTAAGAAAATAAACATCCAGAGAAGAAATACAGCTACCAATATTGATTTTCCCGAATTAATACTTTTCCCCCAAAAAAACCCAGTGGTGGGATTCAAATATGTGAACAACCGGTTCTGTGTGTGGATGCCGCTTCTGGAAGTCCATTCTGGGCCCGGGCAACAAAAAAATTGCTACCGGTTCTGCCGAAGTAGTGCAAACCGGCTGAATCCCACCACTGCCCCCAAACCTTCTTGGAACATCAGAGTCCTTTAAGTAGAAAACGAACATTTAACAAGTATCAAAAAGAATCAGTCGTGAAAACATCTGAGTCCTTAGGGAGAAGGGCGGTATACAAATCAAATAAATAAATAAATAAATCTGGTCAGCCATAAAATGTTTTTGAAATGCTCAAATTATGGATCGCTGCGCCATCTGTCGGTTGAATCAAGTCGTTGCGGCTATAAGTCATATATAGATCTTTTGTTGTGGTGGTTAGCTGCAAAGTCGTGTTCGACCCATCGCGACCCCCAGGGACAACGTTCCTCCAGGCCTTCCTGTCCTCTACCATCTTCTGGAGTCCATTTAAGCTCACATAGACCTTTTTTACTCCAGCCAATTCTAAGGTTAGGGTCTCCTGCTTGAGCAGAGGGCTGGACTAGAAGACCTCAAAAGGTCCCTTCCAGCTCTACTCTTGATTGCTTTCTATAAATCGCCCAGAGTTTCTGGGAGCCACTTGGCACAAACCATTTAATAAATTGTGATTTAACACCATTCTGGAAGCAGGGAAGGCACTCCTAGAAGAGGATCGAGGGAACCAGTCACCGTGGGAAGAAAGGTCAGTGTTTGTTCACTAGAAAAGTCAGAAATTAAAGCGGTTTAGTGCTGAAAGCTAGAGCAGGCATCTTGTTCGTGAGTAATGCTCATGGGCCGTCTATTAATAATCATAGGCGGAAGACGTCTTTTTATCCGCCATGCCTCCCTTATCTCAGAAATTAAATGGAGGGTTTTTTGGGGGGGGATGTTAGATCTGATACCCTCTGCCCGAGATTGTTTGCAAGCAAATATTTTATGTACCATCGCGAGTCCCCTTATATTATCTCTGCAATTGGAAGTGCCGCGTGGCCAGCGTGCCTGCAGGTGAACAAAGGCGTTTAGCCATAAAGCGGTGGTAGTAAGCAGGCTAGTTTATACTATTGTGAAAAAGTAAAAAAAAAAAAGGCGAGGTTTGATGATAATGCTTTATTCTCCTGCAACAGAGGAATTCGGAAGTCAATGCCTTTTTTTTTTCCTTTTTCCCCGTCACTTTCCCTCCCTTTTTTCCTCCTTGCAATGTTCTACTATTTACTTTTGTATTTTATTCCAATCTAATAAAATGTTACAAACTGTAAAAAAAAAATACATAACAAAAAAAAAACAAAGTGGTGGTAGTAAACAAGACTATGATGTGTGTGTGTGTGTGGGGGGGGGAAAGGAAATGAAGATGGAAAAATCCACTCGGCCCCACTAAAATAATTTGGTTGCCCTAAATGGAAATCGGCGTAAACGGAAAGAAAATTACCTTCGTTAGGAACTGGGATTGTGCCAACCACTTCACACACACACACCCTCCCCAACTTATATTTACAAGGCTGGGGGGGGGGGGAAAGCCAACCACACAGCCAAGATGAGAGACCCTTAATGACATGGGACCACAGCTCTTTGCAACTTTTTTTTTATTATTATATGTTTCTATACAAAGGCATATACACCATGGCTCCGAGCTGATAAAAACAAGGATATGGCAGAATAAATAAGCCCAGAATAAAAGGGTCCACTAAAAGGTTGGCAAGTCAGCCTCTTCCCCACCTGCCCAGCCAGCCACCGGCTGCAAACGGGGTCTCGGCCTCCGCTGCCCTAGCCGAGTCTCCTTCCTGGAGACAACTCACTGCAGGAGAATTTAACAATCCCACTTAATTATTTCAAATAAATTTTTAAAAAAATATTTCCATTTTTGTCATTCTGTGAATGTCCAAAAGGAAGGGGTTTTTTTGTTCTTAATTTGTTTTAAATAAATTTCACTCTGTCCCTCCTTTGGCGTCTTTCCTTTAATGATTCTGTTCCACCGTTTCTTCGATATTAGTGTGTTATTCTTTGTCCCGTGGCGTCCACGGGAAGTTGTCATAGACCCCCCCCCCCTTCCTGGGCACATCTAGGAAAACTTTGGCTGTCCCGGGGAAAAAAAAAACCTTCCCTTTGATTGGGAAAGACTTGAACGAAAGCCACACCACGATGAGATGCGGGTCACAAGCAGTATTAAAATTAACCCACAGCCCGCTTCAAATAGGAATCCGGCCTTCTCCACTGAGGCTTTGGGAAATAATGCAGAAAGCAAATGCCTTGAAGGGGGGGGGGGGGGGAAATTGCAAAATTACAAAGTTTCCTTCATTCCGTCTCAGACCGGACTTGACCCCCGCTGACTCCGTCGGGGCAGTTCTGGCTCAAACACCTGGCTGGCTGTAGAGGTGGGAAGAGGCGGCTGAACAGTTGGACTCAAGAAAGCTTCGAACTGAAAAACACACACACACACCTCAGAACACATACATAAATATATAAATTAGCCGTGCAACGGACAATGCACTGCCCCTCACGCTCGCTTCCACGTGTGCAAAGTATGACGCAACCTTCATTTAGTCCTCAGGAAAGGAAGGAGGAAAAAAAAATGCAGAGAAAAGATCTTTGGAGTTGCATTATGTACAAAAACAGAAAATATAGATCATCGTAATATAGATATATATATAGATTATATAGATAGATAGATCGATCTTTTGTTCTCTGTACAGGATTGGCTGGAAATACTTTTAAGAGGGGTGAAAATACAAGATTTAAAGTGTAAAAAAATACATCGTAACAGCAAGAGCCTACAGACCGGGCAATCCCCAGAAAACCACCAGTAACGGCCACCGGATGGTGGGATTTTGGAAGGCAGCCCTTGGCACCTGAGCCCACCCCAGAGGTATGGAAAGCCAGCTTCAAAGGGTATTCCCGCCCGCCCCGCCCACCCCTGCAAGTCCACTCCAGGCAGGCAGTGCCAGGTGCCCCAACGGAAATCCTAAAAAGTCCACCCGGCGCGTTCCCAGGGCTCTCTACGGTGGCCCGATGGCAGCTCTGGTTGGATTCTAGAAAAATCTGAAGCTAGGAGTGTCCGAGAAGAATTGCCTTCTGTTCTGGGGGTGGGGGGTGGCAGTCGTGCTTCACCGAAGTTGGGATTCAAACTTCGCACCTCACAGCTCCAACGTCTCCGGCGAGATCTCCCCGGCAACTTTTTCGCCCCAGGACAAGGCGAGCATCCCGTCTCTGCGTAGAGATTTCCAAAACGGAAGAGGGGGGGGGCACGGATGAGCAAAGAGGGCAGACCCTTCCCCAAAGGGAAGGCGAGGGGTGTTCTGCCTTCTCCAAAAGGGCAGCTCTCTCTGGATGCCTACGGGAATTCCCCCCAAGGATTCCTCGAAGAGAAGTCGCAGGCAGATTGTTTCTTGCAAGCTTTACGTGACGAGGTCTTCTCCTCTTGGACGAAGGGACGGTGCCCACGGATAGCGCAGCCTGGATCCTCAGGGGTTGAACCCCAAGTTGCGAGAGAAAGAAAAACATTCACGTGGGCAGGGCTAAATTTAACTTTTTAAAAACGAAAGCGGTCAACCAAATTCAAATTAGGCTTTGTTCCCACTTCTTTGGAACAGAGCCCACTGGCGCCCCGCAAAAAGTAGCGGGATCCCAACTCAGTGTTATTGGAAGACTGGCCATGCCATGGTTAGACAGCCCCGGTGCCTCCTGACCATCACCAGCTTTGTGTATATATATATATATATATAATAACAAACAGCATTTGTTATAACCATGATCGGTTGGGCAAACCCCGACTGCCTGTTTCATACTAGGCGACATCCTGCATCACTGAGAACCAAAAACCTCCACCAAGGCGTAGCCGAATGTGAGAACGCAGCCGAGGCTAAATCGTAATGACGTGTATATAAAAAAAAACAGGTGGGGAGCAACAGAAAGCAGTGGAATTTTCTAAAACTCAGAATTCCCTTGTCACACCTTCAACCCTCTGAAGAGGCTGTTGGTCTTTTATAAGTAGAGAAAATACACTATGGGAGTTAGAGAAGAAAAAAAAAACTGGTTGGGGGGAAAAAAACTGTGCTCTTTCCCCACAACAGAGCTCTGAAAATACAAACGTTCCTATTGGCCTCAATTGGTCTAGCCAGCATCCTTCCAAAAAAAAATAAAATAATAATGCTTGTTTTAATCCAAGGAGGAGCCAAATGTTCCCGATTCAAAATGCTTTAACCTTCAAATCTTCACAACGTGGAGCTCAACGCAGCCTTCAGATTTGGTCAGCGGGCTCCCGATCCAAGGAACCTGGGCCAAGCTTGACCCAGGGTGGTCCTAACTGCTTGTTCCGGGTTCGAGCCATGCAGACTTTCAAATGCCCCCCCCCCAGGCTCCCATCCGCTGCACTCGTCCCACCCTGCCCACCTTAAACTGGGTTTCAGAGACGGAGCCCTGGGCAATCCACAAGGACTGGAAGCTTAGCTTCCAGGAAAGTTTCCAGCTTTAAAACTGCCACGATTTCCCAGGCTCACTCTAGGACGACAGCGGGCACTGAGTGAAAACCCTCTGCCTTCTCTCCTCTCCTCTTCTCAGCTGCTGACGCGTTGCCTCAGTTGCCAAAATGTCTTCCTTCTTCCAGAGGGGAAGGGAGTCCCAGAGGGTGTCGTTCCCCCCCCCCCCCCCGCCGCCGCTTTAGTCCAGAGAGATGATGTCTGGCCGACACCCTGGCAGAGCCGGGCTGCTTCCCATGGCACCGTGGCTCTCCCGCAAGCTGGCCGTGGGCGAAGAGACCATGCTGTTCATGCGGCTGCCGGTGGGGGAGCCGACCCCACTGTGGGAGCCCACCACGATCGGAGCCAGGGGGCTCATGAAGTGCGGGGAGGGCCCCCGGTACTGGAAAAAATGGCTGAGCGAGTCCTGCTCGTCTAAAGAGGTGATCACGGAGGGCCCGTAATGCTGCAAGAGGAAAAGACGCGTGGTTAACAAGGACGAGCATTTTTGTCTTTTGCCCTTGGCACACTCGCTGCGCACCCCGAGTCCTGGGGCTGAAGGAGCTACAGGTCGTCCTCAACTTACCAGAGTTTGTTTAGGGACCGTGCAAAGTTGCAAGGGCCCTGGGAAAAGGGACTTGGGACCGTTTTTCAAACTTACGACCGTTGGTCGCAAGGTCAAACTTCAGGACGCTTGGCAGCGGGCTCGTATTTATCACGGTTGCCGTGTCCCGGGGCCACAAGTCAAGGGGGAAGCCGGGTTCGTTTAAACAACCGTGTCGCTAACTTCTCAACTGCAGGGATTCACTTAACGGCTGTGGCAAGAAAGGTCGTAAAAGGGGGCAAAAATGGCTTAACAAATGTCTCTCGCTTAACAGCAGGAATTTGGGGCTCAATTGTGGTCGTAAGTTGAGGACTAGCTGTGATCACAGGCCAATCTTCTGCTGCCTGCCGTTTCAACTTTGGTATACAGCCATGGTGGCACAGTGCTTAGAATGCAGCACTGCAGGCTTCGTCTGTCGACTGCCCACCGCCAGCAGTTAGGCAGTTCGATCCTGACTGGCTCTAGGTTGACTCAGCCTTCCATCCTTCCGAGGTCGGTAAAATGAGGACCCAGATGGTTGGGGGAAATAGGCCGACCCTGTAAACTGCTTAGAGAGGGCGGTAAAGCACTGTGAAGCGGTATAGAAGTCAAAGTGCTTATTCTATTCTATTCTATTCTATTCTATTCTATTCTATTCTATTCTATTCTATTCTATTCTATTCTATTCTATTCTATTTTATTTCTATTCTATTCCAATATCTATTCTATTCTATTCTATTCTATTCTATTCTATTCTATTCTATTCTATTCTATTCTATTCTATTCTATTCTATTCTTTCTATTCTATTCCAATATCTAATCTATTCTATTCTATTCTATTTCTATTCTATTCTATTTCTATTTTATTCTATTCCAATATCTAATCTAATCTATTCTATTCTATTCTATTTCTATTTCTATTTCTATTCTATTTCTATTCTATTCTATTTCTATTCTATTCTATTCCAATATCTAATCTATTCTATTCTATTCTATTCTATTTCTATTCTATTCTATTCCAATATCTAATCTATTCTATTCTATTCTATTCTAATTCTATTTCTATTTCTATTCTATTCTATTATTTTCTGTTGTATTCTATTCCCATTCTCTATTGTATTCTATTTTTTATTCTATTCTGTTTTCTGTTCTATTCTATTCTATTATTCTATTCTATTTTCTATTCTATTCTATTTTCTGTTCTATTCCCATTCTCTATTCTAATCTATTCCATCCTATTCTATCCTGTCCTATGCAACTGCTATTCTGGACTCTGAGTCTTGCAAGTCTGAAAAGGCTTGAAGAGCTGTAAAAGTAAGCTTGCTGGGTTACCAAGGCAATTAAACGCACAGAAAAAGACACCTTCCATTTTAATGGCCACGCTGTGGATTTCATGAATGGGTGGTTGGGAGACGGAAGACAAGAGAGAAAAACATACCTGATTTTCATTCTGAAGGAAGGAAAACAAATCCAGACCTAGAGAAATGGAAAGGGGGAAAGTAACTTAATGCTAAAATGAATGTACTGGAAGGAAGGCAAAGATTTTAAAAAGACAGGGAGTCCTCGACTTACAACAGTTCGTTTAGTGACCATTCAACAATGGCAGCAAAAAAAAGAGAGACTTATGACTGTTTTTCAGTTCTGACCTTTCCAGGATCCCCATGATCACGTGATCAAAATTGAGATGTTGGGCGACTGACTCATATTTATGACTGTCGCAGTGTGCCGCGGTCACGTGATCAGATCAGCTTTTGAAAACCTCTGATAAGCAAAGTCAAGGGGAGTAAGGCAGATTCACTTCAGAACCGGGTTACTAATTTAACAACTGCAGTGATACCCTTACCAACTGCGGCAAGGCAAGTTGCAAAATGGAGCAAAACTCACTTAACTAATTTCTCACTTAGCAACATAAAATTCTGGGTTCAATTGCGGTCATTCTCCAAAGCACCAGAGGGCAGGACGAGAAACAATGGTTGGAAACTGACCAAAGAGAGAAGCAACCAGGAAACTTCCTGACAGTGAGGACAATTAACCAGTGGAATGGCTTGCCACCAGAAATCATGGATGCTCCATCGTTTTTAAGAAGAGGTAGACGGTCACTTGTCTGAGATGGTATAAGTTCTCCTGCTTGAGCAGGGGGCTGGACTAGAAGACCTCCAAAGTCCCTTCAAGACCTCCAAAGTCCCTTCCAGCTATTCTATTCTATTCTATTCTATTCTATTCTATTCTATTCTATTCTATTCTATTCTGTATTTCTATTCTATTGTATACTATATTTCTATTCTATTCTATTCTAATTCTATTATTCTATTCTGCATTTCTATTCTATTCTAATTCTATTATTCTATTCTATTCTGTATTTCTGTTCTATACTATATTTCTATTCTATTCTATTCTATTCTATTTTCTATTCTATTCTAATTCTATTATTCTATTCTGTATTTCTATTCTGTTCTATTCTAATTCTATTATTCTATTCTAATTCTATTATTCTATTCTGTATTTCTATTCTATAATTCTATTCTATTCTATTCTATTCTATTCTATTCTATTCTGTATTTCTATTCTATTGTATACTATATTTCTATTCTATTCTATTCTAATTCTATTATTCTATTCTGCATTTCTATTCTATTCTAATTCTATTATTCTATTCTATTCTGTATTTCTGTTCTATACTATATTTCTATTCTATTCTATTCTATTCTATTTTCTATTCTATTCTAATTCTATTATTCTATTCTGTATTTCTATTCTGTTCTATTCTAATTCTATTATTCTATTCTAATTCTATTATTCTATTCTGTATTTCTATTCTATAATTCTATTCTATTCTATTCTATTCTATTCTATTCTATTCTATTCTATTCTATTCTATTCTATTCTATTCTATTCTATTCTATTCTATTCTATTCTATTCTATTCTAGACTAGACTAGACTAGACTAGACTAGACTAAACCTGTATACTTTTGGAAAAACAATGATCCCGGGGCCCTTCTCTGCTAACTAACTTAAGGGAGATGGATGGCACTAGGGTTCTTCAGAGGCGGCTAACATCCACAGGACAGAGGTGCAGTATCAGGGCTTGCTAACCAGACAAGGGCCTTGGCCCCTTTCAGGGCTGTGTTCACACGAGAAGCTGAAACCCATCCAAGACCGAGAAGCCACAATACCACTAAGACAGGTGAGCTTCACCTTAGATTCTGTCAGGTCCCTATGGGAACCCTGATATTCGGAAGGGAGCCGGGTGTGTGTGTGTGTGTGTGTGCTTTGGAAGAATCTAAGATGGTTCTGTATTGTTTCTACTTATATCTGCCTGGGAATTGGGGTGGGGGGGAAAGAAGCCCTTAGGGCCATCTGGTTTGGCTCCTCTCTTCGGCTGGGAGTTCCCACCACTCCTTTGCACCACCAAGTTGGCTCCCGGTGGACTGGGGCGTTGGGGAGGGGTTTGGGAATTAGCCTAACGTTTTCGTGCAGGAATTTCGGATCCGGCTCATCTTTTCTTGCCACCACCAAGGAATAGAATAGAATAGAATAGAATAGAATAGAATAGAATAGAATAGAATAGAATAGAATAGAATAGAATAGAAATATAGTATAGAAATACAGATTAGATTAGAATAGAATAATAGAATTAGAATAGAACAGAATAGAACAGAATAGAATAGAATAGAATAGAATAATAGAATTAGAATAGAATAGAATAGAATAGAATAGAATAATAGAATAGAATAATAGAATTAGAATAGAATAGAATAGAATAGAATAGAACAGAACAGAACAGAATAGAATAGAATAGAATAGAATAGAATAGAATAGAAATACAGAATAGAATAGAATAGAATAGGAATAGGAATAGAAATATAGAAATACAGAATAGAATAGAATAATAGAATTAGAATAGAATAGAATAGAATAGAATAGAATAGAATAGAATAGAATAGAATAGAATAGAATAGAATAATAGAATTAGAATAGAATAGAATAGAATAGAATAGAATAGAATAGAATAGAATAGAATAGAATAGAAATACAGAATAGAATAGAATAGGAATAGGAATAGAAATATAGAAATACAGAATAGAATAGAATAATAGAATTAGAATAGAATAGAATAGAATAGAATAGAATAGAATAGAATAGAATAGAATAGAATAGAATAGAAAATAGAATAGAATAGAAAATAATAGAATAGAATAGAATAGAATAATAGAATAGAATAATAGAATTAGAATAGAATAGAATAGAATAGAATAGAATAGAATAGAAATACAGAATAGAATAGAATAGAATAATAGAATTAGAATAGAATAGAATAATAGAATTAGAATAGAATAGAATAGAAATACAGAATAGAATAGAATAGGAATAGAAATAGAAATATAGAAATACAGAATAGAATAGAATAATAGAATTAGAATAGAATAGAATAGAATAGAATAGAAAATAGAATAGAATAGAAAATAGAATAGAATAGAATAGAATAGAATAGAATAGAATAATAGAATTAGAATAGAATAGAATAATAGAATTAGAATAGAATAGAATAGAAATACAGAATAGAATAGAATAATAGAATAGAATAGAAATACAGAGCAGAATAGAATAATAATAGAACAGAAATACAGAACGGAACAGAATAGAATAGAAATATAGAAATGAATAGAATAGAATAGAATAGAATAGAATAGAATAGAATAGAATAGAATAGAATAGAATAGAATAGAATAGAATAGAATAGAATAGAATAGAAATACAGAATAGAATAGAATAGGAATAGAATAGAATAGAAATACAGAATAGAATAGAATAGGAATAGGAATAGGAATAGAAATATAGTATAGAAATACAGAATAGAATAGAATAATAGAATAGAATAGAAACATAGTATAGAACAGAATCCTTCGGCAAGGAGGCCGGATTCAAGAGTCGTCCTTCCCGGGGGGGTGGGGGGGAATGCTGAGGCTGAGGGACCTTGCAGACACCTTTCCTTCTCCAGTTCTCCCCAGTTTAGGGAAGAGAGCCCACGCTGGGAGCCAGCTGGCCCTGCTCACCTTGAATGTCTGAAGGGACTGGATAAGAAGGGTGGTAGTCGGACAAGGGGAGGCCGGAGAGGTAATCGCTGCCCACCGCAGCCATTGGCGGGCTCCGCAGCACCGAGGAGGGCTGGTGGTCTGCGTTTAAAACCCTGAAAGGAAAGGAAAGGTTAGCAGGGCTGGAAGACCGTTGGGTTCTCAGGGAGAAAAGGAACATTTGCGGCAGCCTTTGGGGGCCAATTCTGTTTCTTCTGGGGGGGGGTTGAGGGTCACAAGCCGGTGGGAAGAGGAGCTGGGGAGTTCTACTTTTGGGGGTTTTTTTCATCGAATTTTGGAATTTGGGCAGTTTTCAGCAACTCTGGTCTGATAATATCCCGAAGAATTACCAGAGAAAGATAAATTGCTTGTCAACCCCCCTCCCCCCCCCCCCGCCACACACAGAAAGGGCCTGGGGTCTTCCAGAGAAGATTACATTCCAAAGATTAAATTCCGCAGGATATTATTATCCCAAAAGAAGCTCAACTGTGCCGTGCAGCTGCACATCCAGGCTTTAAACATTAATCCACTTTATATTAAGATTTGACGGATCAAGGCCACTTCATACGTAAGGATGGGAAAAGGGGGGGGGAAGACAAGAGGGGGCCAGTGAAAGTCGGCAAGATTGAGGGGCAGAAGACCCAGGCCCCTGTTCAGAAGGGCTGAGAGGCAATTTATCTCTCTCCCAGAATAAATACATTCACCTGATGAATTAATCCAAGGAAGTTCATTTAACTCTTCAACACACACACACACACACACACACACACACACACCAACCTTAAACACACAATCGTGAGCCGTTATGAACACAAGCTAATCTGTTTCACCTTCCTGGACCTCCCAGAAAAAGAGCCAGAAAGAAAGAAAAGCTAAAAAGGGAAGTTTTTCTAGTTACACAGGGGTAGGCAACCTTGGCTCTTTTATGACTCATGGACTTCAACTCCCAGAATTCCTGAGCCAGCCACGCTGAGGGGAAAGGGAGAGGTTTCCAAGCTGAGCCATGCTGGCTCAGGAATTCTGGGAGTTGAAGTCCACCAGTCATGAAGGGGCCAGAGTTCCCCCATGCTGGCTCAGGAATTCTGGGAGTTGAAGTCCACCAGTCATAAAAGGGCCAAGGTTGCCTACCCCTGGCCTAGGCCTAGGCCGCTTTATGAGTTGTGGACTTCAACTCCCAGAATTCCTGAGCCAGCCATGCTGAGGGGAAAGGGAGAGGTTTCCAAGCTGAGCCATGCTGGCTCAGCAATTCTGGGAGTTGAAGTCCACGAGTCATGAAGGGGCCATAGTTCCCCCATGCTGGCTGAGGAATTCTGGGAGTTGAAGTCCACGAATCATGAAGGGGCATAGTTCCCCCATGCTGGCTGAGGAATTCTGGGAGTTGAAGTCCACCAGTCACAAAAGCCCCTTCATGGATTACTGCCTTGTCGTGGCGAAGGGGCTTGCGTAATTCAATGAAGCTATGAGCTATGCCGTGCAGGGCCACCCAAGACGGACAGGTCATAGCAGAGAGTTCTGACAAAACGTGATCCACTGGAGAAGGAAATGGCAACCCACTCCAGTATCTTTGCCATGAAAACCCTATGGACAGTACCAAAAGGCAAAACGATATGACGCTGGAAGATGAGCCCCTCAGGTCGGAAGGCGTCCAATATGCTACTGGGGAAGAGCAGAGGGCTAGTACTAGTAGCGCCAGAAAGAATGAAGCGACTGGGCCAAAGCCGAAAGGACGCTCAGCTGTGGATGTGTCTGGTGGTGAAAGGAAAGTCCAATGCTGTAAAGATTTTTTCTCCATAGGAACCTGGAATGTAAGATCCATGAATCAAGGAAAGCTGGACGTGGTCAAACAAGAGATGACAAGACTGAACATTGACATCTTAGGTATCAGCGAACTAAAATGGACAGGAATGGGTGAATTTAATTCAGATGACCATCAGGTATACTACTGTGGGCAAGAATCCTTCAGAAGAAATGGAGTAGCCTTCATAGTCAATAAAAGAGTAGGAAAAGCAATACTGGGATACAATCCTCAAAATGACAGAATGATCTCAGTTCGAATCCAAGGCAAACCATTCAATATCACAGTAGTCCAAGTCTATGCCCCAACCACCAGTGCTGAAGAGGATGAAATTGACCAGTTCTATGAAGCACTACAGCACCTTATAGAACTAACACCAAAAAATGATGTTCTTATCATCATGGGGGATTGGAATGCTAAAGTAGGAAGCCAAAAGATAACTGGAATAACAGGCAAGTTTGGCCTTGGAGTGCAAAATGAAGCAGGGCACAGGCTGATAGAATTCTGTCAAGAGAACGCGATGGTCATAGCAAACACTCTTTTCCAACAACCCAAGAGACGGCTCTACACATGGACATCACCAGATGGTCAACACAGAAATCAGATTGACTATATGCTCTGCAGCCAAAGATGGAGAAGCTCTATACAGTCAGTAAAAACAAGACCAGGAGCTGACTGTGGCTCAGACCATGAGCTTCTCCTTGCAAAGTTTAGGCTTAAACTGAAGAAAGTAGGGAAAAGCACTAGGCCAGTCAGGTATGAATTAAATCATATCCCTGTTGAATATACAGTAGAGGTGACAAATAGATTTAAGGTATTAGATCTGATAGACAGAGTGCCTGAAGAACTATGGACAGAGGTTCGCAACATTGTACAAGAGGTAGCAACCAAAACCATCCCAAAGAAAAAGAAATGCAAGAAAGCAAAATGGCTGTCTGAGGAAGCTTTGCAAATAGCTGAGGAAAGGAGGGAAGCGAAAGGCAAGGGAGAAAAAGAAAGATACGCCCAATTGAATGCAGAATTCCAGAGAATAGCTAGAAGAGATAAGAATGCCTTCTTAAATGAACAGTGCAAAGAAATAGAAGAAAACAATAGAATAGGGAGGACCAGAGATCTTTTCAAGAAAATTGGAGAAATGAAGGGAACGTTTAATGCAAAAATGGGCATGATAAAGGACCAACATGGCAGGGACCTAACAGAGGCAGAAGAGATTAAGAAGAGGTGGCAAAATTACACAGAAGAACTATACAAGAATGAGCTTAACGTCCCTGATAATCACAATGAGGTGGTCACTGACCTCGAGCCAGACATCCTAGAATGTGAAGTGAAGTGGGCCTTAGAAAAACTGAGCAACAACAAAGCTAGTGGAAGTGACAGTATTCCAGCTGAGCTATTCAAAATCTTAAAAGACAATGCAGTAAAAGTGCTACACTCAATTTGCCAGCAAATTTGGAAAACTCAACAGTGGCCACAGGATTGGAAAAGATCAGTTTACATTCCAATTCCAAAGAAAGGCAGTGCCAAAGAATGTTCAAACTATCGCACCATTGCACTCATTTCTCATGCTAGTAAAGTCATGCTTAAAATCCTACAAGCTAGACTTCAGCAGTATGTGGATCGAGAACTACCAGAAGTACAGGCAGGATTTCGAAGAGGCAGAGGAACTAGAGATCAAATTGCCAACATACGCTGGATCATGGAGAAAGCTAGGGAGTTCCAGAAAAACATCTACTTCTGCTTCATTGACTATGCTAAAGCCTTTGATTGTGTGGATCACAACAAACTGTGGCAAGTTCTTAAAGAGATGGGAGTACCAGACCATCTTATTTGTCTCTTGAGAAACCTATATGCGGGTCAAGAAGCAACAGTGAGAACTGGACACGGAACCACTGATTGGTTCAAAATTGGGAAAGGAGTCCGGCAAGGCTGTATACTGTCGCCCTGCCTATTTAACTTATATGCAGAGCACATCATGAGAAAGGCAGGGCTAGATGAATCAAAAGTTGGAATTAAGATTGCCGGAAGAAATATCAACAACCTAAGATACGCAGATGATACCACTCTAATGGCAGAAAGTGAAGAAGAACTAAAGAGCCTCTTGTTGCGGGTGAAGAAGGAGAGTGCAAAACTTGGGTTGAAACTTAACATTAAGAAAACCAAGATCATGGCATCTGGCCCTCTCAATTCCTGGCAAATAGATGGGGAAGAAATGGAGGTAGTGACAGATTTTATTTTCCTGGGCTCCAAGATCACTGCAGACGGGGACTGTAGCCAAGAAATTAAAAGACGCTTGCTCCTGGGGAGGAAAGCCATGGCAAATCTAGACAGCACACTAAAAAGCAGAGACATCACCCTGTCAACAAAAGTGCGTATAGTCAAGGCTATGGTCTTCCCAGTTGCAATGTATGGCAGTGAAAGTTGGACCATAAGAAAGGCTGAGCGCCAAAGAATTGAGGCCTTTGAACTCTGGTGCTGGAGAAGACTCCTGCGAGTCCCTTGGACTGCAAGGCGATCAAACCGGTCAGTCCTAGAGGAGATCAATCCTGACTGCTCTTTAGAAGGCCAGATTCTGAAGCTAAAACTCAAGTACTTTGGCCACCTAATGAGAAGGAAGGACTCACTGGAGAAGAGCCTAATGCTGGGAAAGATCGAGGGCAATAGAAGAAGGGGACGACAGAGAATGAGGTGGCTGGATGGAGTCACTGAAGCAGTAGGCGCGAGCTTAAATGGACTCCAGAAGATGGTAGAGGACAGGAAGGCCTGGAGGAATGTTGTCCATAGGGTCGCGATGGGTCGGACACGACTTCGCAGCTAACAACAACAACAACAACAGTCACAAAAGAGCCAAGGTTGCCTACCCCTCAAAGGAATAGCTTGCCTCCAGAAGTTGTGGATGCTACGTCACTGGAGGCTTTGCAGAAAAGACTGCACTGCCCTTTGTCCCAGATGAAGTAAGGACCCCTGCCTCGGGCGGCGGGTTGGACTAGACCAACTCCGAGATCCCTTCCAGGCCTAGGATTCTATATCCTAAGAGTCTGCCCATCACCAGGTCCGGCTCAGAGAAATCGGCCAAGCCAGAGGAAGGAAAGGCCTCTGAGACCACAACCCCTACCCTTTTGGTCCCGCTGCTGGCGGGATGGCCGCAATGGCGAGAGAACACACTTTCTTGGCAGGGGGGTCCTCGTCGTCCGAAGAGCTGTCCAGGGTCAGGTCAATCACCTCCACCTTCTTCTTGCTTTCGGGCAGCGGCTTTCCATCTGAACTTACTGTGTAGAGGGAGGCTGCAAGCAACACAACAATGGCAACGCTCAGAAACTGGCTTCACACAGCCAGACCTTGTGCGTGGCACAATCCCCGGGACGCCACGATGCTAAGTCATCAGCCACTGAGACACCCCAGAGGAGCCTCCGTGTGCAGAAGGGGGGCAAACGGCTGCAGAGAAGCTCCCAGATTTGGGACCTCTTGCACCGAGGATCCCTCTCTGTTCCTGGCAACACAGCACACACACACACACACACACACACACACCAGCCAGGGCCCTCCTTTCATGCCCAAGAGCCATGGCCAGCGCGTCAAAGCCGAGCCTCCACCTACTTCACCTCTTGCACCAAGGACCCCTCTCTGCTCCTGGCACCACAGCGCACGCGCACACACACACACACACACACACACACACACATGCACACACACCCGCCAGGGCCCTCCTTTCATGCCCAAGAGCCATGGCCAGCGCGTCAAAGCCGAGCCTCCACCTACTTCACCTCTTGCACCAAGGACCCCTCTCTGCTCCTGGCACCACAGCGCACGCACACACAAACACACACACCAGCCAGGGCCCTCCTTTCATGCCCAAGAGCCATGGCCAGCGCGTCAAAGCCGAGCCTCCACCTACTTCACCTCTTGCACCAAGGACCCCTCTCTGCTCCTGGCACCACAGCGCGCGCACACACACAAACACACACACACACACCAGCCAGGGCCCTCCTTTCATGCCCAAGAGCCATGGCCAGCGCGTCAAAGTCGAGCCTCCACCTACTTCACCTCTTGCACCAAGGACCCCCCTCTGCTCCTGGCACCACAGCGCGCACACACACAAACACACACATGCACACACATCGGCCAGGGCCCTCCTTTCATGCCCAAGAGCCATGGCCAGCGCATCAAAGCCAAGCCTCCACCTACTTCACCTCTTGCACCAAGGACCCCTCTCTGCTCCTGGCACCACAGCGCGCGCACACACAAACACACACACACAGACCAGCCAGGGCCCTCCTTTCATGCCCAAGAGCCATGGCCAGCGCGTCAAAGCCGGGTCTTCACCTACCTTCCAGGCCATTGTAAGCAGACGGCTGGCAAACCTCCTGGTTCTCCTTCTTGGGCTTCATAGGGCACCAGGAACCGTCTTCCATGAACTGGATCTCATCGCAGTCCGTAACGGAGTTCAGGATCTCCATGAACAGCCTGAGGAGGGGAGCAGTTCAGGAGGAGGGACAGTTGACGGAGAGCACTGGACAGGAACCGAGCCGTTGAAGCTTCTCAGAGACCCCCCTTGAGCAGGGGTCCCACTGGGTCTCCAGACTTACGTCCCCACCAGCAAGGCAGCGTCGCTCAGGGGAGTTTAAAGAACTCTTGCCACCTTGCATCTATCATCTTTCCGCCCGCTTTTGGGCCCATGCTTGGAAAAACTCTTGCAAGGTGTTGGGAGTTATATGCAAGCCATGGTTTAAGGCAGGGGTGTCAAACTCAATTTCATTGAGGGCCGCATCAGCACTGCGGTTGCCCTCAAGGGGCCGGGTGGGTATGGCCAGGGTGGGCGTGGCCTACTGGGTGGGCGTGGCTAGAGTGCCTATGGCCTGCTGGGTGGGTGTGGCCAGCTCTACATCGTTGGCATCAAGGGTGCCTATGGGGGCCTGGGCAGGAGTGGGACAGATCTGGGGCTCTCTGGCAGAAGGAGAGTCTCTGGGCCGGGTCCAAGGCAGTGGGAGCCGTTCTCTCACTGTTTCCAGGATGGCTTCGCGGGCCGCATGAAACCACTTCACGGGCCGGATCCGGCCCCCGGGCCTTGTGTTTGACATGTCTGGTTTAAGGCTTCAGAACTCAGTCACCAAGTGCAGGTATTTCATGTCAAGTCACCAAGCGCAGGTATTTCTGTTTGTGTATTACACGATAATCGCCCCGTCTCCTTCAGTCTTTTTCGAATTTAGAATAGAATAATAGAGCTGGAAGGGACCTCGGAGGTCTTCTAGTCCAGCCCCCTGCTCAAGCAGGAAAACCTATACCATCTCAGACAGGTGGATGTCCAGTCTCTTCTTAAAAATCTCCAGTGATGGATTGCCCACGATTTCTTTAGGCAAGGAGTTCCACTGATTAATTGTCCTCACTGTCAGGAAGTTTCTCCTTAGTTCCAGGTGGCTTCTCTCCTTGATCAGTTTTCAACCGTTGATTCTCATCCTTCCCTCTGGTGCTTTGGTGCACAACCTGCCCCCCTCTTCTTTGTGGCAGCCCCTTAGATACTGGATCACTGCTATCATGTCTCCCCTAGTTTTGAAGCCAACCCCCCGCCCCCAAATTTCACGGGTTGCAAGACATCCCCTAGGCCTGTCAGTTAAAAGGGGTCTGAAATCTTGGGAATGCTGCATCCAGTTCTGGTCACCACATTACAAAACAAGATGTTGAGACTTTGGAAAAAAGTACGAAGAAGAGCAACGAACATGATTAAAGGCCTGGAGACTAAAATATATTTTTTTAAAAAATGGTTGCAGGAATGGACTATTGTCTGGTTTAATGAAAAGAAGGACCAGGATTGACATGATAGCAGAGTTCCAGTATTTGAGGGGCTGCCCCAAAGAAAAGGGAGTCAAGCTATCCTCCAAAGCGCCTGAAAGCAGGACGAGAAGCAATGGATGGAAACTGACCAAGGAGAGAAGCAACCTGGAACTAAGGAGAAACTTCCTGACAGTGAGAACAATTAACCAGTGGAACAACCTGCCTCCAGAAGTTGTGGGTGCTCCGTCACTGGAGGCTTTTAAGAAGAGACCGGAGATAGCCACTTGTCTGAAACAATACAGGATCTCCCGCTTGAGGAAGGGGGCTGGACTAGAAGACCTCCAAGGTCCCTTCCAGCTCTGTTCGGATTCAGGAGCAGCTTGGTGATCTCCAGACGGCCCCCTCCCCCAAGGCTCTCCTGAAAGGGCCCAGAGGCAGCAGGAGAACAGGGAGCCCCCCACCCCACCCCCGGCCTGCCCAGCCTTACCCGTCAATGATCAAGCCCTCGTAGGGAGCCTTCTTGTCACAGACGGGACACGTCCAGGTGGCCTTCTTCTCGTTCATCTGCAGGTAGAGGGCCGCGTCGAAGCACTGGAGGTGGGTGCAGGTAAAGGCACGACAGGGAACGATCAGCCGCATCTTGCCCAGCTGGCGGGGGGGGAGGAAAGGGATGGGGAGGGTGAGTGGCTTGGAGAGGACCCACACCCCTGCGGTGGAGGAACCCCCCCCCTCCCAACATGGCATCCTCCTCGCCCGTGCTTCGCCATCCCTCAAACACTGGGGCAGGAGTAGGCAACCTTGGCCTCTTTTATGACTCGTGGACTT
The DNA here is from genome assembly GCF_964194415.1 of Vipera berus. Lineage (NCBI taxonomy): Eukaryota > Metazoa > Chordata > Lepidosauria > Squamata > Viperidae > Vipera > Vipera berus. The sequence goes on from NC_138219.1 coordinate 3,450,040, forward strand.
CAACTCCCAGAATTCCTCAGCCAGCGTGGGGGAACTATGGCCCCTTCATGACTCGTGGACTTCAACTCCCAGAATTCCTCAGCCAGCACGGCTCAGCTTGGAAACCTCTCCCTTTCCCCTCAGCATGGCTGGCTCAGGAATTCTGGGAGTTGAAGTCCACCAGTCATATAGTGGCCTAGGCCAGGGGTAGGCAACCTTGGCCTCTTTTATGACTTGTGGACTTCAACTCCCAGAATTCCTGAGCCAGCATGGGGGAACTATGGCTCCTTCATGACTCGCGGACTTCAACTCCCAGAATTCCTCAGCCAGCATGGCTCAGCTTGAAAACCTCTCCCTTTCCCCTCAGCGTGGCTGGCTCAGGAATTCTGGGAGTTGAAGTCCACCAGTCATAAAAAGAGCCAAGGTTGCCTAGCCCTGCACTGGGGCCTCCAGCACACTCCAGGGACAAGTCACACAATTTGTAGCTTGCCTGCAATTCCTGCGACTGCGTTCTACAAGTGCAGTTAAAACCCACTATCAGGAATCCTTACAAAGTTACAGTGATGGATGACCATTTGTCAGAGTTACAACCATTGCAGCAGCAACACACACACACCCGGTCACATGATCAAAATTTGGACATTTGGCAACCGACTCGTATTTATGACGGTTTCAGTGGTGTGTGTGTGTGTGTGTGATGTGACACACACCCCTGACAAGCAAAGTCATCAGGGGAAGCCCGATCTGCTTCACGACCGTGTTATTAATTTTAACAACCGTAGCGACTCACGTAACAAGTACAGCAAGTCAAGTGGTAAAACGGGGCAAAACTCGCTTTTAACAAAATGTCTCGCTTCACAGCGTAAATCTGGGGGGGGGGGTGCGCCTCGATTGTGGTCATAAGCCGAGGACTTCCTATGTTCACTCCCAGCATTTCGCAAAGCTGTCATTGATTCCTTTTAATGACCGCGGTGTTTGCTTAACAACTGCGGCAGTGGTTTTATGACGGCTGTGTACTAACAGCCAGCACAAAAGGACTATAAAATTGCGTCAAGCCACAACCGTGATGGGAAGGCTTCACTAGGGTTTTAAATAGACAACCGCCTATATACGTGTTTCTGGGGTGGAAAACCATCCAACCGTAAATACATTTTATGGGGTTTCTCTCGGTAGTAAGCAAATTGCCTTTTTCCCCCCAAACCATAAAAAGACTTAACAGTAATAATAATAATAAAGTGGGAAGGGACCTTGGAGGTCATCTAGTCCAACCCCCTGCTCAGGCAGGAATCCCTATACCATTTCGGACAATAGAATAGAATAGAGCTGGAAGGGACCTTGGAGGTCATCTAATCCAACCCCCTGCTCAGGCAGGAAACTCTACACCATTTCAGACAATAGAATAGAATAGAATAGAATAGAATAGAATAGAATAGAATAGAATAGAATAGAATAGAATAGAATAGAATAGAATAGAATAGAATAGAGTTGGAAGGGACCCTGGAGGTCATTTAGTCCAACCCCCTGCTCAGGCAGGAAACCCTACAACATTTAGAATAGGATAGAGCTGGAAGGGACCTTGGAGGTCATCTAGTCCAACCCCCTGCTCAGGCAGGAAACCCTATACCATTTCGGACAAGCGCTGCTAGTAGACATTACCGGACACATGAGCGACACTCGTAAACTCGTGGTGGCGATCTCGCTGTCAGGATCGGCTGTCAGCTTCTCTTTGACTGCAAGGAGAAAAAAAAAAGCTTTTTTTAATCCCAAGCACAAATAATTCATGGAAGAGAGTTATTTACCGTATGGTGTAACATACATGGACTTACGACATATACTACTAACATTTCACTTAGATTAAAAAAAACCACAATAAAATATGTTAGAAGGATATACACACATAGTCCTTGACTTACGGACATTACTGAGACTTTTGTTAGGCGAGTTTTGCCTCATTTTACCACCCGCCTTACCACAGTTGGGAAGCGAATCACTGCAGCTGCTAAGCCAGTAACACGGTTGTTAAGTGAATCTGGCTTTCCCCATTGACTTTGTTGGTCAAAAGGCCGCAAAATGGGATCACGTGACCCCGGGACGCTGCAACGGTCATCAATATGAGTTAGTTGCCAAGCACCTGAATTCTGATGGCACGATCATGGGGACGCTACAAAGGTCGCAACTATGAAAAACGGTCCTAAGTCACTTTTTTCCACGGTCGTTAAACCAACTGTTGTAAGTAGAGGACTACTTGTATGTAGTTGCACGTGTGTGGGCTGCTTTGCAGCGATCACGGCAGTTGAAGCTCAGGGCCTGGCCCTGCTGAACGAGATGGACAACAGGAAGTGGCAGAAAATGCAGGCCGGTTCCTATGGATTGCGAAAGTAAATAAATCAGTGGATCCTGGGGGACCGTTTTGCACAGAAATTGAAGCCGGGCGGGGGGGGGGGGAAGGTGCACATAAACCAAAAGTAAACCTGGTATCCCAATCTTATTCCAAGTCACAGGTGGGAAATTCTGAATCTCCTGATGGAACCAAACACTTCAAAGGTTCCCCCGGGAGAGAAAAAAGGGAACTTAGAACTTAGAACTCTTATAATCTTATTTTGGCTTAAAGGTAAGTAACATCTGCTGCCGTCCAATGTTGCTCCCATTCGCTGCCCCGGAGTTATTTTTTTTTTAATGTTTTAAAATAAGTTTCCTTGGCAAAGTATTTCTAGCTTTAGAACTCTAGCATTCAGCACGCACTAGTTCAGGGGTAGGCAACCTCGGCTCTTTTATGACTCGTGGACTTCAACTCCCAGAATTCCTGAGCCAGCTATGCTGGCTCAGGAATTCTGGGAGTTGAAGTCCACGAGTCATAAAAGAGCCGAGGTTGCCGACCCCTGCACTAGTTGAACAAGGCTGCGAGGGCTCGTTTCGAATTCCCGCTGCGTTCAAATTCAAAATGCGCCTGAAAGAAACACGGAACAAAATGCCTGACTGGGAGGGTGGGGGGGGAAAGCTGGGAAAGTACAAACTGCCACGCCACGGGTGGAATACCTGGCAGTGGCTCCTCTATACCCATTTCTGCAACGGTACAAATCACACAGAATACAGAATAACAGAACTGGAAGGGGCTTTTGAGGTCTTCTAGTCCAACCCCTTGCTCAGGCAGGAAACCCTATATACCATTTCAGATAGATGGTTGTCCAATGTGTTCTTAAAACCCTCCAGTGATGGAGCACCCACAGGTTCTAGAGGCAAGTGGTTCCACTGGTTAATTGTCCTCACTGTCAGGAAGTTTCTCCTTAGTTCCAGGTTGCTTCTCTCCTTGATGAGTTTCCATCCGTTGCTTCTTGTCCTGCTTTCAGGTGCTTTGGAGAATAGCTTGACTCCCTCTTCTTTGGGGCAGCCCCTGAGATATTGGAACACGGCTATCATGTCCTCCCTTCGTCCTTCTCTTCATTAAACTAGACACTCCCAATTCCAGCAACCGTTCTTCGTATGTTTTGGCCTCCAGCCCCCTAATCATCTTTATTGCTCTTCCCTGCACTCTTTCCAGAGTCTCAACATCTTTTTTATAATGTGGTGAGCAAAACTGGATTCCAGGTGTGGTTTTACCAAAGCATTAGAAAGAGGTACTAACAGGGATGCGGTGGGGAAAGGGACGCAAGTGGGTTAGGACGCTGAGCTTGTCGATCAGAAGGTCGGCAGTTTGGCGGGTCGAAACCCGAGTGCCGCGTAGCAGAGTGAGCGCCTGTTACTCGTCCCAGCTTCTGCCAACCTAGCAGTTCGAAAGCACGTAAAAGTGCAAGTAGAAAAATAGGGACCACTCCGGTGGGAAGGTAACGGCGTTCCGTGCGCCTTTGGCGTCTAGTCATGCCGGCCACGTGACCGCGGAGACGTCCTCGGACAAGCGCTGGCTCTTCGGCTTTGAAACGGAGATGAGCTCCGGCCCCTAGAGTTAGAAACGACTAGCACGCATGTGCGGGGGAACCTTTACCTTTACCTTTACCTTTACTAACAGTTCACGTGAACCTGATTCTATCCCTCTGTTGATGCAGCCTAGAACTGTGTTGGCTCTTTTGGCAGCTGCCACACACGGCTGGCTCCTGTTGAAGGGATTGTCGACTACGGTGACTACGGTACTATTGGACTAGGGACCACCTATACCAAGGGTAGGAAACCTCGGCTCTTTTATGACTCATGGACTTCAACTCCCAGAATTCCTGAGTCAGCTATGCTGACTCAGGAATTCTGGGAGTTGAAGTCCATGAGTCATAAAAGAGCCGAGGTTGCCTACCCCTGACCTATACTATACCTGTGCAGGTGGCTTTTTCTTGCCTAAATGTAGGACCTTACATTTTTTTCCACCACTGAATTTCATTTTTTTTTACTTAGCGCTCAATGTTGGGACAGCCCTCAGAGGGATCGGAGACTCACTTAGGGCCCGGGAGTGGTCTGGGTTCCGGATGCCCTTGGCTCTCAGCTTCTGCAGCAAGGTCACCGAAGTCAGCTGCTTCACCAGGTAAACAGACAGGGAGTAGTTCTGGAGAGAGCAAAAGCAGGATTATGTCCTGGACATCAAGAAATACACTTAAGAAGCTCGGCTCTGACTTACATTTATAAATACATTTATTCATTCACGCAAGAGGCTTCGTTCTGATTCTCATGTGTTGGCTAGTTTCTTTATTCATTTCAAGCAGAGTTCCCCAACATTTCTGTTAAGGAATTTGTTGTGCAGGGTCTCCTTGTGCTACCAAAGAGTTGCACAGACAAGGAAGGGTACTGAGAGCAGCAAGAGTCACACACAGGAGTACACTGAGTTGTAAAAGCAAAAAGTATTTTACTTTGAGGTGGTGTAAAAACAAAAATGCACAGTCAAAAATAAACAGTCCAGGTCATAAACAATAGCAACAGTCCAAGGAGTAATCCAAAATACAAAGTCTTTCACAACTTTGTGGCCTTGCCAGAGGAGGTGGGGAGAGGAGATGGTTTCACGCCCTTGGCGGGAAAGTGGCTTTGCCCACTGCTGGTGCAACTGGGGATGTGCGCACGCTCACGCCCGCCAACCACTTCTGTGGACCGGTTCTGTTACAGCTCAAGGACCATTAACGGCCCAGGGTTGGGGGACCCGATTTAAAGGATTTCTATGGTTACTTATCTTAAGCAACCGGGGGTAACTCACAATAACAAGGGGGAATGGTCTACTCTTTGCTCCCTTTAAGGCTCCTGCCAGTGTAACTGTGATGTTGCAAATTAAGCCAGTGTTTCTTCTCCACCTGAGCAACTTTCAGATCTGTGGACTTCAACTCCAAGAGTTCTTCAGCTAGGTATGATTGAAGCCAGAGGGACCCCCCCAAAAAACCTATTAGGCACCAGTTCCATTCTATTCCTATTCTATTTCTTATTCTATTCTATTCTATTCTATTCTATTCTATTCTATTCTATTCATTTCTTATTCTATTCTATTCTATTTCTTATTCTATTCTATTCATTTCTTATTCTATTCTATTTCTTAATCTATTCTATTCATTTCTTATTCTATTCTATTTCTTATTCTATTCTTTTTATTTCTTATTCTATTCTATTCCTTACTCTATTCTATTCTATTCCTTATTCTATCCTATCCTATCCTATCCTATCCTATCCTATTATTCTATTCTATTTATTCTATTCTATTCTATTCTATTCTGTATTATTCCGTATGAACTGTGGTAAGTCACGGCATTTTGTGAGTGCCCCCACTGCTGGCTTTCACAGGCCGGATATCTCGCTGCCTCCAACGGCTGGCCCTCCCGCTCCCCTCTTACCCTGCCAAATTCCGACGACCAGTTGACCACAATGGTATTGGGGACCGTGGCCGAAAGGCGCACCAGGGGCGTGATGTTGATCGGTCGACTCGGCCGCTTGGGCTCCGCTCCGTTTTTGGTGGGAGGCAAGTAGCCCTGCATGGGCAGAAGAGAGGATCTGCAATCAGGCCTTCCGGCACCCCGACCACCGTTACGATACACAGGATGGTGGGAGGTTTGTTTTCTTAAACCACGGTTTGCTCGACAAACCAACATGGGACGGATTCAACCCTACATCAAGCCGTAATCAGACCAGACTTTGGCTTGGCGTGATGTGCCACCATGAGCCACGTTCAGATATTCCCCAGAGACTTGTGGGAAGACAAGCAACTGATGCAAATGTATAATTTATGTATAAGTGTATAATTCGTGGAAATGAATTATAAAAAAAAAATCGAAGGATGATGTTTACAGAAATTTGGGATCACGTGCCTAAAAGCACCATCAATATGCGCCTTCAAGGGCAGGACCTGCCCATCCAGAGTGGAGAAGGGGGCTTCAAAAGGGAAAAGATTTCCCACTCGTGGTGTTCAGCTCCAGCCTGTTCTCACCTATCTAGATAGTCCTCGACTTATAACAGTTTGTTTAGCGACTGTTGGAAGTTATAACGGCACTGAAAAAAGCGACTTCCGCGTGGACGACCACTGCAGCTTCCCCAAGATCACATGATCAAGATTCAGACGTTTGACAACTGACTCGTATTTAGGACGGCCGCAGGGTCCCGAGGAATCACGTGATCCCCTTTGGTGACCTTCTGACAGGCAAAGTCCATGGGGTGAAGCCGGATTCACTTAACAACCGGGTTGCTGACTTAACAGCTGCAGGGATTCACTTAACAACTGTGGTGAGAGAAGTTGTAAAATGGGACAAAACTCACTTAAGAAATGTAAGCAATGGAAGTTTTGGGTTGAGTTGTAGGTGGGAGAGAAAACCCAGGCCCATAGAATCCCCTAATTACAGGGATAGGCCACCTTGGCCCCTTCATGGCTCGTGGACTTCAACTCCCAGAATTCCTGAGCCAGCATGGGGGACCTATGGCACCTTCATGACTGGCGGACTTCAACTCCCAGAATTCCTGAGCCAACCACGCTGAGGGGAAAGGGAGAGGTTTCCAAGCTGAGCCATGCTGGCTCAGGAATTCTGGGAGCTGAAGTCCACAAGTCATAAAAGAGCTGAGGTTGCCTACCCCTGTTCTAGGAGGAAACCTCACACTGGGCCAGGGGTAGGCAACCATGGTTCTTTTATGCCTGGTGGACTTCAACTCCCAGAATTCCTGAGCCGGCATGGGGGAACTATGGCTCCTTTATGACTTGTGGACTTCAACTCCCAGTATTCCTGAGCCAGCCATGCTGAGGGGAAAGGGAGAGGTTTCCATGCTGAGACGTGCTGACTCAGGAACTCTGGGAGTTGAAGTCCAGGAGTCATGAGGGGGCCATTGTTCCCCCACGCTGGCTCAGGAACTCTGGGAGTTGAAGTCCATGAGTCATAAAAGAGCCAAGGTGGTCTACCCCTGACCATATAAAAGGGGCTACCTGGACAATCTCTCTTCCCCAGCCACAGCGGAGAAAGCCTGCCCTCCGAGGAAGGCCGCCGATTCCCAGCTGTCTTGGGGCAGGTTGAATCCAAACGTGGAGCCCCTGAGTTGGGGGGAGGGGGCTGCCTGAATCACCTCGACCAGGGGTCTTCAAACTTGGCCCTTTTATGACTTGTGGACTTCAACTCCCAGAATTCCTCAGCCAGCGTGTCTGGCTGAGGAATTCTGGGTGTTGAAGTCCACAAGTCATAAAAGGGCCAAGTTTGAAGACCCCTGTTCTAGACGAACCATTCAGAGGTTGAGGAGAGGTCTACTCACGGGCAAAGGACAAAGCTTCCCATTGATTTTAACGAACAAATTGGGAGGGAAATAATCTTCTTGCGGGCAGCTGGTTTCACATAAACAAAACCTGTAAAGATATAAACACCAGAAGGGTCAAAAGGGGGGGGGAGGGAAACACCCTAAGAATCCCAGATTCTCCAGCTGAAATCCGTTAAGGTGGCATTGACCAGTAACAGCACGATAAGCCTAGCGCAATGCACAAAGAGATATGCTTGCGAACAATGGCAGACCGGGGAGACTAAAATCTGACAAACGTGGAAAACGGCAAACTTTTATTTTTAATTTTTTTATTTTAATCCCATTTATATCCCGCCCTTCTCCGAAGACTCAGGGCGGCTTACAATTTAAGCACAAACCAATGTGCTTAGCAGTAGCCTTCATTCTATGTCTATGCCTGCTTATTAGGGCTTTCGGCCCCCCCAAGCGGCATTATTACAAAGTCAGCTTATTGCCCCCAACAATCTGGGTCCTCATTTTACCTACCTGGGAAGGATGGAAGGCTGAGTCAACCTTGAGCCTGGTGGGATGCGAACCTGCACTAATTGCAGGCAGCTGGTGTTACTTAAGGAGGCATTAGCCCACTGCTCCACCAAGGCTCAAACTTGACAATCTATAGCCACAATAGAAATCCAACTACGTTTAAGCAAGAGTGGCTCCCTTGCATATATATCACACGGAAGGTTTGAAATACAGCTGCTTGCTCTGCCTTGTGTGGCTAGAGAAGTAGTAGCAGATGGAAGCTCATTAAAAGAGGGATCCAACCTAGAAATGAGTCAGGAATTTCCTGACAGCGAGAACCAATAAACCAGCGGAACGACTGGCCTCCAGATGTTGTGGCTGGCTGCTCCATCACTGGAGGTTTCCAAGAAAATACTGGACAGCCATTTGTCTGAAGTGATAGAGGGTTTCCTAACTTGGGCAGGGGGTTGGACTAGAAGACCTCCAAGGTCCCTGGGTGGCTGATGAGTCGGAGGTCTCTGCTGCCACTATGGATATGGCAAATATTTTGCTGCTTTTCAAACATTCTGTTAAGCTAAGCTTTTCTTACCTCAACTGTACCTGTACAGTATAATCACATTTGGCACCAGGCAAGATATCTCTGGAGGGGAGGGGGGGGGAAAGACAAGAAAAAAAAGGCTTAAATTTGTCTGGAAAAATAACAGAGCGGATTTTGGAATTCCCGTGCCTATACGCATACGTAACAATTAGCCCTGTAGCCCCACTGGATGAACTTCTGTGACATCACAGAATGTGGGTGACATTCTGTCCATCAGAAAAAGCAGGTGGGTTGACTCAAAGAGCATGGGAGAGGATCTTAATTCCTCCCTGTGACTGTTGTTTGAAATTCCAAACTATAGTCTGGAAAAATAATGAAACGAGCCAAAGTGAAGGGGTCCACACAACGATGTTTCTCAACTTTGGCCACTCCTAAGATGTGTGGACTTCAACTCCCATGCTGCCTGGGGAATTCTGGGAGTTGAAATCCAGACATCTTAAAAGTTGTCAAGGTCGAGAAACGCTGCCCTAGGTGTTGTTCCTTTAAAAGGCAGTTGTGCCGATGAAACAGCAGGCCACTTCTTCTAGGGCAGGGGTAGGCCACCTTGGCTCTTTTTATGACTCGTGGACTTCAACTCCCAGAATTCCTGAGCCAGCCACACTGAGGGGAAAGGGAGAGGTTTCCAAGCTGAGACATGCCGGCTCAGGAATTCTGGGAACTGAAGTCCACAAGTCAAAAAAGAGCCAAGGTTGCCTACCCCTGGCCTAGGCCGCTTTAAGATCCATGGACTTCAACTCCCAGAATTCCTGAGCCAGCCATGCTGAGGGGAAAGGGAGAGGTTGCCATGCTGAGCCATGCTGGCTGAGGAATTGTGGGAGTTGAAGTCCACGAGACATGAAGGGGCCATAGTTCCCCCATGCTGGCTGAGGAATTGTGGGAGTTGAAGTCCACCAGTCATAAAAGAGCTGAGGTTGCCTACCCTTGTTCTAGGAGGAAACCTCACCCTGGGCCAGGGCTAGGCAACCTTGGCTCTTTTATGACTGGTGGACTTCAACTCCCAGAATTCCTGAGCCGGCCATGCTGAGCTAACCTTTATTGCCCTTTTTTCTGCGAACACACTGGCACACATTAAAAAAGAAAATATTCTAATACCCTATCCGCTTTGGGGGAAAAATACACACAGAGGCACACAGAACACAGACACACATAGATTCTTTAGAGAGCGGGCATCAGATTTTTTTTTTATATGTGCCAGTGTGTTCAGAGAAAAGAGATACACACACATGCTCATACATATACTCGTAGCCCTCGACTTATGACAACCGAGCCTGCTATCATTTTTAAATGTCTGCGGAGATTCTCCATCATTCAGGTCACGGTTGTCCCAAAGATGCTTTTTCACGAGACAACTGGACTTCCTTGTTTTTCTTTGAAGACATTTCGCTTCTCATCCAAGAAGCTTCTTCAGCTCTGACTGGACTCCATTCCCCACCATCCGGTCAGAGCTGAAGAAGCTTCTCGGATGAGAAGCGAAATGTCCTCAAAGAAAAACAAGGAAGTCCAGTTGTCTCGTGAAAAAGCATCGTTGGGACGGGTCATTTTTAAACGTCAGCCATGACTTTTTTGGGTTATTTTATATATTTTATTCCACATGCTTAAGTTTTAGTGCAACGCTTGACGTGCTGCAAGTTATCGCCTGCTATATTTTACTGTAGGCTGCCTTGAGATTTTTTCTCAATCAGGGGCACGTAAACATTTTAAAATAAATAACAAGAGAGATTTATTTTAGCAGAGGGGGGAAAAAAACACACACACACACCCCTTACCTCGAAGTGAGAATCTGTTGCACCTGCTGAGGCGTGAGAGCAAAGGTGAAATGAGCTTCCTCAAACCTCTGGCTGTTCATCGAAGCTGCAACAAGAGAAGTACAGAATATTCACGGCCACCCCCTGGATTTTGGAGGGATGCCCAGAATTACACCACGCCGGGGTCGTTTTTGCTGCTGTGATGAAAATGGTGGTAATGATAGACCAGGGGTCTTCAAACGTGGCCCTTTTATGACTTCAACTCCCAGAATTCCTCAGCCAGCAGTGGGCTACTGGCCACCAGGGGCGGAACAGGCTGGCCAGAGCGCACACATATATGTGCGCACTCACCCCCTGCTCGTGCTAGCGCCACCGCTACGCAAACGGGGCACCGTGCAGCCAACAAAAGGTGCCGCACAGCAAAAAATGGAGCGGTGCTAGCAAGTGTCACATGGGTGCTCACGGCCCTGTTTGCGTCCATGCACATGCGTGTGTGTAAAATGCTTCCCCCTCCCTTTCCCTCCGGTCCACCAGCCGAGAAAGGTTGGAGACCTGCAACCCCAACAGATGGTCCTCCAGCCTTCAGGGGGAGAAAGAGCTCCCTCGGTCGCAGAAAGTCTGACCCATTCTTGAACGCCCCTCACAACTAGGACATTCTTCTTGCCTCGTCACTTAAAGCAGGGCTTTTCAACCAGTGGCACGGGGACCACCTGTGGTACATGGGCACCGGGCAGGTGGTACACAACCATCCTAGAAAAGTAGTGGTGGAGGAGGGGAATGAGCTGAACCGGTGGCAGCATCGCACAAGCCTGAGCGAGAGACGGCTGGAGCTGCAGGGCTGTCGGGGCTGAGCGAAAGCGCCAGGATCAGCGCCAGGATCCAGCTGGACCTCAACGTTGATCCTGGCGCTCCAGCTGAGCCCAGAAGAAGCGCCGATCAGCTGGAATGTTGCAGCATCTCCAGGGCCTTGTGATTTACATTCAGATGCTGGGCAACTGGTTCATATTGATGACGGTCACAGTGTCCCAGGGTCATGTGAAGTGACCCAAACCTGCTGCAACCACCCAGCAGAGGGGGGGGGATAAAAACCAAACACCCCCACCCCACCCCTGCTGCCAATCCTCAACAGAAATGCTCACAACAGTGAAAACCTCGGACAGAGGAAGAGCGCCGCTGGGCGGGCAGGCAGGTGTCTTGCTCGGCTGTGGCTCGGGGGGCACTTTTTTCAGTGGCGTTGTAACTCCAGTCACTAAGCGAACTGTTGTAAGTTGAGGAATACCTGTACTTCACTTTTTTCCTTTTTTTTTTTTTGGTCATCAAGTTTTTGACACCTTGGTAGGCAACCGGTGGTCCTCGGATGTTGCCATATCCTAAAAGTGGTACAATGGGTGAAAAGGTTGACCTTTCCCCTTCTGCGGACCAACAGCAGGGGTGGCGGCGGGGATGGTTTGGCATGCGCGCCTGCTGCTTGTTCAAATGGAGCCTTTCTGTGCTCGTGCGCTCACCTGCTGCTTGTGCGGCCTGGTCCCCAAAGGGCCACGGACCAGGACCAGGCCACGGACTGGAGGCGGGGACCTCTTGACTTAAAAGCCCTGGTTTCTTGGCCTGCCGGACAGACTCCAAGCAATCCTGCACATCTTCCACAGCACTTGAGCATGGCTATGCTGTCTCCCTGAACTATGCAGAATACAACACCACAGAGCTGGAAGGGACCTTGGAGGTCTTCTAGTCCAACCCCCTGCTCAGGCAGGAGGCCCTACACCATTTCAGACAAGCGGCTGTCCAGTCTCTTCTTAAAAACCTCCAGTGTCGGAGCACCTACAACTTCTGGTGGCCAGCTGTTCCACTGGTTGATTGTTGACTTGTTCTCACTGCCAGAAAATTCCTCCTTAGTTCCAGGTTGCTTCTCTCCTTGGTTAGTTCCCATCCGTTGCTCCTTGCCCTGCCTTCGGGTGCTTCGGAGAATAGCTTGACCCCCCTTCTTCCTTGCGGCAGCCCCTCAAATACTGGAACCCCACTATATCATGTCATCCTTAAGTCCTTCTTTTCACTAGACGTATCCAATTCCAGGAGCCATTTTTTTATATATTCAGTTATGGATCCCATCAAGTGAGGGTCATTGGGAAGTGAAATCCTGGTTGGGGGGGGAGAATTGTGTGGTTTGGTGCTGCTACTGGTTAGTTGTGTGGTTGATTTGAATTCTCAGAGGTTCGTAGGCTGGTTGAAGGACGCTGCGTCTGTTGATGGGAACTGCTTCTAAGCAGAAGAGCATCGACACTGGAGCGTTTTAAATTCCGTGGAGGATGTTGCAAAACGTTCGGAAACCAAGCCGCAAGCTGGGAGGACCAACCTCCACCCTCCACTTATTGTCTTGTCTTTCAGCATGCAATCCTTCTAAACCGGCTTACAAGCCAGGCAAACTAACTGCAGAACAATGTTGATTTCAATCCAAGACTTACGTGATCTTCCTCACGGGTGCCGGTGGTCCCGTTTTGGAAGGAAGGAAGGAGAGAACACAGCAAGCTGGGCCAAAAGAAAAACCAGGCCTTCAATTTCACTTGAAAGAAGCCCGGCCACCTACGACCTATCCACACCCAGCCGATTAACCTGCCTTGCCTAACCTGTCCTCCAAGAAAGAGAGGGGGAGAGAAAGAGCGGCTGGAAAAAAAAATAAGCCTCTGGTTGGAGAACTCTCTTCCAGACAACACACACCAAGCCACCCCGTGGCGGTCTGCTTGTCAGCGGGGAAGGGGCCGCTGATATCCTGAAGTCTTCCCGGGATTTCCTTGGTGAGGCTTTCTTAGGATGTTTCTGGAGGAAGCAAAGAGTCAAGAGTGACTGTGACGCCGCGAGAAAAAAAATATCCTAATTCTTGGATGACACCGTAAGGCAGAGGGGAATAAATCCGACCGACAGGTGTGTGGGGTTGGCAGGAACAGAGCCTCCGAATTTCGCAAATGAAGGCGAAAAGGTGTGTCCCAGGATAAGGTGGCGGGTTACCGTCCGTTGCTTCTTGTCCTGCCTTCAGGTGCTTTGGAGAATAGGTTATTTTTTTTTAATTTTAATTCCATTTATATCCCGCCCTTCTCCGAAGACTCAGGGCGGCTTACAAGCTTAGCAGTAGCCTTCATTCTATGTATATGCCTGCTTATTAGGGCTTTCACACAACCCCCAAGCGGCATTATTACAAAGTCAGCTTAATTGCCCCCAACAATCTGGGTCCTCATTTTACCTACCTGGGAAGGATGGAAGGCTGAGTCAACCTTGAGCCTGGTGGGACTCGAACCTGCGCTAATGGCAGGCAGCTGGGGTTACTTAAGGAGGCATTAGCCCACTGCTCCACCAAGGGTGACCCCCCCACACCCCTCTTCTTTGGGGCAGTCCATCAAAATGTGTCGTAGCCTGTAAAAGCGAAGAAAAGCAGGCTGGACCTGCCACTAACTAAATTCCCAGTCATGGGAACGATCACGTTTTGCAATGGGAGATGGCCGTCTTCTGTTGGGATTTTATTTTTTTTTCCCCTGGCCTGGACGACCCCTTTGTTTGCCTGCATCTGCAAGGCACCGCGGTGCTTCACTTAACAGCCGTGGCAAGGAAGGTCGTAAAAATGGGGCCCTGCTCGCTTAACAAATGTTTGGCTTCCCAACGAAAATTTGACCCCTCCTATTCTAGCCCTTCCTCTGAGCAGCCCTCTGGCCAGGCCTGCCCAAAATGAATGACCCCCCCCCCCAATCCCGAGATGAGAAGCAAAGGAGTCTTCGGAGAAGGGCGGGATATAAATGGAATTAAAATAAATAAATAAAATAAAATAAAACTTTAAAAACGGGCACACTGAATAACAAGAGAGAAAGAGAGACCGTCGTGATTCAAGGGCTGGCTTAGAAACCAGGAGACGGCGAGTTCCAGTCCTCCCTCGGGCGTGAAAGCCGGCCAGGCGACTTTGGGCCAATCAAGCAGGAGGCTGCGAGTTCTAGTCCCGCCGTAGCCACAAAAGCCAGCCGGTTGACACTGGGCCACGCCCTCTTTCTCAGCCCAACCATCTCGCGGGATCGTTGCGACAAGTCCTCAACGGACGGCTACAACTCAGCCCCAAATTTTCGTTGCAAAGCCAAACATTTGTTAAGCGAGCGGGCCCCCATTTTTACAATCTTCTTTGCCACGGCTGTTAAGCGAAACACCGCGGTCACTAAGTTAGGAACTCGGCTGTTAAAAGGAATCTGACACTGCTTGCCAGAAGGTTGCAAAAGGGGACAGTAGGACTCCGGGACGCTGAAAACGGTCATAAATACGAAGCAATCGGCAAGCATCTGAATTTTGATCACGTGACCCTGGGGATGCTGCAACGGTCGTTAAGTGTGAGAAAGGGCCCTAAGTCCCTTTTTTTCAGTGCCGTTGTAACTTTGAGCAGTCGCTAAATGAACTGTTGTAAGCCGAGGACCACCTGTACTAGGAGTTTGCTGCCTTGAGGTATTGATAAAAATAATAAAGGTGGGATTATTATTATTATTAAAAAAGACCGTTCCTCAAATTCTACTGCGATGTCCCCACACCCACCCCTTGTGGCCCTCAGAAGCCCACCAGGAGATGTCAAGCCTGGCCGGGCCAGGCACTCACCCAAGGTGGTGGGCTTGATGAGTTCATCGTACACGTCGTAGAACGGCAAGCGCCGCATCTTCACATCCGGATGGACAGGGTGGACGGGGGGTGACAGGTGAGGCACGTCGGCCTCGTGTTTGGAGCCCAGCATCGGCACGGGAGGCAGCATGCCGGCGGGCATTCCGGAGGCCACCGCGCCGTTGTCGTAAGGCAGGTGGCACATGGCGCCCTGGGTCAAAGCCGTGGCCGAGGGCAGCTGCCCAGCCTGGAGGTGGAGCATGGATAACTCCGAAGGGGTGAGGATCTTGCGGGGGAAACGCCTCCGGTACAACTCCTTGATTTTCATCTGGACGGCGGTGCTGCAGCCCGACTTCAGCAACTGCAGCGCCTTGGTCAGCAACTCATGCTTGCGCCCGCTCTTGTTGCGCCCGGCAAAACCCAGAAGCACCTGCAGCTCCGAGACTCGAAAGCTCATAACCATGTGCTGGAAGGCAAGCGCGGATGGAAACGTTAAACTGTGGAGTACCCAATAAAATTATTTTATATGTATGTATGTATGTATGTATGTAAAGGTAAAGGTTCCCCCGCACACGCGTGCTAGTCGTTTCCGACTCTAGGGGCCGGTGCTCATCTCCGTTTCAAAGCCGAAGAGCCAGCGCTTGTCCGAGGACGTCTCCGTGGTCATGTGGCCGGCATGACTAGACGCCAAAGGCGCACGGAACGCTGTTACCTTCCCACCGGAGTGGTCCCTGTTTTTCCACTTGCATTTTTTACGTGCTTTCGAACTGCTAGGTTGGCAGAAGCTGGGACGAGTAACAGGCGCTCATTCTGCTATGCGGCACTCGGGATTCGACCCGCCAAACTGCCGACCTTCTGATCGACAAGCTCAGCGTCCTAACCCACTGAGCCACCGCGTCCCAAGACATAAAAATAAAATGGAATTACAGGGAGCTCCAGCCTGTTCTGACCCATCAAGATGCACCCTCAACTTACAAAGTGACCGTTCATAGTTAAAACGGCACTGAAAAAAAGGGACTCAGGGCCGTTTCTCACACTCACCACGGTTGCAGCATCACCGTGGTCGCCAAGATCAAAATTTGGACGCTTGGCAACTGGTTCGTACTTACGACGGCTGCAGTGTCCCGGGATGATGTGGTCCCCTTTTGCGACCTTCTGACAAGCGAAGTCAAGGGGGAAGCCAGATTCACTTAATTGTGGTCGTAGGTTGAGGATTACCTGTATTGATATGTAATCGTGGGGGGGACCTTGATGCTCTCTGAGCTTGGTTGTTCTATTGCAGACATTTCTTGACCCAACTAGGTAACGTCTTCCGTGCTGGAAGGTGCTGTTTAACACCTCACAACAACGACAGGGCAAGCCGCTGTATATAAACAGAGAGTAAATCCCGCTCCTTTCCAGCACTGATGATGTTAGCTAGTTGGGTCATGAAACGTCTGCCAACAAACCACCCAGCTCAGAGAGCAGCAACAACAACAACACACCCAGTTCAGCCCTGAGCGACAAATATCCTCTCCTACTGTTCTGACGTGAAATTGCAAGGCAACGTTTTCAAACCGACTTTGCTGAATAAGCCATCATGGTACAGCTGACCCCACCATTACTCTTAACCTGAGGGCCTCGACTTACAACAGCTCATTCAGTGACCATTCAAAGCCGCAACGGCGCTATCAAAGGCGACTTACGACAACTTACGACAACAAGGAAGGTCCTAAAAGAGGGCAAAATTCACTGGAGGGCTTTGACTTACAAGAGTTCGTTTAGTGACCGCTCAAAGTTAGAACAGCACCATCGAAGACAAGTGGGGCAAGGAAGATCCTAAAAAGAGGGCAAAAGTCTTAGCCACTGAGCAACAGAAATTGGGGGCTCGACTGTGGTCGTAAGCTGAGGACTACCTGTACCACATTCTCCAGGGCCGTTCTCTAAGCTCCCCCCCCCAGGGGAGGCAAACAAATGTCAGTCTGTGATAACTAATTTCCCCGTTTCTAAAGCCCAATCTCTCTCTCTCTCTCACACACACACACACACACCTTTCCATCATGGTCCTCCCAAAAGGCAGCTAGAGCAAACCTCCCACCAATGAAATGCAGAACAAACAACACACACACACACACACACACACACACACACACACACACACACACACACACACAGGAAGGGGGCCAGCAGGGATGAATCCTGCCTGCTGGGAAGAAGCCTTCCAATTTCAAAGGGAGAAAAGAGTAGGAAAAAATTGAGAAGCCGGCCCAGTGTCTCGGCTTTTGGGTGGCCCACCCACCCAAGTCTTGGGAAAACAGGATTCCCGCTTATGGGTGGCCCACCCACCCAAGTCTTGGGAAAACAGGATTCCCGCTTATGGGTGGCCCACCCACCCAAGTCTTGGGAAAACAGGATTCCCGCAGCCCCGCCATGTGTGCCGAAGGGACGCTCCCTCTGGAGCACCAGCTCTTCACCAAGGGCTGATTTGCAGAAAAAAGGGGGAGGGGGGCTGG
Source organism: Vipera berus (assembly GCF_964194415.1). Classification (NCBI taxonomy): domain Eukaryota; kingdom Metazoa; phylum Chordata; class Lepidosauria; order Squamata; family Viperidae; genus Vipera; species Vipera berus. The sequence continues at coordinate 3,467,631 of NC_138219.1, forward strand.
CAGGGGACCCAGCCTGGAAAATTCCAGCCTTTAAGAGGGGGGTGGGCAACCAAACGCCACATAGGGGAGCCTGCGCACAGCCGCCATCCTCCTGGCATGTCTGTCGGAAGCTCGGCGTTTTTGTTTTTTTGGGGGGGCTTTTCACCGCACTGCCCAGTCTGCCCTTGCCAGGCTGAATTTGCTCCCGCCAAAACAAATCCCAAAGCTTAGAGGTCTCCTTTGAGGTACACAGGGGGTCCTCAACTTACGTCGGTTCGTTGAGCGGCCGTTCGAAATGGCAAAGGGGCTGGAAAAAAAGGAATTTACCATGCTTTTTCACACTTACGACCATTGCAGCATCCCCGCACGGTCGTGTGCTTTTACAATTGGATGCTTGACAACTGGGTCCGCATTTATATGACGGTCGCAGTATCCCCGGTGGGGGAGGGGGGCGTTGTCACTTGACCCCCTTTTGCGACATTCTGACGCGCAAAGTCAACGGGGGGGAGTGGGGAGGGGAGCCGGATTCACTTAACGACCCTGTGAGTCATTTAACAACTGCAGGGATTCGCTTAACAAACCGTGGAAAGTCGCAAAACGGGGCAAAACTCACTTAGCAAGTGTTTCCCTTAGCGCCAGAAATGTCGGGCTCAATTGCGGTCGTACCTGGAGGACCGCCTGTGCTCAAAGTCGATTCAGAGGCAAACTTGTGCTGTCCCTCCCTCCGTGTCTTGTGCCAAAATCAAGCAAAACGATTGAAGCACCCAATACGTGGCCGTGGCTTTAGAGAAGGGATGAGCCACGCGGCGCCTGTCGCCTCTTTCAAGCAATGCTCACTGGGCTCCAAAATTAAATCATGGGAAGAATAATGTCCTTTTATAAAATTAAAAAAAAAGGATCCAAACCTTGGGAGCTAGTGGAAGATCACCAAAACCAACAGGTATTTCACACAACCAAAAGGCTGGAAGGGACCTTGGAGGTCTTCTAGTCCAACCCCTGTCAAAGGCAGCAGACCTTATTCCAGCTGGGACAAATGGCTCTCCAATTCCTTTCTTGGAAACCTCCAGCTGACAAATAGCGATTCCACTCACGGATGGCTCTCAATGTCAGGGAATTTCTAACTTAGTTCTAGATTGGACCGCTCTGTAACAGTAATGGGAAGGGACCTCAGAGGTCATCTAGTCCAACCCCCTGCTTTACCAATGTCGGACCGTGTCAGACAAATGGCTTGTCCACTCTCTTCTTAAAAGGAGCAGCCACAACTTCGGGATTAACTGCTCTGTCAGGGAAATGTCTCCTTATTTTTATATTGGATCTCTCTTTGCTCACTTTCCACCCGTTGCTTCTGGTCCTGCTCTCTGGTGCCCAAGAGCAGGAGTCTCCAACCCCATGTCTGTGGACCGGTGCCGGGCCGCGGCGTGCCAGCAACCGGTCCGCACAAAGAAGCAAAGCCCCATCCGTGGGATGCAGACAGCACACAAAACCACAACCCCTCCGGGCCGCGGAAAAACCTCTCTCCACGGAACCGGTCCCTGGCGGTGCCCAAAAGATTGGGGGACCTCTGTTCTAGAGTCAATCGCCTCTTCGTTGTTACAGTCCCTCAACTATTGGAAGACTCCAATCATGTCCGCCCCCTCCAATCCTTCCCTTCCAACGGGTTAGACAAAATTAGTTCCCATACGTTAGGGGTGTCAAACTGCAGGCCCGAGGGCCGGACGCGTCGCAAAGAAAGCGCGCCCACCCCATTGCCGGCAATGGGGGGGAAAGCTCCGATACGTCGTGCAACATCACAACATACGTCGTGTAACACCAGCTGCCTGCAATTAGTGCAGGTTCGAGTCCCACCAGGCTCAACGTTGACTCAGCCTTCCATCCTTCCCAGGTAGGTAAAATGAGGACCCAGATTGTTGGGCGCAATAAGCTGACTTTGTAATAATGCCGCTTGGGGTGTGTGTGTGAAAGCCCTAATAAGCAGGCATATACATAGAATGAAGGCTACTGCTAAGCACATTGATATGTGCTTTAGATTGTAAGCCGCCCTGAGTCTTCGGAGAAGGGCGGGATATAAATGGAATTAAAATAAATAAATAAAATAAATATACATAGAATGAAGGCTACTGCTAAGCTTGTAAGCCGCCCTGAGTCTTCGGAGAAGGGCGGGGTATAAATGGAATTAAAATAAATAAATAAAATAAATATACATAGAATGAAGGCTACTGCTAAGCTTGTAAGCCGCCCTGAGTCTTCGGAGAAGGGCGGGATATAAATGGAATTAAAATAAAAAAATAAAAATAAATAAATCACGGGTTTGACATGTCTGCCTTAACGTTGATCCTACAATTTAGCCTCCAGCCCCTATTTATCTTCGTTGCTCTTCTCTGCCCTCTTTCCAGGAGGACCTCAGCATCTTTTTTTTTTTTTTTTGTATCGTGGCAACCAGAGCTGGACGCAGTACAGGTAGTCCTCGACTTACAACACTTCATTTAGCGACCGTTCAGTTCCAACGGGGCGGAAAACAGTGACTTAGGGTCATTTTTCAGTTACCACTTTTGCAGCACCTCACGTCTGCGGATCAAAATGCACATGCTTGTCAACTGGTTCATATTTATGATGGTCGCCGCGTCCCCGGGTGTGTGTGTGTGTGTGTCATATGATCCCCACTTGCGACCTTCTGACCAGCAAAATCGGTGGGGGAGCCAGATCCACCTAACAACCGTGTTGCTAACTTAACAACCGCAGTGAGCGTCAGACAAGCAATGTTCAGTGGGGGAAGCCAGACTCACTTAATGACATTCACTTAAGCAGTGAAGTGGTTTGCTTAGCGATCATGGCCAAAAAAAGTTGTAAACTGGGGTACAACTCATTGAACAACTGTCTTGCTCAAGCAAGAGACCCCATCCATACCTTTTCAGATCTGAAGACTGGGCCCTATTTCACAAAATGAAATTCAACATAAGGAAAGTCTCACACTTAGGCAAGAAAAACCAACATACTGATTAGGTTTGTGGCTTAGTTGCCAGCCACGTGCGGCAGCAGCCAAAAAAGCCAATGCGATCCTAGAGCACGTTAACAGAGGGACAGAATTAAGATCACGTGAAGTGCTAATACCACTTTATGATGCCTTGCTAAGGCCACACCTGGAATCCTGCATCCAGAACTAATCCTGCATCCCGGAACTAAGGAGAAACTTCCTGACAGTGAGAACAATTAACCAGTGGAACCACCTGCCTCCGGAAGCGGTGAAGGCTCCAACACTGGTGGAAGTTTTTAAGAAGAGACCGGACAGCCATTTGTCTGAAATGGTATAGGGTTTCCTGCCTGAGGAGGGGGTTGGACTACATGACCTCCAAGGTCCCTTCCAACTCTGTTGTTCTGTATTCTGTATTCTATTTTTTAAAAAATATGTTTACTTCCCTTCCAACTTTATTATCATTTATTATTATTATTATTGATCGTCGCACAGTCAGCCAGATGTTCAGATTGGATTTGGCATTTTTGTCTACCTACCGAGTCCTTGCCAAGGACCTGGGATAGGCAGAGGTGGATGTTTGATGGTTTTGTAGATATCGTCGCAGGATGGAGAAACTTCCTAACAGTGAGGACACTCAACCAGTGGAACGAACATCCAGAAGTTGTGGGTGTTCCGTCACTGGAGGAGGCTTGTAAGAGAAGACTGGGCAGGCCGCCTGTCTGAAATGGTATGGGGTCTCTTGCTTGAGCAGGGGGCTGGACTAGATGACCTCCAAGGTCCCTTCCTACTCTATTCTATTCTATTCTATTCTATTCTATTCTATTCTATTCTATTCGTCTAAAATGGTGTAGGGTTTCCTGCCTGGCCAGGGGGTTGGACTAGATGACCTCCAAGGTCCCTTCTAGCTCTATTCTATTCTACTCTATTGTCTGAAATGATGTAGGGTTTCCTGCCTGACCAGGGGGTTGGACTAGATGACCTCCAAGGTCTATTCTATTCTATTCTATTCTATTCTATTCTATTCTATTCTATTCTATTCTATTCTACTCTATTCGTCTGAAATGGTGTAGGGTTTCCTGCCTGGCCAGGGGGTTGGACTAGATGACCTCCAAGGTCCCTTCCAGCTCTATTCTATTCTACTCTATTGTCTGAAATGGTGTAGGGTTTCCTGCCTGGCCAAGGGGTTGGACTAGATGACCTCCAAGGTCCCTTCCAGCTCTGCTATTCGCTTATCCCACCAAGGCTCTCCCTGCACGGCCACCCCGGCACCCCGCTTCAGCCCCTCAACTCCTGGGGTCGGACCCCTGAAAGGGGTGGGGAGGTCTCTGTCGGCCCCTCTCGCACCCCCAGCCCAGATCTCTCTCTCTCTCTCTCACACACACACACACACACACACACACACACACACCCGCAACAACTCACCCCCCCTGGCAAAAGTCACTCCCCCCATCCCCATAACGCCCCCTCTTGCGCCCCCTTCGCCCCCCCGCCCCATCGGATCCCCCTCCCCCAACAACGCCCCCCCCAAAAAAAAATCCTGCCCCTCCCGGGACCTTCGCAGCCCCCTCCCCAAAGACTCTCCTGCCATCCCTCATCCGCCCCCCTCCCCCGCTGCCCCTCCTGGGGAGGGATGGGACCACCCAACCCCCGCTCCCCGAGGATGATAGGCCTTGTAGTCCCGCCCCTCTCGTTCCCCCCCCCCCGCCACCTCCGCCTACCTTCAGCTCAGCCGCCTCCGCCATCTTGAGGCATCGTCGCCCCTCGCCAGGGGCCGGGGAGAAAGTCTGGCCCGCCGAGGAGGCGCGCGACGCCCGCCGCCCGCCAGACAATAGCCACGGCGGGCCGGCCACGCCCCCGCGCAGGGCGGGGGAGGGGAGGGCGGGGCCTGGGAAGCGCCCGTAGGGAACCGCAGGCCGGCGCTTAGGGAGCGGGGCCAAAGTGCCAACCGCGCGCCCAGGCGGACGGAGGGAGAATAGAAATAATAGAAAGTCTAAAAGACAGAAAATCCGAATAGAATAGAATTAGAATAGGATAGAATAGAATAGAATAGAATAGAATAGAATAGAATAGAATAGAATAGAATAGAATAGAATAGAATAGAATGGAATGGAATGGAATGGAATGGAATGGAATGGAATGGAATGGAATGGAATAGAATAGAATAGAATAGAATAGAATAGAATAGAATAGAATAGAACAGAACAGAACAGAATAGAATAGAATATAGAATAAGAAAATAGAACAGAATAGAATAGAATATAGACTAGACTAGACTAGACTAAAATAGACTAGACTAGAATACAATAGAATATAATATAGACTAGACTAGACTAGACTAGAGTAGACTAGACTAGAGTAGACTAGACTAGAGTAGACTAGACTAGAATAGAATAGAATAGAATACAATACAATAGAATAGAATACAATAGAATAGAATACAATACAATACAATACAATACAATACAATACAATAGAATTACGGCATAGAATATAATAGAATAATGATAGACTGAATAGAATAGAATGGAATGGAATGGAATGGAATGGAATGGAATGGAATGGAATGGAATGGAATGGAATAGAATAGAATACTTAGTTCCAGATTGGATCGCTCTCTAACGGTATTGGAAAGGGACCTTTAAGGTCATCTAGTCCAACCCCCAGCCCAAGGCAGAGACCCTGCCTACACCATTTCTGACAGATGGCAGTCCAGTCTCTTCTTGAAAGCGTCCATTGATGAAGCTCCCACAACTTCTGAAGGCAACTTCTGTTCCACTGGTTGGTTGTGCTCACTGTCAGGAAATTTCTCCTTATTTCCAGGTTGAATCTCACCTTAATTAGTTTCTATCAGTAGTTGTCTTGTCTTGCCTTCGGGTGCTTTGGAGAATAAGTTGACCTCCTCCTCTTTGTGGCAGCACCTCAAATATTGGAAGACTGCTATCATGTCCCCCCAGGTTCTTCTTTCCTGTAACCGTTCTTCGTATGTTTTAGCCTCCAGTCCCCTAATCATCTTTGTTGCTCTTCTATGATTTTTTTCTAAAGTCTCAATATCTTTTTATAGTGTGGTGACCAAAACTGGTTGCAGTATTCTAGTGTGGTCTTACCAAGGCTTTGTAGAGTGGTATTAGTAGCTCACACAATGTTGATTGAATCCCTCTATTAATGCAATTTAGTATTGCATTGCTGGATTGCAGCAGCAGAAAACAGGTTGCTGGGTTCACACAATGCGCTAAACCGACTTGGGTTCACTTAACGTGCGATGCTCAGTCAATAAACATGCCAATAAACATGCTAACATGCCTAGACAAGGAGCTGGGACTCTGCCATACAAAATAAGGCACATCATGTTTTAGTGTGAGAATCTGGCAAAAAGGTTAGCTGGGAAATTTCCAAGTACAGGTTGTCCTCGAGTGACCGTTCAAAGTTCAAAAGGTGACCATTTTTTCACACTTAATGACCGTTGTAGCATCTCCAGGGTCACGTGATCAAAATTCAGACACTCGGCAACTGACTCATACTTATGACGGTTGCCGCGTCCTAGGATCCTGTGATTGCCTTTCGTGATCTGACAAGCAACGCTAATAGGAAATCCAGATTCATTTGACAACTGTGTTACTAACTTAACTGCAGTGATTCACTGAACAACTGTGGCAAGATAAGGCATTAAGTAGGGCAAAACTCACTTAACAAAGGTCTCCCTTAACGACAGAAATTTTGGCTCAGTTGTGGTCGTACGTTGAGGACTACGTGTATGCAAAATCGACCCTCAAGGATCTATGTAGATAAGCTATGTCAGCCCCAACGTAACTTAGTGAATAAATTGTGGTTAAACAAGCCAACATTTGAGGAGCGGATTCACGGAACATCCTCAACCTTCTTATAATGAATAAAATAATCTGCAACCGTAATCATCATTGGTGAGTTTGGGTACCAATTTCTCTATTCAGCTCTTCTAATGCGCACACGTTACATCATAGAAATTTAAAAAAAATTACAACTGTTTACGCCGAGCCTGAAAAACAAGTCATGATCTCATTCCAGCAGGCAAGAGATGGTAGATTAACAGATCCAAAACCACAGTTTACACTTCCTGTGGAGCAAATTCCTTGGTCAGCCCAGAAATTCAGAAGATAAACAGGAATAACTCCCTGCAAAGCTGGAATTCTTGCCAGCCCTGGTTTCAGCTGGTCGATGCCGCTGCCTCGGTGGTCAAGGAGGGGAAATGGGCTGACGTCCAATGCCAACAGCATCCCTGCCAAACTAGCCCCGTTGTTCAGAGGGCAAAGTTGGCTCCAAGGATTTTTCGTCCCTCAATGGAAGCCTACAATAATTCAAATCACGTTTCCACAAGAGATACCAGAAACAAACCATTTCAAATAGGATCGGGTGGCCTGCGGTTCCATATACAGGTAGTCCTCGACTTACAGCGCTTTGTTTAGTGACCATTCGAAGTTACAACAGCACTGAAAAAAGTGACTTAACGACCATTTTCCACGCTCGCAGCATCCTCCACGGCCACGTGATTCAGAATTCAGATGCTCGGCAACCGACTCACGTTTATGACGGTGGCAGCGTCCCGGGACCACGCGATTCCCCTTTTGCGACCTTCCGACAGGCAAAGTCAATGGGGGTGCCAGATTCGCTGAACCACCGGTTTACTAATTTAACACCTTGCAGTGATTCGCTTAACGAACGTGGCAAGGAAAGTCGCCAAATGGGGCGAAACTCACTTAAGAAATTTCTCACTGAATAAGATAAAATTTTGGGCTCCGTCGTGTTCGTCAGTCAAGGATGACCTGTCCTGGGAGAAATGGCCGCTAAATGAGTCGTGCAATCTTGGCCCTGTTTACTTCGTGGGAGGTGCCGTCTTGCCAATGAGCTTACTTTCCTCATCAGCACGGCCACATCCGTTTTCCTGGGCGGCACACGGCTTTTGCAACGGCAGTGCCCACATTTGTGCGTAAATCTGCCATCCCCAGCAGAGCCAGTTGCAAACCCTGCTTAATTCTGTGATTTTTTGGGTGTGTGATATATGCAACCAAGCAAACCACAGAATGTCATTCAGCTGCAAGTCAGCCCTTGGTGGCATGAAGGGACGGCAGATGGAGCAATGCTACGCCAGGATTCATGGATTGTATAAAACAGATCTGGATAAAATAAAATCTCTAGTGGCAGCAATCAGTTTTCTGTAATTTTTTTTTGGGGGGGGGTGTTTACTATCTCTTTGGTGCCACCTACTGACGGTTCAGATTTTTGCAAACCCTTTAATCCAATTGGTTTGCCCCTGGGGTACAGTGCAGGGTGTGAAGCCAGAACGACAACACTAACTTGAACACGGGGCCCTATCCGACAAAATTCAATGTAGAGAAAAGTAAGGCCTTACACTTGGGAAAGAAAAACTAAATGTACAGATACAGGTTAGATGAAAACTGGCTTAATAGTAGCAACTGTGAGAGGGATCTTGGAATCCTAGTAGTGGACAGCCACTTCGACATGAGCCAGCCCTGTGTTGCAGCTGCCAAAAAAAGCCAAGGCAGTCCTAGGCTGCATTAATAGAGGCAAATGGAATAATAGAATCAAAATCACGCAAAGTATTAGTACTGCTTTATAAAGCCTTAGTAAGACCACACTTGAAATACGGCATCCAGTTTTGGTCACCGCACTATTAAAAAAAAAAGATGTTGAGACTCTGGGAGTCTTGGTGGAGCCTTGGTGGAGCAGTGGGCTAATGCCTCCTTAAGTAACACCAGCTGCCTGCAATTAGTGCAGGTTCGAGTCCCACCAGGCTCAAGGTTGACTCAGCCTTCCATCCTTCCCAGGTAGGTAAAATGAGGACCCAGATTGTTGGGGGCAATTAAGCTGACTTTGTAATAATGCCGCTTGGGGTGTGTGTGAAAGCCCTAACAAGCAGGCATATACATAGAATGAAGGCTACTGCTAAGCTTGTAAGCCGCCCTGAGTCTTCGGAGAAGGGCGGGATATAAATGGAATAAAAATAAAATTAAAATTAAAAAAAAGTGCAGAGTAGAACAACAAAGATTATTAGGGCTCTGGAGGCTAAAACATATGAAGAACGGTTGCAGGAATTGGGTATCTCCAGTTTAATGAAAAGAAGGACCAGGGGGGACAGGATAGCAGTTGTCCAGTATTTGAGGGGCTGCCCCAAAGAGGGGGGGATTCCATTTATTTTCCAAAGCACCCGAAGGCAAGACAAGAAACTACAGATAGAAACTAATCAAGGAAAGAAGCAACCTAGCCTGGTGCTATTAACCCAATTCTTCTGAAACCTGGGGAAATTACCCCAAATTGGGTCAAAGTTTTTTTTCTTTAGATGACAACACACAAACCCAGTAGCTATTTCAATAGGAACATCACAAAGAAGAGAGGAACAACCTATTTACCAAAGGACCTGAGGGCAGGACAAGAATCCATGGGAGGAAGCTTGTCAAAAAAAGCAATCCAACCTGGAACTAAGGAGAAACTTCCTGACAGTGAGAACAATTAACCAGTGGAACAGCTTGCCACCAGAAGCTGTGGGCTGCTCCATCACTGGAGGTTTTTAAGAAGAGACCGGACAGCCACCTGTCTGAAATGGACATAGGGTCTCCTGCTTGAGCAGGAGGTTGGACTCCAAGACCTCCAAGGCCCCTTCCAATTCTGATATTCTATATTTTATGTCCTAACAAGGATGACTTTGGTTTAGCTGCAGGAAGTGAAAAGAAACGTGGGCAAAATAGCTCCATATATAAGACAGGTAGGTGTGCTCTTGGGGACCCCTTCTATGGCAGAGGAATTGGTGTTGCATTTCACAACAGCAGCGGCACTGCAAACAAGCATATTGACACTCCCACAAGCCCTTAATGCCTCCTTCTCCAGGCCGATCAGACCTGGAATAACAGCTTCTCAGACCTACCAAGTAAATGCACATCATGCAAGCATTAAGACAGTGCAGCCTTTCTCAAACTTAGCAACTTGAAGGTCTGTGAATCCACTCCCCAATTTCCCCAGCCAGCATGTAGGCTACGGAATTCTGGGAACTGAAGTCCACATTGCAAGTTGCCAAGGTGAGAAGCATTGATTTAATGCTTTTGCAGCCACAACTGTGCCACAACTTGGCTAAACCATTTTTAATAATAATAATAATAATAATTTTATTTATATACCGCCCTTCTCCCTTACCGCTTCCTCAACCTCAGGCACTCTTAAGATGTGTGGACTTCAACTCCCAGAATTCTCTAGTCCGCATGCTGGGGAATTCTGGGAATTGAAGTCCACATAGCTTCCAGTGGCTATGAAAAACACTGGTGCAGCAGTTAAAGCAGTGCTTCTCAAACTTTCACCTGACTGCTTGTAAGGAAGTCCTTATTTTAAATAACAGAATTATTTGGAAGGGACCTTGGAGGTCTTCTAGTCCCACCCCCTGCCCGAGCAGGAGACCCTATACCAGGGGTAGGCAACCTCGGCTCTTTTATGACTCGTGGACTTCAACTCCCAGAATTCCTGAGCCAGCCATGCTGAGGGGAAAGGAAGAGGTTTCCAAGCTGAGCCATGCTGGCTCAGGAATTCTGGGAGTTGAAGTCCACGAGTCATGAAGGGGCTACGGTTGCCTACCTCTGGCCTTGGCCGCTTTATGACTCGTGGACTTCAACTCCCAGAATTCCTGAGCCAGCCACGCTGAGGGGAAAGGGAGAGGTTTCCAAGCTGAGCCATGCTGGCTCAGGAATTCTGGGAGTTGAAGTCCACGAGTCATAAAAGAGCCGAGGTTGCCTACCCCTGCCCTATACCATTTGGGACCAATGGGTTTCCAGTCTCTTCTTAACAACCTCCCGTGACGGAGCACCCACAACCTCTGGAGGCAAGTAGTTCCACTGGTTAATTGTTCTGTCAGGAAATTTCTCCTTACTTCAAGGCTGGATTTCTCTTTTAAATACCCCATTACTTCTTGCCCTGCATTCAGGTCCTGGGGAGAACAGGTTGCCCCCCTCTTCGTTGTGATGTCCCAGTTGAGGTAGCTACTGGGTTTGTGTGTGGTTACCTAAAGGAAAAAAAAACACACTTTTAGCCAATTTGGGGTCATTTCCCCAGCTTTCGGAAGTCCTGGGTTAAAGGCACCAGGCTACCTGTGAATTTTAATCCTGTTTTTAGGCACAAAGCGGGCCGGAGGATTTGGGGCCAAGCCTCTTTCAGCCACACAATGGGAGAGGCCAGGCTAAGCACAGGCTTCGTGCAGGAGTCAGGATTGACTTGAAGCCCTTCCTCCCCCCCCCAAAAAAACCCCCCAATTTGTATTATGGGAAACTTAAAAGGGGAGCTGACCGCCCCCCCCCCTTCGGGCAAACCCCAGCCCCGAAGAATCCTGCAAAACCAGGAGGGCACCGGTCACCGTTCCCCAGACTGGAGGCTGCTGCCAAACCAGCTGTGCAGAATTTGTGCCTCTAAACCACTTCCTTCTGCGAAAATAGCTTTCTTTGGAGGACAATGGATTGGCCTGGGCTGCTTTCACTTACCCTGTTCTCTTTAAAGTCGCTTTTTTTCCCCCTCTTGGCTCCAGTTGGCCTCTGCCAAGAAGCCTACGGGAGACCCAGGTAGCGTGCGTTTAAAGGCTTGCCCCGAGTTGCAGGCCCCCCACCTGCTTTTCTCCCCTTAGCCTGCACAGAAGAAGCCATCTCTCTCTCTCTCTGTTGCCCAAGGCAGAAGGCCTTTTTAAAAACCACTCCTCCAGCTGGTTCCTGTGGCAGCCACAAGCAGGAAGTTGCAGATCCAGGCTGCTAAAAAAACTTTCTCGCACACAAAAAAGGGGTTTTTTTTAAATTCACCGGTTCTGCCCCCTGCAGTTCCATCACCGCAGCAGCCAGCCTTTGAAGCGGATCTTCGATCAAGTTACTCCTTTAAAACAGAGCATAGCCCTCTTGATTACCACTGGTGTATTTCTTTTTTTTTTGTTCCTTTGAGCCAGGAGAAGCAGTCTGCAGGGAGAGAGATGCAGAAAGCCAGCCTCTTCAGAGAGAAAAAACGTCAGAAGCGCCAGAAGGCAGGACGAGAAGCAACGGATGGAAACTAACCAAGGAGAGAAGCAGCCTGGAATGAAGGAGAAATTTCCTGACGGTGAGGACAACGAAACAGCGGAACTTGCTTTCCTTCAGATGTTGTGGATGCTCCAACACTGGAGGCTTTTAAGAAAGAGATTGGACAGCCATTTGTCCGGAATAGTAGAGAATCTCCTACTTGAGGCAGGGGGTTGGACTAGAAGACCTCCAAGATCCCTTCCAGCTCTATTCTGCTTGATTACCTTCGTCAGCAAACAGCTATCCAGATTGATTCATTTTGTTTACTGACCACACCAGGTCACCAAATTTAAAGGACAGCAGAGCATTAATTACCTTGTTGTTGTTGTCAGGGCTATTTTTTCTCATAGAACGCCCAGAATGGAGTTCTGGCACCTTTTTGGGATGGAACCTTGTAGGGTAGGCAAGGCGGGTTGTATGACATGTGTGAATTCCGGCACCTTTTTCTTTTACAAAAAAAGCACTGGTTGTTGTTAGTTGCAAAGTCGTGTCCGACCCCTCCCGACCCCATGGACCACATTTCTCCAGGACTTCCTGTCCTCTACCATCTTCTGGAGTCCATTTAGGCTCACGCCCACTGCTTCAGTGACTCCATCCAGCCACCTCATTCTCTGTCGTCCCCTTCTTCTCTTGTCCTCAATCTTTCCCAGCATGAGGCTCTTCTCCAGTGAGTCCTTCCTCCTCCTTAGGTGGCCAAAGGATTTGAGTTTCAGCTTCAGGATCTGGCCTTCTAAAGAGCAGTCAGGGTGGATCTCCTCTAGGACTGACCGGTTTGATCGCCTTGCAGTCCATGGGACTCGCAGGAGTCTTCTCCAGCACCATAGCTCAAAGGCCTCGATTCCACCCTGTTGTTGTTAGTTGCGAAGTTGTGTCCAACCCATCGCGACCCCATGGACCACGTTCCTCCAGGCCTTCCTGTCCTCTACCATCTTCTGGAGTCCATTTAGGCTCACACCTCCTGCTTCAGTGACTCCATCCATCCATCTCCTTCTCCGTCGTCCCCTTCTTCTCTTGCCCTCAACCTTTCCCAGCATTAGGCTCTTCTCCAGTGAGTCTTTCCTCCTCCTTAGGTGGCCAAAGGATTTGAGTTTCAGCTTCAGGATCTGGCCTTCTAAAGAGCAGTCCAGGTGGATCTCCTCTAGGACTGACCGGTTTGATCGCCATGCAGTCCAAGGGACTCACAGGAGTCTTCTCCAGCACCATAGTTAATACCTACGTGTGGAATAATCCGTACGTGCATAACAGGAAGAACCCTGATAAAATTAGCAATTAATTGGAGGCACCGAAATGATTTTATATTAAGGCTATAAATAAAAATTATTTCAAATATTCTGATATTAGAGTACTTTGCGGTATTCCAGAACGGCTGCCAATAACTGATGCAGAGATGTAAAAATTAATTGCATGCACACGTAAAGTACAAACCAAATGCTCTTGGTGCAAGATTTAATTCCTCCAGAACTCTTGAAGATCAGTCCATCAGCGTTTGCCCCACTGCTGTAAATTCCTCTTGATAATCCCTAAAATCTGTCCTGATTCGATTACTCTCCCAACATATAAAAAAAAAGGAGACAGACAAGATCCTGCCAACTACCGCCCAATTGGTCTTCTTTCTGTAATTAAAAAAAACTATAAGTTACAGGACTCGATGGGATGGATATTCAACAATAAATCAGTGCCTAATCTCACATTATTTGGAAGAAAAATACTAAAACTTTCAAGCGAAGCACTTTTGGCTAAAGGTAGGTTTTGATTCCGTTACCTAAACCCTACCCCCACCCCTTTGCAAGACACCGCCCTGAGGACATCGCAACTGTCATAAATACGAGTCAGTTGCCAAGCATCTGAATTCTGATCACGTGACCGTTGGGGATGCTGAAACGGTCGCTAAGTGTGAAAAACGGTAATAAGTCAGCTTTTTTCAGGGTTGTTGTAACTTCGAACGGTCACTAAACAAACCGTTGGAAGTCGAGGACTGCCCGTATTAGTCTAAGTGCTGTGGCTATTGCTACCCACACACATATCCTGGCCCCTTTCCCTCCATGCCAGAACTCAGTTTACAAGAGAGCTCAGCGGCCTCTGTGAAAACAAGGGGAGAGATTGTCCCAAAGGTGTTTTTTCAAGGGACAACTGGAATTTCTTGGGTTTTCCTTTTTTTTTCTCTTTTTTTCTCTTTGTTTTCTTTGAGGTTTTTTTATTTTATTTTATTCGTGATTGGCGGCACCGTCTTGATACAGACAGCAGAGGGAAGTCCTGGCTAAGAAATGGTGGGAAGGTGTCAGCAGGCTCTTCTCCAGTGAGTCCTTCCTTCTCCTTAGGTGGCCAAAGTATTGGAGTTTTAGCTTCAGGATCTGGCCTTCTAAAGAGCAGTCAGGGTGGATCGCATTCAGGAATTGAATTGACCGGTTTGATCGCCTTGCAGTCCAAGGGACTCGCAGGAGTCTTCTCCAGCACCAGAGTTCAAAGGCCTCAATTCCACCCTGTTGTTGTTAGTTGCAAAGTCGTGTCCGACTCATCGCGACCCCACGGACCATGTTCCTCCAGGCCTTCCTGTCCTCTACCATCTTCTGGAGTCCATTTAGGCTCACACCTCCCGCTTCAGTGACTCCATCCAGCCACCTCCTTCTCTGTCGTCCCCTTCTTCTCTTGCCCTCAACCTTTCCCAGCGTGAGGCTCTTCTCCATTGAGTCCTTCCTTCTCCTTAGGTGGCCAAAGTATTGGAGTTTCAACTTCAGGATCTGGCCTTCTAAAGAGTAGTCAGGGTGGATCTCCTCTAGGACTGACCGGTTTGATCGCCTCGCAGTCCAGTCCAGCACGAGGATAGAAAGAAATAATTCCTCCAGAAGGGAGCTTTCGTCTACGGCTCTCTTGCTCAGAATAAGGATTTCTTGGGATCCCAAACGGAGAGCTCAGGGCAGGCACCCTTAATAATAAGCGTCTATCTTGGAAGGGTGACATGGGAAAAGTACGATCGTGCAGTATCCAGCTCCTCAATGGAAAGCAGGCTGGTAGCCATTGTTTTTTTTCCTGCAGTTCTAATTACCTGTTGAAGTCCATGTCTCTCTTGTTTGGAGACCTGCAGAATTGAATTATGCACCATGAATGCTGTCATGCCCTTTTAGACATGCCCTTTAGCCTCTTCTTCTTCTTCTTCCTCTAATTGTGGCTGATCTTGGAAAAAAAATACATAGGGTCACATCTGGTTAAGATATGGATAAGAGGCCACCAGGAAATCCTAGCGCAGAAGCCAGACTGGTAAAAATGGGAAGGACGGCAAGGCAAAGCTACTTCCTTATTGTCACTGAGAAAAATTCCTGAATGCGGTTGTAGCCGCAGCTGACCTGAGCTGATCCTGCAAAGGCTATGCAACAGCCACACCTTTTCTGTGATTGTTGTCAAAAAAACAACATGGATGAGATCAGCAAGGATCAAAGACAATCACCTGTCTGAGATGGTATAGTTCTCCTGCTTGTGCAGGGGGCTGGACTAGAAGACCTCCAAGGTCCCTTCCAGCTCTATTCTATTCTATTCTATTCTATTCTATTCTATTCTATTCTATTCTATTCTATTCTATTCTATTCTATTCTATTCTATTCTTCATTCCATTATTTATTCTATTCTATTTTTATTCTTATTCTATTCTATTCTATTCTATTCTATTCTATTCTATTCTATTCTATTCTTCATTCCATTATTTATTCTATTCCATTCTGTTCTATTCTTCATTCCATTATTTATTCTATTCTATTCTTATTCTTATTCTATTCTATTCTATTCTATTCTATTCTATTCTATTCTATTCTATTCTATTCATTTTCTATTCTATTCTATTCTATTCTATTCTATTCTATTCTATTCTATTCTATTCTTCATTCCATTATTTATTCTATTCTATTTTTATTCTTATTCTATTCTATTCTATTCAATTCTATTCTATTCTATTCTATTCTATTCTTCATTCCATTATTTATTCTATTCCATTCTGTTCTATTCTTCATTCCATTATTTATTCTATTCTATTTTTATTCTTATTCTTATTCTTATTCTATTCTATTCTATTCTATTCTATTCTATTCTATTCTATTCTATTCTATTAATTTTCTATTCTATTCTATTCTATTCTATTCTATTCTATTCTATTCTATTCTATTCTATTCTATTCTTCATTCCATTATTTATTCTATTCCATTCTTCATTCCATTATTTATTCTATTCTATTCTGTTCTATTCTTCATTCCATTATTTATTCTATTCTATTTTTATTCTTATTCTTATTCTATTCTATTCTATTCTATTCTATTCTATTCTATTCTATTCTATTCTATTCTATTCTATTCTATTCTATTCTATTCTTCATTCCATTATCTATTCTATTCTGTTCTATTCTATTCTATTCTATTCTATTCTATTCTATTCTATTCTATTCTATTCTATTCTATTCTATTCTTCATTCCATTATCTATTCTATTCTATTCTATTCTATTCTATTCTATTCTATTCTATTCTATTCTATTCTATTCTATTCTATTCTGTTCTCTTCTGTTCTATTCTTCATTCCATTTTCTATTCTATTCTATTCTTCATTCCATTATTTATTCTATTCTATTCTATTCTATTCTATTCTATTCTATTCTATTCTATTCTATTCTATTCTATTCTATTCTATTCCGTTTTGTTCTAGAAAATGGCCCTGCATTTTCTGCCTCTCCTTTCTCCATCTACCCACTAGGCCTCTCTTCCCAGGAACAGCTTTCTCAGTTAGGCAGGTGGCAGCGAAGGCAGCCTAAGGTTCAAAGCTGCTGCCCACGCAAGACCGGGAATTCTGCGGTGCCAACAGAAAAAAAAAAGTGCCTCGTAGGACGTCGAATGGACACACACGGCGGCTTTTGTTCCCTCGGCACATATTTTTCCAGGATTCCTCACCCCCTCAGCCTGGCTTGGTCTTCACGGCTGGGCAGCTGTTTATTTACCCCACACCCTGCCTTGAAGGCTGGCCGGCTTCTCTGCCCTCCAGGAAGGGACCCTGCACTCTTGGGAGGGGCGTCCCCCAATTCTTCACCCCCCTCTCCATGTTCTCGGTCTTTGAAATGAGGAACCCCGTCTTCCAGGAAGATGTGGCCAGCGCCCCGACACCTTGGTGGGATCTGTCCGGAGACGGTTTGCTTTGTACCGGAAAGGTAAGAAAAACTCCCAGGCTTGTGTCTATGGAGATTCTTCGTCCTCCGGCTCCTGATTGTCCCAAAGATGCTTTTTTTTTTCCCCTTCCCCAGGAGGCAACTGGACTTCCTTTGTTTTTCTTGGAAGACATTTTGCTTCTCCTCCAAGAAGCTTCTTCCGCTCCGCCTGGGTGGCGGGGGGAATGGAAGGATTTACACTCCTTGCAAGACCGCCGCTGGTCCTTTGCATCCGTTTAGAGCAGGGGGTCTTCAAACTTGGCCCTTTTATGACTTGTGGACTTCAACTCCCAGAATTCCCCAGATAACTCTTAACTCTAATTCCTGGCTCAGGAATTCTTTGAGTTGAAGTCCACAAGTCATAAAAGGGCCAAGTTTGAGGACCCCCTGCATTATGCGATGCCACAAGGTAGAAGAGCAGGTTGGGGACAAAGCATCGCTGGCTGGGGAATTCTGGGAGTTGAAGTCCACAGCTCTTAAAATGGCCGAGGTTGAGAAACACTGGTTTAGCTCTTTCTGAGTTAGCATTATTTCCCCCTCACATTATGTCAGGGGTCTTCAAACCTGGCCCTTTTATGACTTGAGGACTTTAACTCCCAGAATTACTCGCGTGCCTGGCTGAGGAATTCTGGGAGTTGAAGTCCACAAGTCATCAAAGGGCCAAGTTTGAAGACCCCTGGTTTAGAGGGAGGTTGCCCAACCTTGTGGCAGCAGCGGGAGGTGAGCGTGTGCCAAAAGTGTAAAAAATGGTCTTAAGTCACTTTTTTTAAGCGCCCTTGTCACTTCAAACAGTCACTAAGCGAACTGTTGTAAGGCGAGGACTACTGTACTTTATCACTTTTTTCCTTTTTTTGCGTGTGTGTGTGTGTGTGTGGTCAAGTTTTTGACACCTTGCTAGGTGACTGGAAAAGCCCCGAGTTTAGAGTTACTCGGATTGCAGCTGCTTTCTTGCAGGTACGTGGAATGGCGTGGGACCCACGGGTTTTGCCAAGGGAAGAGAAGACGTTGGTTATCGGGAAAGATAAAATAGACAACCGAGAATGCTTTATTGACCATTCTTCGTCCAGATTTTATACATCACTTGCCTCTGCTCAAAGAGGCGTTCTCGCTTCGGATTTTCTCTGCTGTTTTCAGCATCTGGTAAAATGAACGAAGTGCTTTTCCAACAACCTGTAAAATCCAAGACACTGTTATTGTGTTCCTGGGAGGTGGGGTGAGTGGGGGATTTTTACTTTTTTTTTTGCCCCATTTTGCTCTTTTAAAGAGAACGCGCCCCCCCCCCCAACGCCCGCCAACATAGCCAGGAGCCTTGCGCCATTGCCGTTCTCCGGCCGCGCTCGCCAAGCCCCTTCCTTTGAAACAAACAACCCCTCCCCACACACACACACACACACACACATCCTCCCGTTCCTTCCTTCTGAATTAAGAAAGGAGAGAAAGCCAAGTTTTGTTTCATTTTTTCTTTTGTGGCCTTTTAACGAATTTAACCTGCAGCTAGAAGGAAGTTGGGGAAGAAAACCATCGGGAGACGCTCTTCTGTTTTAACTTTTTCTTTTTCTTTTCCCCTTGTGGCTTTTTGGACTTTTCATCCTGGTTTCGGGAGAGGGCAGCATTTGGGAGGGGGTGTCGCTGTCCCCTTCCCCCCACCCACAGCCATCAGTTGAGCAAGACGCCCGCCTGCCCGCACTCTTTCCCCCTGTCCGAGACGTGAACATTTCTGTTGAACATTGGGGTGTATGTGTGTGGGGGGGCTGTTTGGTTTTTATCCCCCCCCCCAACCCCATCTGCTGGGTGGTTGCAGCAGGTTTTTGGTCACTTCTGCCCTGCTTTGAGGTTACCCACGAAGCACGTTTGTTTTTCGGGGTGGAGGGATCCCCACTCCGGTTGCGAAGCTTGCTTAAAGCCTCTTCCTCTTCCTCCTCCTCCTCACTGGAGCCCCCCTTTGTCTGCAACCAGCCCCTGCCCCAGCCCCCACCTCGCCTGACCCTGCAGGATGAGCCCCCCCCTGGCCACCGCTCCACCCGCCAGCCCGGCCCCCACAGGCAGCCCTCCCCAGCAGCGACATCATCGAGGTGGCCACACCCACCCTGGCATGACTATCATAGCCACGCCCACTCGGTGTGGCCACGCCCACCCAGCCCCCTAATCCCCCCCCAGGATAGATAAGTGGGGTTTGGGTTGCAGTTTGGGCACTCGGTCTCTAAAAGGTCTCTAGAGACCATCACTGGTCTAGTCCAGGGATAGGCAACCTTGGCTCTTTTATGACTCGTGGACTTCAACTCCCAGAATTCCTGAGCCAGCATGGCTGGCTCAGGAATTCTGGGAGTTGAAGTCCACGAGTCATAAAAGAGCCAAGGTTGCCTACCCCTGGTCTAGTCTAATGAAGAGAAGGACGAGGGGGGCAGACATGATAGCAGCGTTCCAGTATCTCAGGGGCTGCCCCAAAGAAGAGGCGGTCAAGCTATTCTCCGAAGCGCCCGAAGGCTGGAGAAGAAGCAAACCAAGAAACTAACCAAGGAGAGAAGCAACCTGGAACTAAGGAGAAACTTCCTGACAGTGAGAACAATTCACCAGTGGAACTCCTTGCCTCCGGAAGTGGTGAAGGCTCCAACACTGGTGGAAGTTTTTAAGAAGAGACCGGACAGCCATTTGGCTGAAATGGTATAGGGTTTCCTGCCCGAGCAGGGGGTTAGACTAGATGACCTCCAAGGTCCCTTCCAACTTATTACTATTATAACTAAGGAGAAATTTCCTGACAGCGAGAGAACAATTCACCAGTGGAACAGCTTGCCACCAGACGTTATGGGTGCTTCCTCACATTTTAAGAAAAGGCTTGTCTGAAATGGTATATAGGCTCTCCTGCTCGAGCAGCGGGCTGGACTAGAAGACCTCCAAGGTCCCTCCCAGCTCTATACTGATTGATTGATTGAAACCATATCACAAAAGGTAGCCCTCCATTTTTGACCACCGCTGAGATCAGAATTTCCAGGGTTACGTGAGTAATGCCCGGTTTTATGACCTTTTGCCATAGTTCAAGGTTGACTCAGTCTTCCGTCCTTCCAAGGTGGATAAAATGAGGACCCGGATTATTGGGGGGGGGGCAAGTGGCTGACTCTATAAACCGCTTAGAGAAGGCGGTAAAGCCCAGTGAAGCGGTATATAAGTCTAAAGGGCTATTGTTTTAGTAGTTGCTAAGCAAATCCCTTAAGGGAATCCAGCTTCCGTTTGTTGGAAGCCAGCTGGGAAGGCTTCAAATGGGGATCACATGATCCTGGGATACTGCAACCACAGCTAGTCCTCAACTTACAACAGTTCATTTAGTGACCATTCAAAGTTACAGCGGCACTGAAAAAAGTGACTAACGACCATGTTTCACAGTTACAACCTTTGCAGCAATCACACGATTAAAATTCAGGCGCTTGGCAACTCATATTTATGATCGGCGCTACATCCCAAGATCACATGATCCCCTTTAGCGACATAGTCAGTGGGGAAGCCGGATTCACTTAACAACCAGATTACTAACTGATCAACTGCAGTGATTCACTTAACGAACGGGTTGCTGACTTATTAGCTGCAGGGATTCACTTAACCGCTGTGGCAAGAAAAGCCATAAAACGGGGCAAAACTCACTTAACAAATGTCTCACTTAACGACAGAAATTTGGGACTGGTCTTAAGTCAAGGACTACTTGTATCATAAATACACGCCCAGTTGCCAAGCACCCAAATTTTGATTGTGGTGACCACAGGGATGCCGCAGTGATCTTAATCGCAAAGACTGTTTTCAGCGCCATTACGAATTTGAATGGATGCTAAACGAACGGTCATAAATCGAGGACTATCTGTAACAACAAAAAATAAAAACGTAAAAGAAGGCAAACAAACATAACAGACACCCGTTAAACAAATCTGGCTTAAGCTAGCAGTGGCTTACGGTGTTCCGTGAAGCCAAACCCAGGATCTTTGCATTTGGGAAATGGTAGAAGGATTCTTTAATAATAATAATAATAATAATAATAATAATAATAATAATAATAAGAAGAAGAAGAAGAAGAAGAAGAAGAAGAAGAAGAAGAAGAAGAATAAGAAGAAGAAGAAGAAGAAGAAGAAGAAGAAGAAGAAGAAGAAGAAGAAGTTGGAAGGGACCTTGGAGGTCATCTAGTCCAACCCCCTGCTAAGGCAGGAAAGCCTACACCATTTCAGACAAATGGCTGTCCAGTCTCTTCTTAAAACCTTCCAGTGTTGGAGCATTCATCGCTTCTGGAGGCAGGTTTGCGTGTAACCTCCTTAGCCCACGTCCACCCAGCCTCCACCCTGTCTCCACACACGTGCGTGTGAGTTGGCATGAAATGTGGCGTGTGTCTGTGTGCACAGGACGATGGTTGCAGTCCTTATCTGGGCGTGTCCCGGACCTCACCTGTCTTATCACTCCCAGATCCGTGCTCTGATTTAACCTCTTGCAGGCAAACCTCAGTCTAGCACAGGCTGGCTCAGGAATTCTGGGAGTTGAAGTCCTCAGGTCGTAAAAGGGGCCCTAGTTGCTCCCCCTGGCCTGGGACCTCCTGGTGCTTCTGAAGAGGCAAGGCCAAAGCCTCCAGGGCTGCAATCCCATTTTTATCCATTTCTGGAATATAGGATATTATAGGAGAATGAGTGAATCAGAATAGAGCTGGAAGGGACCTCGGAGGTCTTCTAGTCCAGCCCCCTGCTCAACCAGGATACCTTACACCATTGCAGACAAGTGGCTGTTTAGTCTCTTCTTCAAAGCCTCCAGTGATGGGGCACCCACAACTTCTGGTGGCGAGCCGTTCCACTGGTTAATTGTCCTCACTGTTAGGAAGTTTCTCCTTAGTTCCAGGTTGCTTCTCTCCTGGATTAGTTTCCATCCGTTGCTTCTTGTCCTGCCTTCAGGGGCTTTGGAAAATAAATTGATCCCCCTTTTCTTTGGGGCAGCCCCTCATGTATTGGAAGACTGCTATCATGTCCCCCCTGGCCCTTCTTTTCTCTAGTCTAGGCTGACTTTGCTTAACGGCCGTGTTACTAACTTCAGAACAATGATTTAGTTAACAACGGCGGCGGCAGGAAGGGTTGTAAAATTGGGGCTAAACTCACCTGAGCACCGTCTCGCTCAGCAGCGGAAATGTTGAGCTCCATTGTGGTGGCAAGTTGAGGCCTTACCTGTAGTGAGATGAACAGCTGCTTGATCGCTAATGTTAAAAGACCCCGACTATGTGAGTGGCAGGCTGTTTACTCTGGAGTAAATCGTTTCATATTTGCTGCTCAAGAATGGCATTGGGATGTTGCCATACGCTGAATAGCACAGAGCAGAAATCCAAATCCTGCCACCGTTCTTCATATGTTTTAGTCTCCAGGCTTTTAATTATCTTAATTGCTTTTCTGAATTTAATTTCCTGAGAATTTCCCCAGAATTTCTTCTCTTCCGGCTTTCCTCTTCTCAACAAAGAGAAGACGAGTCTTAATTTCAGGCCTATATGCTTCCATCTGTATCAGAGGCTAATCAGTTAGGGATAGCAATCCGCACATGCTCAGGAGCACTTTGTTCTTCTGTCTTCTTCTGTAGGGTGGGGGTCACCTGATCAAAATTCAGACACTTGGCCACTGACTCATATTTATGACGGTTGCAGCGTGATCTCCCAAGCGAAGCCAGCGGGAAGCCAGATTCACTTAACAACCAGGTTACTAACTGGACAAATGCAGTAGTGGTTCACTTAACAACAACCGTGGCAAGAAAAAGTCGTGAAATGGGGGAAAACTCACTTAGCAAATGTTTCACTTAGCAACGTAAATTTTGGCCTCAGTTGTGATCGTAACATGAGAATTACCTGTATGAGTTAATTCAGCAAGCAGATGAAGGTGCTGGATCACACACACACACACACACACACACACACACAGACAGACAAAACAATGGCCCAAGGCCACAGCTGAGCAGGGCTGCGATTCCCTTAAGCCTGAAAAATGTCCTCTTATGATCTCGGTGGAAAGTGTGGCTTGAGAAACCTTCAAGTACCTGGGAAGGGTTGGGTGTGTTTGTGTGTGTTTTGCGCAACTCATTAAGCCGGTGTCCTGAACCCTTGCAGCCTTCCTATGTGTGAACTTCAACTCCCAGAATTCCCCAGCCAGCTTATGCCGTGGACATGGAATTCCAACATTCGGCAAGGTGGGTGGAGAATTCTGGGAGTTGAAGTCCATGTTTTGTAAAGTTACTTTGTGAAGTCAAGCTGGGCTAAACTACAGCTCCGTGTTCCGCGTTCAGAAGACTCCGCTAACCCTGAACTCTAGTAGAAAACACAGCATCCGTGTTCACATGACACCCTTATACACCCTATTCACACCACAGTACGGCCAAAACAATCTGAAGGCTTCCTGATCCTAGTTCCCACCCTTTTCTGGAGACTCTGAACTGGAAACGAGTCTACAGGTAGTTCCTCGATTTACGACTACAATCGATCCCAATCGATTTACGCTGCTAAGGGAGAGACATTCGTTCAGTGAGGTTTGCCCCATTTTACGACCGTTCTCGCCACACGTCGTTAAGCGAATCGCTGCAGCTGATAAGTTAGCAACCTGGTTGTTCAGCGAATCCGGCTTCGCCGGTGGGAAAGTTGCAAAATTGGATCACGCGATCCTGGGCCACTGCAAGAGTCATAAACGTGAGTCAGTTGACCAAGCGTCTGAACAGGTGACCGTGGGGACGCTGCAACGGGTCGTGTGTGTGTGTGTGTGTGTGTGTGTGTGTGTGTGTGTGTGTGTGTGTGTGTGTGTGTGTGTGTGTGAAAAAACGGTCAGATTGTTGGGGGCAATTAAGCTGACTTTGTAATAATGCCGCTTGGGGGTGTGTGTGAAAGCCCTAATAAGCAGGCATATACATAGAATGAAGGCTACTGCTAAGCTTGTAAGCCGCCCTGAGTCTTCGGAGAAGGGCGGGATATAAATGGAATTAAAATAAAATAAAATAAATAAATAAGATTCCTTCCCCCCCCCCCCGGCCGTTGTAACTTCCGACGGTCACTAAATGAACTGTTGTAAGTCAAGGACTACCCATATTTTGGACTGTCCCTGGAGCTGGGTGCTTCGTAAACCAAGGCATTTGTCTGTGTGCGTTCTTGCGTGCGTGCGTGTGTGTATGTGTGTGTGATGCGAAGCCAGCCACTTGAACTTGCCGAGCAAACCAGGATTCCGCCAGGCACGTGGGAACGCGCCGCCCTCCGCCGCGTGCAACTTCCCGGCCAAGCGCGAAGGGTTAACCGGGCGCGGGATAATTTATTGGGTGTCCGGCGGGGCGGCGGCGGCGCAGGAGAGGAAGGGAGCGGAGGCGGGAGGAGGAAGGAGGCAGCCGCGGCCGGGGAAGTTCCCGGGGCTCCGCTCCGCTTTGGAGGCGCCAACTCGGCAAGGCAAACGGCCCGGGGAAGCCGCAGGAGCCGCGCAAAGGTAAGGCGGGCTGGGCTGGGCTGCCCTTCTCCGCGGAGGGAAGGCTGGAAGCCCCGGCCGGCATCTGCCCCGCGGGCTTCCTTCCTCTTCCCGGCTCCGGAGATGGTTGCAGGCGCGGAGTTTCTGAGCATGGGCAGAGTTTCCCTCTGAGAGCAGAGCCGGAGTGGTACCCTAAGATGCAAACGAGGAAAAAAAAACCCGGGGGGCTATACTTTAGTTGTTAGCCTTTGTGCACGGCCCCCTGAGCATGCACAGAGTGCTTTCCCCCCCCCTGGCTTCAGGAGGACAGGTAGTCCTCGACTTAACGACAGTTATAGTTGTTTAGTGACCGTTCAAAGGTCCAAGAAAAATGGGATGAACGCCTATTGCAGCCTCCCCAAGGCCACTGATCAAAATTCAGAGGCTTGGCAACGGACTCGTATTTATGACGGTCGCAGTGCCCCGATGGGGTGTGTGTGTGTGCGTGTCATGTCATCGACCTCACGTGACCTTCTGACAAACAGGGTCAATGGAGAAACCGGATTCGCTTAATAACGGTGCGACTAATTTAACAACTGCAGCGGTTCCCTTAACGACCGGGCCAAGAAAGGTCCTAAAATGGGGCAAAACTCACTTAACAAATGTGTCGCTTAACAAGAGATTTTGGGCTCTGTTGCGGTCGTAAATTGAGGACTATCTGTAGTTGTGGATGAACGGCTGGCAATGGAGGATTAGAGCAAACGCAAGTGTTTTATTTCTGCGAGAACTTCCTGGATCGGCGGTATTTGTATTTTTTCTGTATTATGTTTTTTTTGTTCTGTTTCCTTGCTTGTAAACGTTTTATCCCAAACTTTTGAGTTTGTAGGAAGCCTGTGGAGGCTGAGAATGGAAAGGAGGTTTTCAGCAGTCGGGATTAATTGGGTTTGTTTTTTTTTCATAGGCAGAAATTACGGTTGAAGTTGTGGCGTCCGGCTTCTTTTATGTGTGGAAGTTAAACTACAGTGCCCATTGTGCTCAGCCAACATGATTGCCTGGGTTGACTGAGGCAGGCTGGAAAGGAGGTGGGAGGGGCCGCATATGAAGGGTGGGGGTCTAAAAAAATGGAGCGGAAGGATTCTTAGTTTTGACCCCGTGAAAGGCTGCGTTCACACAATCCACTTCGTCAAGCTGGGTTAAGAGCCAGTGGCTGCAGGGCTTCTACAGGCTAAGCCGAGATAGGATCACTGTTGTGATTTAATACAGGCAGTCCTCTATTTATGATCACAATTGAGCCCCAAATTTATGCTGCTAAGTGAGACATTTCTTAAGTAAGTTCTGCCCTCATTTGACAACCTTCCTGGCCCCAGTTGTTAAGGGAATCGCTGCACTTGTTAAGTTAGTAAAACCTGGTTGTTAAGTGAATCTGGCTTCCCCATTGACTTGGCCAGTCAGAAGGCCGCAGAAGCGGATCACGTGATAATGCGACTGTCATAAATGTGAACTAGTTGCCAAGCATCTGAATTTTGAATAGGTGACTATGCGGGGGTTGCTGCCACAGTGAAAAGGGGTCATAAGTCTCTATTTTCAGTGCGGTTATAACTTTTGAACGGTCGCTAAGTGAACTGTTGTAAGTCAAGGATTGCCTATACCAGGGTTAGGCCACCTTGGCTCTTTTATGACTCGTGGACTTCAACTCCCAGGATTCCTGAGTCAGCCATGCTGAGGGGAAAGGGAGAGGTTTCCAAGCTGAGCTGTGCTGGCTCAGGAATTCTGGGAGTTGAAGTCCACGAGTCATGAAAGACCTAAGGTTGCCTACCCCTGGTACTCACAAAATTATTCAATGAATGGTGCAGATTCCATAACTTGGTGAAAGAAGTAAGCAAGCTAAGGGTGTTGTGTGAACATGTTGTGATGGTGCTGACTTTTTAAGTCTCGGCTCTTGGTAGGTTCACCTTGCCCACTGTGGGATCTGCCCGTGCCGTGGCCTGGTGATTCTTTTCTTTCTTTCTTTCTTTCTTTCTTTCTTTCTTTCTTTCTTTCTTTCTTTCTTTCTTTCTTTCTTTCTTTCTTTCTTTCTTTCTTTCTTTCTTTCTTTCTTTCTTTCTTTTCCTTCCTTCTTTCCTTCCTTCCTTCCTTCCTCTTTCCTTCCTTCCATCCTTCCTTCCTTCTTCCTTCCTTCCTTCCTTCCTTCCTTCCTTCCTTCCTTCCTTCCTTCCTTCCTCTTTCCTTCCTTCCATCCTTCCTTCCTCTCTTTCCTTGCCCACTGTGGGATCTGCCCGTGCCGTGGCCTTGTGATTCTTTTCTTTCTTTCTTTCTTTCTTTCTTTCTTTCTTTCTTTCTTTCTTTCTTTCTTTCTTTCTTTCTTTCTTTCTTTCTTTCTTTCTTTCTTTCCTTCCTTCCTTCCTTCCTTCCTTCCTTCCTTCCTTCCTTCCTTCCTTCCCCCCTCTCTTTCTCTCTCTCTCTCTCTCTCTCTCTTCTGGTCTCCATTCTTTTGCAGGCTTTTAGCTGTAAATTTTAACTGTTCATTGTTTTGCTGACTTGCTTTAGGTTTTGATTTGAATTTCATCTTGTTTTATTTGGGGGTAAGCTGCCCTGATTGTTGGAATGCAGGTAGCCTTTGACTTACAACAGTTCGTTTAATGACCGTTCAAAGTTACAGTGCCACTGAAAAATGTGACCTATGACTGTTTTTCATAGTTATAACCTTTCCTGAGTATTTCCGGCTTTTTTGGACCCGTGCGGGAGGGGGAGGGGGGGATGGTTCCACACGAGTGGCTGGCAAGCACACAGCTCCATTGGTGCAAGCGGCGTGCAGGGGCAACTCCTCCTCACTCAAATGGAGCGTACAGGCGTACTCGCACATTGCCTGCACAAGTGGGGATGCGTGTGTGGCCGCTGGCCGTTTCTGCAGCCCGGTTGCAAACTCCTCATGGTCCACTAGTGGGCCACGGCCCACAGGTTGGGGACCCCTGCTTTGCAGCACCCCTATGATCAATTCAATGGCTTGGCAACTGGTTCGTATTTATGTCCTTTGCTGTTATGTGATCAGCTCTTGCGGCCTTCTGACGAGCAAAGTTCACTCAGAGACCGTTGGAAGTTACAACGGCACCGGAAAATGTGACTTAGGACCTTTTTTCACACTTACGACCACTGCAGCATCCCTGTGGTCATTTGATCAAAATTCGGAGGCTTGGCAACTGACTCATTTATGACGGTCGCAGTGTCCCTTGGGGTCACGTGATCCCCTTTTGTGACCTTCTGACAAGCAAAGTCAGTGGGGGAGCCAGATTCTCTTAACAACCAGGTTACTAACTTAACAACTGCAGTGATTCACTTGACAACTGGGGCAAGAAAGGTCATAAAATGGGGCAAAGCCCACTTAACAAATGTCTCACTCAACAGCAGACGTTTTGGGCTCAGTGGTGGTCGTAAGTCGAGGACTCCCTGTAGCTCAATTCGGAGGACCTCTCAATTTAACCTGCTCTCGCCTTTTTCCCTTGTGACTTTAGGTTTCTCCCTGGGTTGTGTGGCATTCAAAAAAAGAGGAATTTTTTTCCTTTTAATTTTATTAGATTTTAGACAATATTTTAAGAGTTGGAAGGGATCTTGTAGTTCAGGGGTGTCAAACATGGTCACATGACGTGTCGCAACATATCGGGACTTTTTTGCCATTGCCGGCAATGGGGTGGGTATGGTTTCGCTAGACCAGGGCTAGGCAAGCTGGGGTCTTTTATGACTGGTGGACTTCAACTCCCAGAATTCCTGAGCCAGCCACGCTGAGGGGAAAGGGAGAGGTTTCCAAGCTGAGCCGTGCTGGCTGAGGAATTCTGGGAGTTGAAGTCCCCAAGTCATGAAGGGGCCATAGTTCCCCCATGCTGGCTGAGGAATTCTGGGAGTTGAAGTCCACAAGTCATAAAAAGAGCCAAGGTTGGCCTAGACCAGGGGTAGGCAACCTTGGCTCTTTTATGACTCACGGACTTCAACTCCCAGAATTCCTCAGCCAGCCATGCTGAGGGGAAAGGGAGAGGTTTCCAAGCTGAGCCATGCTGGCTCAGGAATTCTGGGAGTTGAAGTCCATGAGTCATAAAAGAGCCAAGGTTGCCTAACCTTGGCCAAGCCTAGGCCACTTTATGACTTGTGGACTTCAACTCCCAGAATTCCTGAGCCAGCCACACTGAGGGGAAAGGGAGAGGTTTCCAAGCTGAGCCATGCTGGCTCAGGAATTCTGGGAGTTGAAGTCCACCAGTCATGAAGGGGCCATAGTTCCCTCATGCTGGCCCAGGAATTCTGTCAGGAAATCTCTCCTTAGTTCCAGGTTGCTTCTCATCTTGATTAGTTTCCATCCGTTGTTTCTTGTCCTGCCTTCAGGTGCTTTGAGGAATAAGCTGACCCCTTCTTCTTTGTGGCAGCCCTTCAAATATTGGAACTCAGCTATCATGTCAGGCCACCCCCCAAACCTAAGCATCCATCCTTCAGCAGGGTTACAACACCCGTTCTTTCCTTACTCCAGTATCCCCATTGTCCCTCTCTGTAGATGGCAAAGACAAGTTTCCCAACTGGCTCTTTCCTTGCAAGCCCCCAGGCTGACCCCGCCATTTTGCCCCCTGTCCAAGGTTCCTCTCGGTGAGCACAAAATGATAATGGCCTCCTCAAGTCTCTCACAGAACATTGTGTGTGAAAGCCCTAACAAGCAGGCATATACATAGAATGAAGGCTACTGCTAAGCTTGTAAGCCGCCCTGAGTCTTCGGAGAAGGGCGGGATATAAATGGAATAAAAAAAATAAATTGCCGTTTGCTAGGACTCCGGGATCCCTCTCATAGTTACTGCTATTGAGCCAGGTACCACCTATGGCTGTGGTGGCAAACCTATGGCATGCGTGCCACTGGTGGCAGGTAGACCCCTTTGTGTGGGCACGGGCACCATCGCCCCAGAGGGATGTGGGGTGGGGCTGTTCCCCTCCCCCTCTCCATGCGCACCTGACTAGTGGGAGCCGGAGAGGGCAGGGAACCTAACCAGAGGTCTGGGAGCAGTCGTGAGAGCTGGGCGGGAAGAGGGGAACCTATAAAAGGAGCAGGTTTTGGCGGGAGAGAGAGAGAGCGAGAGCACGTGGAAGCAACGGTGCAGTCGGGACAGTGAGCAAGCGCCGTGAGTTTGGAGAAAGGGCGAGCGAGCAAGCGAAGCGTCGTGACTTTGGACTTTGGAGAAAGGGCGAGCAGGGCGAAAGTAGTCTGCACGGGGTTGGACTTTGGGAAGGCGAGCAAGGGAAGCAGCGGGAATTTGGACTTTGGAGAAAGGGCGAGAGAAGGGTGAAGGAGGGAAGCAGAAAGCGTTTGGAGAAAAGGAGATCTGCAAATGGCCCTTCACACACCCGTGGGCTCCCGGGGAGCGTTCCCCGCGCTACGTCGCCCAGACCCCAGCCGGGTTTCAGCAGCCCTAACTATCTGTTGAAGTCTGCGCCTGACCTGTTTGGTTGCGGTGCCAGACCAGACCGTGATTGAGGTACAAATGAGATACTCAGTAATTCCTCCGTAGGAAATTGGGGGGGTGTTCAGCCTTACATGGGCTGAGGAGCTGACGTGGCTGAAGGGAAGCAGCCGAGGACCCCAAATAACGAAAGGCAAAGTTTAAGCTTTCCTGTTCCCGCTTATCTCCCGGCTTTGGCCTCCCGGATTCCACCCACCTGCTTGGAAGTCCAGAGATTTACATTCTTGCTGAAGTGAGACTTTTGCTGCATTCTTCTTTTCTGACTTCTACATGTGATTCCCCCCACACACGCTTTTCACTCCTTTTTTAAAAAAATGTGTTGCAACATAGCTTGGCCACCCCGTAAGCTTTGGAGTGAGCTGGTTTGCTTGCAATGGCGAAGGGTAATCAGAACCAACAACACTTTGGGGGATTGGGTGTGGGGTGCAGTTGGAGGGATACCAGATTTAGAGAGTGTCCCCCCCAAAAAAAGAAAAAAAATGAAGACCCATTGCTATACAGGTAGTCTTCGACTTACGACCACGATT
The DNA here is from genome assembly GCF_964194415.1 of Vipera berus. Classification (NCBI taxonomy): domain Eukaryota; kingdom Metazoa; phylum Chordata; class Lepidosauria; order Squamata; family Viperidae; genus Vipera; species Vipera berus. The sequence goes on from NC_138219.1 coordinate 3,498,245, forward strand.
GAGCCCAACCTTTCTGTTGCTAAGTGAAGCATTTGTTAAGTTAATTTTGCGGCATTTTACCACTTTTCTTGTCACAGTTGCTAAGTGCAGTTCTTAGGGACAGGGTTGTGAAGTGAATCCGGCTTCCCCATTGACTTTGTTTGCCAGAAGGTCACAAAAGGGGATCACGTGACCCTGGGGCACTGCAGCCGTCATAAGTACATGTCAGTTGCCAAGCCTCCAAATTTTAATTACATGGCCATGGGGATGCTGCAAACGGTCGTAAGTGTGAAAAATGGTCATAACTCGCTTTTCCCAGTGCCCGTTGTAACTTTGAATGCTCACGAAGTGAACTGTTGTAAGTTGAGTACTAGCTGTAACTACAAATTTCAATAAATCGGATTAAATGGGATTATAAATGGGATTAAAAAAATTGGATTTATTGCAGTCTGGTGCCTGGAGGTCCCTAGTGTTCATCTAGCGCAGACATGTCAAACACAAGGCCTGGGGGCTACATCTGGCCCGTGAAGTGGTTTCATGCGGCTCGCGAAGCCATCCTGGAAACAGAGAGGGAACGGCTCCGACTGCCTTGGCCCTGGCCCAGAGACCCTCCTTCTGCCAGAGACCCTCAGATCTGGCCATGCCCACCCAGTAGGCCATACGCACTTTAGCCACACCCACCCAGTAGGCCACACCCACCTGCCCCCCTGAGGGCAACCGCAGTACTGATGCGGCCCTCAGTGAAATTGAGTTTGACACCCCTGATCTAGTGAGTCTCTCGGTGTATCTTGGTATGATTAACGGGGATTTTCAGCTATCTGGCTTGTCTTCATGGTGACCTTTCCCAACAAACTATTGGGAACCTGCCAGCTGGAAGGAGGAGTCAAGCAGTGGCCTAGCTCGGAGGCTTTGCGCAGCTGCAAATGGTACAAACTCAACCTCTCCTTCTAGCCTAGCAGCATTTTCCCAACACCAGTGGAGCTATTGGGAATTGTTGAGCACATGTTGTGGGTGGTCACAATAGCGGCCACAGGCACATGGCAGAGTCCCCAACCTGTGGGCCGGGGTCCACTACCTGCTGGCAACTGGGCCGTGAGACAGGCTGGCCAGTGTGCACGCAAACGTGCGTGCACTCGTCCCCACTCGTGTTAGCGCTGCGTGGCGAAAACAGGGTGCCGTGTGGCAAAAATGGGGCAGCTCTAGCACCCGTGTGGCAAAAATGGGAAGGTGCTTAGCGAGTGTCACACAGGCGCTAGCACCACCCCCTTTGCGTCACGTCTGCTCGTGACCCCATTTGTGTGTGTGTGCGTGTGCCCCTGCGCGTAAAATGCTTCCCCCTCCCTTTCCCTCTGGTTCGCCAACCGAAAAAGGTTGGTACTGGCGTCTGGTACTCCTCCCTTCGTTTATCTGGCTGCTTTGCCCCTTCCTTCTTTTCCATAACCCCAGAATCTCTCTCCCGCCCCCACCAATTGTTCAATGTTTTTCCTGGGTGGGGGCACTCATCCCAAAAGGCTCTCCCCCCCCCTTTTATTGGTGAAGACATTCTGCAGGGTCCAGCCCAGCCCAGCCGCCTTCCTGCAAACACGGTAAGGCTAAAAGCTGGCGCCCTGGGTCTCAATGCACCATTTCCCATGGGTTGTGATAACTCACACACACGCGCGTGTGCGCACGCACACACACACACACACACACACACACACACGTAGTCCTCGACTTATGACCACAATTGAGCCCAACCTTTCTGTTGCTAAGTGAGACATTTTGCCCCATTTGAGTGCGTTTTGCCCCATTTGACCTTCCTTGCCACAGTTGTTACGTGAACCACTGCAGTTGATCAGTTAGTAACCCGGTTGTCTTAAATCTTCATAATTCGGAGTTTTCCTGCCCTAACTGGGGGGTGGGAGGGGAGGGAAGGTCGGAGCGCCTGTTGAAATCATATTTTCAATCAAATTTTCCATCGGTGACAGCTCTCTTTTCCAGAAATCCCCCTCCGAAGGGCATCATCTGAAATACCCTTGTATGGTTTCATTAATTCTGTCGCATGGACGAAATGTTCGTCTTTGGCTGATGCTATTCGTGCATCAGGCTAAACATGAGCAATGGTTGACAGTGACTCGGTTTCTCACCATTTGGCGATAAACCCTGATTTAGAAATCGGTCTGGCTCTCGCCACAAAAGCTGGTCTGAAGGATGTGGGGAGCAGAGAGTCTGGCCAGGCCAGGCGGAGCCTCCAAGCTGCGAGAGTTTTGATGCCCTGACTTGTGGGAATCCAGCCAAGTGGGGTTTCTTGGCTTGGTAGGTTGTGTGGACCCAGCCCATGGTGGCTTGTGTAAAGAACCACGATGCGGGAAGCCAGCTGGCGTTCCTGCAATGAGCAAAAAAAGGGGTCAGGCGTTCAGTTTACAGGGGCTTTCGTTACAGAACATTACAGGAGTGTTAAAGGAATGACCCCTGTCAGAAGAACAAGTCGTGATTCCAACTCCAGCCAGGGCTGCGCAAGAATAAATAACAGTGAGATCCAGGCAGCTGTGAGGAAAGAAGAAATATTTATTCCTAAAAGCAAAACAGTCTGCCTTTAGGAGCAGCTGCAGGAAGCGGGGTACAGCATAGAACAGGGCTTTTTCAACCTTTTCACCCACTGTACCACTTTTAGGATAGGGCAACATCCGAGGACCACCAGTCACCTAGGAAGGGGTCAAAAACTTGATGACCAAAAAAAAAAAGGAAAAAAGTGAAGTACAGGTATTCCTCGACTTACAACAGTTTGCTTAGTGACTGTTTGAAGTTACAACGGCACTGAAAAAAGCGCCCCCCGAGCCACAGCCGAGCAAGACGCCTGCCTGCCTGCCCGCCCGGCGGTGCTCTTCCTCCTGTCCGAGGTTTTCATGGTTGTGAGCATTTCTGTTGAGGATTGGCAGTGGGGGTGGGTTGGGGGGGTGTTTGGTTTTTATCTCCCCCCCTCTCTGCTGGGTGGTTGCAGCAGGTTTTGGTCACTTCACATGACCCTGGGACCCTGGCACTGTCATAAATAGGAATCAGTTGCCAAGCATCTGAATGTAAATCACAAGACCCTGGAGATGCTGCAACATTCCAGCTGATCAGCGCTTCTTCTGGGCTCAGCGGAAGCGCCGGGATCAGCGCCGAGCTCCAGCTGGATCCTGGCGCTTCCGCTGAGCCCCGACAGCCCTGCAGCTCCAGCCGTCTCTCGCTCAGGCTTGTGCGGTGCTGCCACCGGTTCAGCTCATTCCCCTCCCCCGCTGCCACTTTTCTAGGATGGTCACGTACCACCTCCCAGGTGCCAATGTACCACAGGTGGTACCCGTACCACTGATTGAAAAGCCCTGGCATAGAGGGAGCTTGTCCGTGTTGTGCTGATTCTAGGGTGACATTGAGGGGCATTTGTGTGTGTGTGTGTGTGTGTGTGTGTGTGTGTGTGTGTGTGTGTGTAAGTATGTTTATTCAGGACATCTAATTTAACGAACTCTGTGTTTGCAGACCTTATCCTTTGATATGTGGATTAGGTCTGGGGAACTTATTGGGGGGGGGGGGGTTGAGGAAATTTCCTAACATTAGTTTCAGCTTGACTGTTGATTATCTAGTGGAGACGCTGATGCTCAGACCGTTGCGGATCCTGTTAATTAATGTTTTAAGGGAAGATGGAAAGAACAGCATAAAGAACGGAATACGTTTGGATATAAAACGTCTCGCACCCCGGATCAGGAGTTTTGCCTCGGAGTGATTTTGGACGCTTGGCTCGTGTTTCACTCCTGCTTTCCCCACACCCTTTTTGGCTGCTTTGTGCTAAACTCCGGATCTGTTTATGGGCTCTGGTGTTGCTTAAGCTGAAGGATCGGCTCGCTCGCACCCAGATTAAGGGGGCCCTGGAAAATCCAGGAATCTCGACCCGCCAACTGCCGGCCACCGGCCTTTCTCACGCTTGGTCCCGTGGCCTCTGCATTCCCACAGACTGTGGTGTTCTTCAAACAGCATCTTGGACCTTCTGCTTTGTTGGGTTTTTTTCCTTGAAAACGTTTTTGCTTCTCCTCCAACAAGTGTCTTCATTTCAGTGAACTGAAGAAGCTTCTTGGATGAGAAGGGAAACGTTTTCAAGGGGGGAGAAACGCACAAACAAGAAAGTCCCGTTGCCTTTTGAGGAGCGCCTTTGGGACCACCATTAACCAACCAGAATAGAGCTAGAAGGGACCTTTGGAGGTGTTCTAGTCCAGCCCCCTGCCTCAAGCAGGAGACCCAATACCATTCCAGACGGGTGGCTGTCCGGTTCTTTTTTTTTAAAAAAAAACCTCCAGTATTGGAGCATTCGCAACTTCTGGTGTCAAGCTGTTCCACTGGTTAATTGCCCTCACTGTTAGGAAGTTTTCTCTTTAATTCCAATGGAAGTTTGAGAATCTCCATAGACGTTCCGATAGACTGCTTTCAAACAGGGAGGCTTTGGTGATGATGCCCGATGGCCAGCAAGGAGATTTTTGCTTGCGTAGCAAGTGCGCCGCAGCCTTGTGGCATCCCAAGAGGCCAGGAAAAGACGGTTTGACCTTTGAGCATACACAGACTAATTTTCTCTGGCTGCCGGCTCATCTTTTGCAGCAATGCTTTATTGCAACTGCTAGTTTGTCCATAACTTTCTGGTTGGAGTTGTAAAGGCTCCAAACAACCCTTTTAGTGTAGGGAGAGGCTGTTCGGGTCGGGCGGGGAAAGGCTGAGTGTCCACAATCGCACAATCGCACAACATGACCGGCCAAGCCATTTTGTGGTTGCAAAACCTTGATCTTCATTTCATTATTGAGCTCCAAGGGTTGTTTTTTCTTTACTTCTTTGCCCTTTGAGGTTCTACAGGTAATCCTCGACTTACAACAGCTCATTTAGCGACCGTTCAAAGTTACAACGGCACTGAAAAAAGTGACTGACCGTTTTTCGCACTTACGACCTTTGTAGCATCCTTAGGATCACGTGATAGCAAAATCCAGATGCTTGGCAACTGGTTCAGACTTATGACGGTTGCTGTGTCCCAGGGTCACGTGATTCCCCTTTCGCGACCTTCAGACAAGCAAGGTCCGGGCTGGGGGGGGGAAGCCAGATCCACTTAACGACCGAGTTACTAGCTTAATAACTGCGGTGATTCACTTAACAACCGTGGTAAGGAAAGTCATAAAATGGGGCAAAACTCACTGAACAAATGTCTCACTTAACCTCAGAAATGTTGGGCCGTAACTTGAGGACTACCTGTAATTTTTTAGACTGTAAGGTGCTGTTGCTCTTTAGGTTATGGGTAGACTGCAGTGGGAGCCTGATTGGCGGAAGAGCAGAATAAAAATGCTTTAAAATAGATTTCCTCTCCTGAGGAAGTATGTTTGGGCCGCAACTCCCACAGCCCATGCTGGCTAGAAATTCTGCGATTGATGGTGGGTGGAAAAAGTTTCCTTTAAATAAATAAGCGCAAATGCATAACTTAACAGAAGTATCTCCCCACCCAATTAAAATCCTTAATAAATGGGAATAAGCATGGCTTCCTGGGAATGTAACCTGCATCCTGTATGTGCTCAGGGAAAAAAACATTTTTTCTTCGTATACAATAAATACCTTTGATGTCAAATACAAAGTCTTAAATATTGACACCTTAGTTTAGGCTGAGAGTCTTCATGGCAGCTGTTTGTTCATATTTACTTAGAAAATGCTTCTTGGATAAAGGAAATTAAGTCTGCTGAAGTGTTTGAAATTTAAAAAAGCAACAACACAGATATACAGGTAGTCCTCGACTTATAACAATTCATTTCGTGACCGTTCAAAGTTACAACAGCACTGGAAAAAGTGACTTATGACCGTTTTTCACATTTACAACCTTTGCAGCGTCCCCGTGGTCACGTGATCACAATGCCGGTGCTTGATTCATATTTATGACAGTCGCAGGATCCCAGGATCATGGGATCCCCTTTTGGCAGCCTTCTGACAAGAAACGTCGGTAGGGAAGCAAGTCGGTAGGGAAGCCAGATTCATTTAACAACCATGTTACTAACTTACCCGCTACAGTGATTCACTTAACAACTGTGGCAAGAAAGGTGGTAAAATGGGTAAAACTCGCTTAACAAATGTCTCACTTAACAACAGAAACTTTGGGCATCGGAGGGCGAGAGAGGAAGTAATAGATGGGAGTTTGTGATGAGAGAGCCAAGCTGGAACTAAGGGGGGAAAAAATGCTGTTAGTGAAAGTAATTAATCAGTTGAATATAGGTAGTCCTTGACATACGACCGCAATTCAGCCCAAAGGTTATGTTGCGGAGTGAGAAATTTGTTAAGCAAGTTTTGCCCTGCTTTTCTTGCCACAGTTGTTAAGTGAATCACTGCAGTTGTTAAGTTAGTGACACAGTTGTTAAGTGAATCTGGCTTCCCCCATTGACTTTGCTGGTCAGAAGGTCGCAAAAGGGGATCACGTGAACCCGGGACACTGGAATCGTCATAAGTATGAACCAGTTGCCAAGCCTGTGAATATTGATCACGTGACCATGGGGATGCTGCAACGGTTATAAGTGTGAAAAATGGTTGTAGGTCACCTTTTTCAGTCGGTCACTAAATGAACTGTTGTAAGTCAAGGACTACCTATGGCTTGCCTCCAGACGTTGTGGGAGCTCCATCACTGGAGGTCTTCAAAAAAAAAAGATTGGCCAGCCGTGTGGCTGGAATACAACTAGATTAGACTATCCATACCCAGTTCCTGCAACCATTAAAATAACAGGGTTATTGTAAACATAGAATAACATGGTTGGAAGGGACCTCGGAGGTTGTCTAGTCTAGCCCCCTGCTCCAGTAGGAGACCCTTTGCCATTATGGAAAAACGGCTGTCCAGTCTCCTCTTGACAACCTCCAGCAATGGAGCACCCACAACTTCTGGAGGCAAGTCGTTCCACTGGCTAATTGTTTTCACTGTTAGGCATTGTCCCCTTAGTTCTAGGCCAGGGGTCTTCAAACTTGGCCCTTTTATGACTTGTGGACTTCAACTCCCAGAATTCCTCAGCCAGCGTGCCTGGCTGAGGAATTCTGGGAGTTGAAGTCCATAAGTCATAAAAGGGCCATGTTTGAAGACCCCTGTTCTAGGCAGTGCTTTTTTTGTAAAAGAAAAAGGTGCCAGAACTCACACATGTCATACAGCCCGCCTTGCCTACCCTACAAGGTTCCAACCAAAAAAGGTGCCGGAACTCCATTCTGAGCGTTCTATGAGAAAAAAAGCCCTGGTTGTCAGGTTGCTTGATTAGTGTCCACCCATTGTTGTCTTACCTTCTGGTCTTTGGAAAATAAATTGAAACACCCCCCCCTTTTCTTTGTGGCAGCCCCTTAAATATTGGAATACTGCTATCATGTCACCCCGGTCCATCTGTAGCAACCGTTGCAGTCCCAGCCACCGTTCTTCATGTTGGATAGTGCCTGATGGCAAATTACACTGGGTGGATTACAGAATGATTTACATTTTCATCTTATCTTTGCTTGCCCCTTTGTGTTAAGACTTGACCTGGAACCAAGGCCGAATTTGTGGAAGTATAGAGAATTAAAGGGACCCAAGGGTCATCTAGCCCAACCCCCTTCCCAGGGCAAGTGGGATAAGAGTGTCTCTTTGAAAATCTCCAGTAAAACACCCTGTCATGCGGTAATCTGCTCCATGGGTGTTTGCTCACAAGAGAATTTCCTTCTGAATGTCCTTTGATTTTTCCATTCTTCTCCTGCCCTCTGGAGAAAGAATAAGTTCGTTCCTTCTTTTGGGGTCAGAACCCTTTTACACTGCTCTCATGTCTGCCCTCTGAAAAAAGCATTTAACTAGGTTACGGGGTTAAGTCTCTTCCTCGTTTGTGCAAACATGCGCTCCCAACCTTACCCGACTGGTTGGATTCCCAGCAAAAAGCAGTCTAAGCCAGGAAAGACCGATCTAGATTAATATCAGACAAGGCTCGCAAATACTGCAAGTATACAGGTAGAAACAATGGTTGGAAACTGACCAAAGTGAGAGAAGCAATTAAGGAGAAACTTCCTGAAAGTGAGGACAATTAACCAGTGGAACTCCTTGCCTCCAGAAATCGTGGGTGCTCCATCACGGGAGGTTTTTAAGAAGAGACTGGACAGTCACTTGTCTGAGATGCTATAGGTTCTCCTGCTTGAGCAGGGGGCTGGACTACAAGACCTCTAAGGTCCCTTCCAGCTCTATTCTATTCTATTCCTCAACTTAACAACGATTCCTTGAGTGACCATTCAAAGTTATAACAGCGCTGAAAAAAAAGTGATTTATGACCGTTTTTCAAAGTTAAACCAACTTTGCAGCATCCCCATGGTCTTGTGATCAAAATTGTTTTGCACTGACAATATAAGAGACAGCCTTTTATTTTAATTGCTTCATTTGAGGGGGGAGGACATCTACCCGGATGTTGTGAGAAGATTGGAAAAGCCCGTGTACAGAATGGGAAGTGAAACCTCTTATGTAAAACTAATTGGATAATGTGATTTATGACATGTAGATAAGGGCGGGGATTGTGTGTGTGTTATGATGGGTTTGGGGGGAGGAGTTTTCAGATTCTGGCACCCCTCCATGAGTGCCGATGTTCTGTTTCATTACTAAGACTTTTTAGATAAACAATGCTTGCATTTTGTTTGAAACTGTGTCGTTTATCGGAACCATGACATCAGACACTTGGCAACCTAAACTCATATTTATGACGGTTTGCAGTATCCCGGGGTCCCGTGATCCCCTTTTACGACCTTCTGACCAGCAAAGTCAAGGGGGAAGCCAGATTCATTTAACAACCGGGTTACTAACTTAACAGCTGCAGGAATTCATTTAACAACAATGGGGCAAAACCCGTTTAACAAATGTCCCCTTTAACAACAGAACTTTTAGACTCAGTTGTGGTTGTAAGTCAAGGACTACGCGTAGTCACTAAGTCTGATTTAAGGGTGTACTAGGTCCTTCCAGCCCTATGATTGCACAAGTGTGCTTTGCAAATTTTGCTGAGACCTCTCTGGCTAGTTAGCAGGGGAAGGCAACCTTGGCTCTTTTATGACTGGTGGACTTCAACTCCCAGAATTCCTGAGCCAGCATGGAGGAACTATGGCCCCTTCATGATTTGTGGACTTCAACTCCCAGAATTCCTCAGCCAGCATGAGGGAACTATGGCCCCTTCATGACTTGTGGACTTCAACTCCCAGAATTCCTGAGCCAGCCTGGCTCAGCTTGGAAACCTCTCCCTTTCCCCTCAGCGTGGCTGGCTGAGGAATTCTGGGAGTTGAAGTCCGCGAGTCATAAAAGAGCCAAGGTTGCCTACCCCTGGTAGAAATCAGAAAACCTGGGACTGTCCCCTTCAGCAATGAAGGGCTAAGAAAGCCAGCCAGCCAGCTGTGGCTGCTCTTCCCACATCTGCCAAGGCCTGGTGTGGCTCCTCTTTGGTTTAGGGGGTTCTGGGAACTCAGCCCCTAGGCCTTTGTTCTATAAAGAGCATTCACATGATGCTCTGAATCATGACTTATGAACCTCTGGGAATCAGGGAATGTGATAAGGTTCCCCTCATAGAATCCTAGGACTGGAAGGGACTTCAAAGGTCATCTAGTCCAACCCCCTGCCCAAGGCAGGAGTGCTGATATCATCCCAGTCATATGTTTCTCTATTTTTGTCTATTTTGGGAAACCTCCAGGGGTGGAGCACCCACAATTCTGAGAGGCAAGCCGTTTCACTGATTAATTGTTCTCACTATCCGGAAATTTCTCCTTAATTCCAAGTTGGATCGCCAACCACAAAGAGTGGCCCTGTTTTGCTTGTGTGTGTGTGCGTGTGTGTGTGTGTGTGTGTGTGTGCGCGCGGGCGCTCGTCATCTCCCAATGGCATTTTAATGGAGGAGGAGGGGAGATGGAAGGGGGTGTTTACGTGGCCCATTTTTCATTTTCCATCTGCCCAGTTGGGCACGGCTGCTTTCCTCTGAGTGGTGTTGTGACAACTTTTCCAAAGTTCCCATGGAAACATTTCCTCTGAAAGGCTTCAGACGACATCCTTTTTCTTCGCCCCACCTCTCAAATCACCCACCCTGATTGTGCACCGACTAATTTAGAAGAATGGCAACGCAATGCAAAAGGGCTACCTTGGGCTTTGCAAATGGTCTCCTAGCTCCATTTTTTAGACATATGTGTCACCACGCAGGGCCCTGGCTTAGCTAGCATTTCCCATTGACTAAACCATGGTGTAATCTTGGGTTATTAAATAAGCCACAACCAGCAGTGGTGGCAGAACAGTCTAAACCAGGGGTAGGCAACCTTGGCATCTCTATGATTCGTGGACTTCATCTCCCAGAATTCCTGAGCCAGCATGGCTCAGCTTGGAAACCTCTCCCTTTCCCCTCAGCGTGGCTGGCTCAGGAATTCTGGGAGTTGAAGTCCACAAGTCATAAAAGAGCCAAGGTTGCCTACCCCTGGTCTGAACTATAAAGCATAGTTTGCAAACTGCAATGCCTGGTTTTGTGCAGGCCAAGCCAAAACCAAACAAATGGCATTATAGGCTACTGGGTTTTGTGAACTGTACCTTGTAAAAAAAAAATAGTACGGCTAGTCCTTGAATTTTGACCACAATTGAGCCCAACATTTTTGTCGCTAAGTGAAACATTTGTGGAGTTAATTTTGCCCCATTTTACGACTTTTCCTGCCACGATTGTTAAGTGAACCACTGCATTTGTTAAGTTAGGAACACGGTTGTTAAGTGGACTTCCCCAATGGACTTTGCTTGTCAGAAAGTCACAAAAGGGGACACCGCATCGGTCATAAATCTGAATCAGTTGCCAAGCGTCTGAATTTTTGATCACGTGACCCTGGGGATGCTGCAACGGTTGCAAGTGTGAAAAATGGCTATAAGTCACGTCTTTCGGTGCTGTTGTAACTTTGAAGAATCTTCACTAAATAGATTGTTGTTAAGTCGGGGACTACCTGTATCCATCTTTATCGTCTGGATTGACAAACAATTGTAATTGGGTTCCCAAATTAACCTATTTGTGGGGCCGCACAATGTAGTAAACCAAGATCTAACTCACATTGTGGGAAACCGGGGTTGTGTCAGTCAGGCCATCCCGTTATACCAGTGTTTGATTTATTTCATCACAGGTTATGCCACGGAGTGCACCCAGCAGCTCCCAAAGAAAGCAGTGGGAACTCAGTCTAATACCTGGTTTATTTCACAATGTAGAGGAAAAACATTTCAGAACTTCTGGATGATAGATAGATAGATAGATAGATAGATAGATAGATAGATAGATAGATAGATAGATAGATAGACAGACAGACAGACAGACAGACAGACAGACAGACAGACAGACAGACAGACGGCTTTTTTTCTCATAGAACGCTCAGAACGGAGTTCCGGCACCTTTTTTGGATGGAACCTTGTAGGGTAGGCAAGGCAGGTTGTATGACACGTGTGAGTTCCGGCACCTTTTTCTTTTACAAAAAAAGCACTGGATAGATAGATAGATAGATAGATAGATAGATAGATAGATAGATAGATAGATAGATAGATAGATGATAGATGATAGATAGATGGTTGGGTGGTGGGTGGGTGGACGGACGGACGGACAGATGGACGGATGGGAGACACATATAGATAGGTAGATAGATAGGTAGATAGATAGATAGATAGATAGATAGATAGATAGATAGATAGATAGATAGATAGATAGACAGACAGACAGACAGACAGACAGACAGACACAGACACCTTTATTGTCATTTTTTACTGTGGGCACAACAGCACACATTAAAAATGAAATTGAGTTGCTTGCTCTTAAGTGTACACATACATAACACACATTTAAACATGTTATATATAACACACATATAGACCTATACCCTTCCATATAAGTAACATATAAATATTCCTCACTGTCCATCTCGAATACCTAAACGGAAGGAGGAAGCTTTAGAGTTTGCAAGGTTAATACTGTATGTAGCCCAACCAAGTCAGTGAAAAAACCTGATTGCTTCATTCGGTGGAGGAAGGCAGTTTGGTGTAGTGATTAAAATGCTGGCTTAGAAACCAGGAGATAGTGAGTTCTAGTCCAGCCTTAGGCATGAAAGCCAACTGGGTGATTTTGGGCTGGTCACTTTCCCATCTTAACCCACCTCACATGGTTGTTGTTGCGAGCAAAATAGGAGCCACAAATTCCCTATTTTAGCCTAGCTGAGTGTGTGGCCCAAACGTTAAACGTGAACTGAAGGTTGGTTGAATGCCACCCTTACAATTTATGAAGCTAAGAATCAGATTTTAATGCAATGTTTCTCAACCTCGGCAACATTAATGTGCATGGATTTCAACTCTGGGAGTCCACATGTTTTAAAATTTTTGTTGCCCTCTTGGCAAAGCCAAAATTTTGTTAGAGAAAAGCTCGTGGACTGATTTCAACGTAGGCGTTAATAGTGGCTGGCCTATCAAATTTCACCATTAGCTAATTCCTGCACTGTGCAAATGCATTCCCCCCCCCACTTATATTTTCACAAAGCACTTTATCATTTAGCATGTCTAAAAAGATCACTGAGCATTGCGGCACAACAATTGCAATGTTCCTTTTAAGGAGGTTTTGTTCTGAATGGGGAAGTGGTATAAAATAAGTCTATCAATTTACTGGAATTACTGTGCTAAAAGAAAGCTTAAACACCATTTAGTTAGTCCAACCATCTGCTATCATGTTTTACTGAATTTGCCACAATTGTTTGAATTCACATATGTGAACCCCGGGCTTGGACACAGATTGTTTACACCTGAACAGCCTTGCTTTAAAGGTAGGAAAAACTAAAGAGATCATTGTCGATTTCAGAAAAGACAGGAATAGCTGTACCGCTCTGTATTAATGATTCACCTGTGGAGGTGGTTAGCAGCATTAAGTGTGCAGCTAACGAGTAGGCTGGCTTGGTCGCTCAACAGCGAGACACTGGTGAAGCGGGCACAGCAGCACCTGCATTTTCTGCGTCGCATGAGAAAAGCACATCTTCCTTGACCTGTCCTTACCACTTTCTATAGAGGGACCATCGAGAGCATCCTGTCATACTGCATCACAATCTGGTTTGGAAGCATCCCTGCTTCGGATAGGAAGGCGGTGCAGAGAGTGGTGAGGACAGGAGAAAAGATCATTGGAAGTTCCCTCCCTCCCATCCAGGACATGGTGTATACACGTTGTGTGAGCAGGGTCCGCAAGATAGTCTGGGACACAACACATCCTCTCCATGACCTGTGTATGTATGTGTGTGTAGACGGACGGACAGAGAGAGAGAGAGAGAGAGAGAGAGAGAGAGAGAGGGATAGATAGATAGATAGATAGATAGATAGATAGATAGATAGATAGATAGATAGATAGATAGATAGATATAGATGATATAGATGTATAGATATAAATATAGAGATAGAGATAGATAGACATAGAGATAGGGATAGATAGATAGATAGATAGATAGATAGATAGATAGATAGATAGATAGATAGATAGTATTTCTTTTGAGAGCAAGCAACAGAATTTCATTTTTAATGTGGGCCAGTGTGCTCACAGTAAAAAAATGACAATGTAGGTTATCTTATCAGATTGTCTAAAACACTCTTGGTCTTCCTCTCAGTCACAATCCTCCCCTGTTTAGGGAAAATTCATCTAAGCCGTTAAAAATAGTAGCAAGCTTGTGAGGTAGCCAAACTTTAGATGAGTTTGGAATTGTGCATAAAGCAGGATTTCTCAACCTCAGTGATTTGAGATATATGGACTTCAACTGGCGTGCTGGAGGGGGAATTCTGAGCGTTGAAGTCCACACGTCTTAAAGGTCGCCGAGGTTGAGAAGCACGGACATAAACTATGCTTTACACATCACAGCAGCTTGGATTCATGCCACATACTAAACCACACACTATTCCAAACTACGTTCCAGTTTAGTTTAGTGTCATTCACTAGCGCTGATGATGTTGCCTAGTTGGGTAATGAAACATCTGCAAGAAAGCAACCAATGTCAGAGACCACCGAGGGACCCCACAGTTCAGCCCTGTGCTACAAATATTCTCCTTTATTGTTAGTCTCATCCCTTCTGATCATTTTTTCCTACTCTTTTGTGAAGCTCAGTTTAGCAGTGATTGCAAGGTGTTCTTTTTTTTTTTATTCACTGCTTCTCCCAGAATTTAAATCCATTTCTTGGTATCGTATCTATTGCTAGAGGTAAAAATTAGGTGAGACACGTGTTTTTGCAAGTGGGGGGTGCCCAACCTGGGGTGCCTGTAGTCCCAGGGGGTGGCAGATGAAAAAAGAGTGGCTTGTGTCACATAGTCACAATCCCTTTTGCAGAGGGTGTGAAGGTTAATCAGACACTTCCTAGAAAAAGGGGTCATAGAAAAAAAGCCCATTTATTAAAGAGACCCAGGCAAAACTTGGGCATTGTTGATCCAGGGCAACAGCACTGCTCGTTTGCACCTGTACAGTTTTTCATTTCCAAGTAGATTGTGTTGAATTCTGGATGCTTTTAAAGGGCTGAACAAATATTACAGGAAGATTTAATTTTAACAAATCTTACCGGATGATCTTACAAATTTGGGGAAAGCTCTTGGCTCTTCCTTTAAGAATGTCGGCGATTGAGAAACAGGATCAGAAAATAAGCTAGCAACCTGAGTCATAATTTGTGTGCCTATGAAGTGCCAGGAAGAGGTGGGGAGGGTGTATGATCAAGGATCAGTTTTAATGGCCATCCTTCCCTCCCTCTTTTACTCGGGGGTTGCCTGTTCTCCAAAAGAGAGAGCTCAAAGTAGGACCACTAGTTACTCCCCTTGGGAAACTGCATTTCTTCTCTGTCACCTGAAAACTTGTTTCTTGATTCCTGGGCGGTTTAATGCTGATATTTGAGGGAGGAAAAGTCCCTTCAAGCTGACAGTGCCGGAGGAAGGGAGGAAAAGAAGGGCAGAAAACAGGAAAGAAAGTCTCAAGTAGTTGGGACTTAGGGGACGCGGTGGCTCAGTGGGTTAGGACGCTGAGCTTGTCGATCAGGTGGTCGGCAGTTTGGCGGGTCGAATCCCGAGTGCCGCGTAGCAGAGTGAGCGCCTGTTACTCGTCCCAGCTTCTGCCAACCTAGCAGTTCGAAGGAACGTAAAAATGCAAGTAGAAAAATAGGGAACACTCCGGTGGGAAGGTAACAGCGTTCCGTGCGCCTTTGGCGTCTAGTCATGCCGGCCACATGACCACGGAGACGTCCTCGGACAAGCGCTGGCTCTTCGGCTTTGAAACGGAGACAAGCACCGGCTCCTAGAGTCGGAAACGACTAGCACGCCGGTGCGGGGGAACCTTTACCTTTACCTTTACTTGGGACTTATTTTATCGATGACTAGAGGAAAGAATAAAGGATTAGGAGTTAAATATGTATTAGCGAATGTAAACCCAGCTCCTTTGTTGAAAAATTATTACTGATTGTATGGGGGAAAAACACACCAATAAAAACTTAAAAAAAAGAAAAGAAAAAAGCCATGTCATTTTCTCTCCCTGGGAAGCAGACATTGAGCAGACTGCAGAGCCGTGTAAATGAAAGTTCAATCATCCAGGCCAAAAGTATCTCAAAAGGTTAAAATCATGGCAACTGGACCAAAGTTTATTAAAACGGAGACTTTTCATTAGTCATCCAAGTCATTTCTTCAATCAAAATGAAAATTTGGGTAGGCAGAGAGTCGTTGCTATACCCAGGTACTTAACTTGGACGAGTAACGAAACGTCTCAGTTTTAATTAACTTTGGTCCAGTTGTCATGACTAATTTTTTTTTAGAAACTGCAGAGCCTCATCCTCTGCAAAAACCTCTGGGATCAGAGCTGGAGGTCAGAGGTTGAACCTGGGAAAGAAGTAGCCAGAGACCCTGTGATCTCTCTAGGCTTACCAAAGTGATCCAGCGTAGCTGCCTGGTTTTTTAACTGGACTGCTAAACCCTGGAATCAAGATTGATGGTCTGATGTGGGGAAAGAAAAGGTTGTGGAAAAAACCTGAGAATTGTTTCTGTTAAGATAGCGAGTTGGAAGACGTGGCTTTGAGGAAATGGCTGACTGCAAGCTGGGACTTTAAAAGAAAAACTAGACAGGAGGAGAGACAGCCTTGAGAAGTTCCTTGATCCATTTTCCTTGGCACTTTCATGGGTGCATATTTTTTTAAAGAAAAATGCTTGGATTAAATACGTAGAGCAGCGTTCACAAATTGCACCAAGCCATAATGCAATTTGTTTGTGGCTTAGTATACTGTCCAGATCTAACCAATTAGGGATGATATACCCAAGGTTTATGGCTTAATTTCAGCAGTCAGCCAGTCAGCCATTCAAGTGAATGATGGTTAAACAAGCAATGGCTTGCTGTATTGTACGAATGCTTCAAGAGGCTGGGTTCACCCAACATGTTAGGCTTTAAACATTCATGGCTCAAATTGTTGGGAAGCAGGTTGTGTAAATCTAACCAGTGTGGATATGTCTTTTTATGTTGTGCAGATGTTGGCAATGCAGAAAAAAGGTCCCATGAAAACCCTGAATGTGTTTATTGTGTGAATACAGCTAGATAGCACAATTCCTGTAGATAGGGATTCTTTCCAATGAACAGTTGCGAGTGTTACAGCATCCCCATGATCACGTGATCAAAATTCGGATGCTTAGCTACTGGTTCATATTTATGAGGATTGCAGTTTCCCAGGGTCATGTGATCCATTTTTTGTGATTTTCTGACAAAATCAATCAGATTCACTTAACAACTGTGATGCTAACTTAACTGCATTGATTCACGTAACAAGTAGGGCAAGAGGGATTGTATAATGGGGCAAAACTCACTTAACAACTGTCTTGATTAAGAATAGAAAAGTTGGGCTCAATTGTGGTCATAAGTCAAGGACTATCTGTATGATATATAAATAAGCAAATAATTTTCATATAGGTTTCCACCTTGATTAAGGTGGACCTGCGTCCATATAATACACCATATTATGGTGCTGTATCTACAGTAAACTTTTAGGCCTAAGAATTGCTACCATAGTATCACTGAGAATATGGCTGCAGGGGAAGCTTAGTAAAATCATGGGAGGTTGCCCTATTGTCTGCACTGAATTGTTTGGGATTTTGCCCAGGAGTGAAATTAAATTGCCATTATATTTGTCTGAAGTGCCTTTAAATTTGTTTGAAGTGGTATAGGGTTTCCTGCCTGAGCAACGGGTTAGACTAGAAGACCTCCAAGGTCCCTTCCAACTCTGCTATTCTATTCTATTCTATTCTATTCTATTCTATTCTATTCTATTCTATTCTATTCTATTCTATTCTATTCTATTCTATTCTATTCTATTCTATTCTATTCTATTCTATTCTATTCCTAATCCTATTCCTATTCCTATTCCAGTGGCTGGGCCAGCCACTTCAAGAGGGAGCACCCCATCCTGCGTCTTGTGTTAAGATCTTGCAAGGGCAGAGGGTTGGACTAGAAGACCTCCAAGGTCCCTTCCAACACTCTTAATTCTATTATTAAGGCCTCTGCTGGCAGGATGAATTGTGTGCTGCTGTGGACTAGCCACAAATCCAGGTTGGCCTTCTTGCAGGTGGACAGTGTTTTGGGATTCCAGTGGAGCAAGTAGATCCCATTCCTCAGAAGAATACTGGAAATGGGCAGTTGCCTAGCAACTATACGTCTCATCTCACACTTTTTACTTACACGCACGCACACGCACGGACATGCACACACACACACACAAGGTACACACATGGACACACTCAGAGAGGAACGTATCATGCTGCAGCTCTTTTCTCAGCTTAACACTTGCTTCCTTTCTGGGTGTGGAGGTGACACCACTTCACTTCTGTTTTCTGGGCTGGGACCTCTTTCAGTTCTGACCAAAATTCAGCCCAAAACGAATTTTTCTCTCTTCCTCTATCTCTTCCTCTGTCTGCTGGTCTGCTTCTAGGGTCACTGGTAAAATTGTGCCTTTTTCAAAAGATGGCCTGGTGTTGCACTCTCCCGGCTTCCCATCTTGGCCAGTGGCAATGCTTGACCGCACTGACGCCATTTTGTTTCCTCAAGAATCTGGGAGGAACCATTTTGCTTTGGGAAATAATTGCTAATGAAAAAGCCTGAAACTTCAGCAATCCAGAAATGTGATTTTGTTTGTGAGGGGGGTAAATTCCTGCTTTTATCTCAGCTGGCTGTTGGATTCTTTACCCACAGCCATTTTCCATAGCGCTGAGGTAGATTTTGGCCAGCATCTTTTTCTTACTCCCCCTCAGGCCACTGAGGGAGGATGGATTTGGCAAGAAAGGCAAATTATTTCCAACAAGCCTAGGAAATGGGGATTTTAAAAGAAAAACCTAGTTCCTGTTTTGGGTGTATATGTGTATGTATGAGCAAAACGTTTACACATCCTTATTTTTAAAGTACACACACACAGAGAGAGAGAGACACTTTAAAAAGCAGATTTATATCAATCGATGCTTAAAGTGTAGATACTGTCGCAATTATTCCTCAGATTTGCGTTTTTCCCTCATATTTTTAAGGGCGGGCAACTGGCTGCTTCAGTTGGAGTTGAGGAAACAGCTTCTAATTAAATGGCTTCGAATGACTCAATTCCCATGGTTCCCTGCCTGTACACCTGGCAAACAGGTGTGCTGGTTGGGAATTGTGGGAGTGGAGACCTATCTCATCTGCAGAGCTGAAAGGTGTTTTTCCAATCCGGTATAGGCTTTCATTGAAGTTCTTTTTAAAATTTTATTGATAGTATTTATTAGATTTAGATTTTTTTAATCCTGCCTTTATTACTCTATAAGTGGTTTAAGGGGGAAAACATTCACAATACTCCTTCCTTGCTCCCATTTTCCCCACAACAACAACCCTGTGAGGTGGGTTGGGCTGAGAGAGATTGGCCCAGAGTCACTCAGCTGGCTAAGGCGGGACTAGTACCCTGAGTCTCCTGGTGATTGGTCCAAGACTTCATGCCTAAGGCGGGATTCACTGTTTCCTGCCAGTTGGCTCAAAGTCATCCAGCTGAGTCTCTTAGAAATATTAAAAAGCTTTTTTTTTGTTGCTTGTCTTTTTTTATATACTATTTGCACATCAAACTTAACCAGGTTAGGGTAAATATCTAGCAGGTGCATTGATAGTATAAGCAAGGTGTAGTTCAGGTTAATCTTGGCCACATTTTGAGACACAGTGTATTGTGCAAGTGAACTTTGCTTAGTTAATTTACGATTTGATGTATAAAAACAGGTTAAGCATGTGTGCGAATATACAGGTGGTCCTCGACTTACAACAGCTCATTTAGTGACCGTTCAAAGTTACAACGGCACTGAAAAAAGTGAATTAGGATCATTTTTCACACATGACCTTTGTAGCCGCCCCTTGATCATGTAACCAAAACTTAGATGCTTGGCAATTGGTTCACACTTATGACCGTTGTAGCATCCTGGGGTCATGTGATCACTTTTTGCAACCTTTTGAGAAAACAAAGTCAATGAGAAAGCCAGATCCACTTAACCGTGTTATTTATCAACTGCAGTGATTCATTTAACAACTGTGACAAGAAAGGTCATCAAATGGGGCAAAACATTACTTAAATGTCTCACGTAACAACAGAAATTTTGGGCTCAATTGTGGTCGTAAGTCGAGGACTACCTGCATAACAGTGTTAGTACAGGTGGTCCCCAAGTTATGACCACAATTGAGCCCAAAATTTATGTTGCTAAGCAAGAAATTTGTTAAGTGAGTTTTGCCCCAATTTACGACTTTTCTTGCCATGTTTGTTATGCGTATCATTGCAGCTGTTAAATCAGTAACACGGTTGTTAAGTGAATCTGGCTTCCCCTATTGACTTTGCTTGTCAGAAGGTCGCCAAAGGGATCCCAAGACCCTGGGACACTGTGACCGTCATAAATGTGTGTCAGTTGTCAAGGATCCGAATGTAAATCTTGTGACCGTGGGGGATGCTGCAGCGCTCTTTGAAGTGGGAGAAACGGTCAGAAGCCACTTTTTTCACTGCCGTTGTAACTTCAAATGGTCACTAAGCAAACTGTTGTAAGTTGAGGACTAGGTGTAATAGTCTGTTGTTTTCAGTTTTGTCATGTTGTATGTATAGGATGGGATCACAAAAGAAATTTGCCTAAAAACATGGCTGAAATGTTCTGCCTATTGGGTATCCTTCAAACATCCCTGAATTATCAGATGCTGGTTGCCCATCACCTCACATATCCAAAAGATTGGATGAAATTTTGGAGTATTGCATGCAGAGTTTGTTGTGCAGGGCACAACTGTCTCATTATTCCTTCTCTGGACGGCTACAAATAGAAGAAAGCTTTTTACCAACTTCACCAGGATTGTGTGACTTTACTGTCCCAAAGGCACCTGGACTTCATTATTGTTTTTTCGCTTCTCATCCAAGAAGCTTCTTAAACTCTGACTGGATGGTGGGAAATGGAAGGATTTATATATTTCTATATCAGAACTGAAGAAGCTTCTTGGATAAGAAGCGAAAAACCTTCAAAGAAAAACAAGAAAGTCCAGTTGCCTCCTGAAAAAACATCTTTGGGACAACCAAGACCTGGATGACTGAGAATCTCCATAGACATGTGACTTTACTATTTTAGTTTTTAACAGTAGTTTAATTTCTACATATTTAAAAGGGGGGAGCTTGCATGTTATTTATTAAACCCCAGATTTTTTTTTAAGGATGTTGCTGGGCTCTCAAATGGGCATGCTTAGAAAATAGAAATCTATCTGTGCCTGCTTGCTCAGATAAAAGATGAGGAGATGCTGTGACGATAAGAGGACTGTAGAGTTTGGGAACATAAAGTTGTTGTGGTGGTTTTTTTTAAATTTTCCTTTCCCCCCCCCAAGGGGGAGAGGGGGGGGGTCAGCCTCCCCAGGTTTAAAAACTCCAGGAGCAACTAACCTGCTTTCTTTACTCAGTTGGGCAGCATCACACCCTGTACCCCCAACTTAACCATCCACACTGGAACTTAATGTGTCTTTGTGAACTAGGCACAGCATTATGCATTATATTATTACATGTTGTGCAGACTCAAAAAATTGGGTTCCTGGAATAAACCACGGTTCATATACTCATAGCTCAGCATGTCTTGTGATACGGGATGATTACCTTACTTCAGAAGTCAATTATTGTGAAAAGGCTAATTTGCCCGCTCAGCACAATCGCTGAATTTTAAATTTTGCTGAGCCTCAAGACTGCAAATTCCCAAACCCGAATGACCGGCTTTATTTAATTTGAGTTTCTCCTCTTTTTTTTTGTCTCCTGCCCCTTCCTTTTCCCCCAAAGCCTTCTGGTCTTTGGCAACCCCCCCTTTTGCAAGGCATGAACCCCTCGACCTTGGAGATGCACCCCTATGAATGCCACCAGAAACACCATTGCTTGGCAATCATGGAGCCAGGCCCATCTTTGGCAAGAGAATGGGAAGCCGGCGAGGAGGAGGAGGAGGAGGAGGAGGAAGACAGCAGCCAGTTCTTGAATGTGCACATGCGCCGGTCCCGGACTTTGAGAGGATCCAGTCACACATACGATTCCTTCCGAAGGCACAGCTGGGAGCCTGGGAAAGTACTGGAAGATGACCCAGATTTTGACCAGCGAAGGTAAACTATTGAAAAGTGCTTTTTTATGTTCCCTGGGTTAATAGGTAAGCAACACGGTCCCTCTGGTGACCAGGCTGCCTCCAGACAATTTTCCTAGTACCCAGCAGGCTTCCTTAAAGAAGGAATTTTTTAAAAAATGAAATGGGAAGTTAGCCTGCTACAAAGCATCAGTTTTCTTGAGATCAAAGAGAATGTTGGGAGCTAACTGGTTTCTGGTAGAATTTTGTGATTAAAAAGCCAGTTTGGCCTAGTGGTGGAAGTGCTGACCTTAGAGACAAGAGACTTGGTGAGTTCTAGTCCCGTCTTAGCCATGAAAGCTGGCTGGGTGACTTTGGGCCAATAACCAGGCGACACTGAGTTCTAGTCTTGCCTGATCCATGAAAGCCAGCTTGTTGGGCTTTGGGCCCAATAGCCAGGAGACGGTGAGTTCTAGTCTTGTTTTATGCATAAAAGCTGGCTGGGTGACTTTGGGCCAGTCATTCTCTCTCAGCCCAACCCACCTCACAGGGTTGTCGTTGTGGGGAAAATAGTTGGAGGGACAAATACTATTTGTTAATAATTTTAAAAAATACACAAACAAATGAGATTTGTGTTCCATTCATCACGTCTCTTATTACGATTGCCACCTTGAGTTACTTATAAAGTAAGAAAGGTGTGTGTGGGGGAAATAAAATAAAATAAAAAAATATAAAATAAGCCATCCAAACCATGACAGCCATTCTGTGCCGTTTTAAATATTTTAAAAGTGCCCCCAACCCCATAGCTCTTGCTATGGAAAGTCAGCACATGGCTCTTTTTTTCATCGTTGAGTTTAGTGCTCTGCCACAAACAATTAATTTAGTCCGGACCGTTGTTTCAAGAGTTGCTAAGAACTTTAGCAGATCACTCAGAGGCAGGATATGTGCTTTGCTGCAGAAAGTTGAACTCCAATCCTCAGAATCACCAGGAGCGACTGGAAAAAACCCCCACACATTGAGAAATGTTCCCAAGCCACTGCTGAGGAAAGAATATGACCCTAACCGTCACCCAAACTCTGTATGGATTAATGGGGTATTGCAGTTGGTAGAGGTTTTGAAATCTTATTAAGTCATTATTTACTGAATAAACCCAATTTGGATTGAAAGCGCGCCAAGTCATAAATTATACGCTAAGCGCACTAAGTCATATGCAGAGGGATGAGTGGGCTAAGTGGTCAACAACACTATGGCTTCTTGTAACATGTGTACGTGCCTGAGCGTGTACAGGGAGTCCTCGAATTATGACCACAATGGAGCCCCAAATATATGTTGTTAAGTGAAACATTTGTTAAGCGAGTTGCCCCACTTTACGACATTTCTTGCCAGGGTTGTTACTGTAAGTGAATCGTTGCATTTGTTAAATTAGTAATATGATTGTTAAGTGTAGCTGGCTCCCCCCCCCCATTGACTTTGCTTGTCAGAAGGTCGCCAAAACAGATCACGTGATTCCCCCCCCCCCAGGACACTGCAGCAGTCATAAATATGAACCAGTTGCCAAGCAAACTGGATTTTGATCATGTGACCGTGGGGATTCTGCAACAGTCATAAGTGTGAAAAAACGGTCCCATTTTCGGTGCCGCTGTAACTTTGAACGGTCGCTAAATGAACTGTTGTAAGTCGAGGATTGCCCGTAGTTACTTATAAGTCGAAAGAAATGTGTTTTTCTGATGTCGTCGTGTCGAAATCCAGCCCTTGTGTTTTAGAAAGTGTCTTTTCTCCTCCAAAGGAAATGGTCCTGAATTTCACTGCCTAGGAAAAATACCCTAGAAGCAAAATACCGTACACGGGTGTTTTGGTGTGTTGTTTCTCATTGTTGCCCTGTGTGCTGCAGCCCTTTCAGTGTGTTGGGACAACAGCTCCCAGGTTACCCGGCCTGCGTGGCCAAAGACTGGGAAATTTGGACGGGAAGATTGGGGAAAGCTGGTGTTTTCATTCTGGCAGCTGGAGCCGAGAGCAAGGCTTTGCTGATGATTCAGAATGATAATGTCCTGCAGCCTCTTTTGCTAGCTTTTGTTCCATCTTTATCTCTGTGTTTCAGCAGCCTGGCCTGGCAAAAATACAGCTCTTTTGGCTTGTGCCTTGCAAATCTGCAGCACCTGGTCGGGGATGTTTGCTAGGATATATTAAGGACCAAGTTCCATCCAGGATCTGCTTCCTGCTGGCGCCCTTTGGCTTTTTGCAAATATTAAACAAAAGCTGACTAGATTGTCAGAGGATGGGGAAGCTAAATTTATGAGATGATGGGTGGTGCTGCGACTGACCCTGGGTTAAAAACAAAACACAAAACAACGCAGCCAGAGGATGACCTCATTCAGGAAAAAGTGAGTGAGAGACGTTGAATACATCACTCCATATTTCTGGGTTTGTTCATGGGGATGTGAAAAGTGCATGAACCTCTCCGTTTTCAGCTAAAGAAAAAACCCACCCTCCCACGTTTGCAGCTTTTATTTACTTGCAGGACCTCCTTTTTTGACGAACACGCCCAGGAGTGAAAGTCAAGCATGCAGAGCCACAGTGGTGGGATTCAGATTCAGGGGTGTCAAACTCAATTTCATGGAGGGCCGCATCAGCATTGCTGTTGCCCGCAGGGGACCAGGTGGGTATGGCCTGGGTGGGCGTGGCCTACTGGGTGGGCGTGGCTAGAGTGCGTATGGCCTACTGGGTGGGCGTGGCCAGCTCTACATGGTTCGCATCAAGGGTGCCTATGGAGGCCTGGGCAGGAGTGGGACAGATCTGAGGGTCTCTGGCAGAAGGAGGGTCTCTGGGCCAAGGCAGTGGGGGCCGTTCCCTCACTCTTTCCAGGATGGCTTCGCGGGCCGCATGAAACCACTTCGCGGGCCGGATCTGCTCCCCGGGCCTTGTGTTTGACATGTCTGAGATAGGTGAACAACCGGTTCTCTGTGTGGATGCCGCTTCCGGAAGTCCATTCTGGGCAACAAAAAAAAATTAGCTACATCCGTGTTTGTTTTTTTAAAAAAAAACAAACAAACAGGCAATAAATGCTAATTTAGAAGCATTTGGCCATTGATGGCCTTCTTTAAAAATTACATTCGTAGTGTTCCTGGCTTTGAACCAAAGTTAAAATAAACTTAATTTTAAACTAAATAAATATCTCCTTCCTCAGTCTGAGGAAAGCTAGACTAGCTAGCTTCCAGCTAAATCATAGCAGAAAGACTTGTGCGATGGAGTGTTTTAGGACAAGAGAAAGCAAAACTGGTAACAAAATGGGAGTTCCTAGTGTTACAATACATAGAGAGTGAAAGGTAGTATCCCTCTGAAAGGATTGATTTTTTTGGAGGCTGTGTAGAATTATAGAATCTTAGGGCTGGAAAGAACCTTAGAGGTCTTCTAGTCCAGCCCCCAGGCTCAAGCAAGAGACCCTATACCAGTGATGGCGAACCTTTTAGAGCAGACATGTCAAACACAAGGCCCAGGGGCCGGATCCGGCCCGCGAAGTGGTTTCATGTGGCCCACGAAGCCATCCTGGAAACAGTGAGGGAACGGCCCCCGCTGCCTTGGCCCTGGCCCAGAGACCCTCCTCCTGCCAGAGACCCTCAGATCTGTCCCACTCCTGCCCAGGCCCCCATAGGCACCATTGATGCGAACCATGCAGAGCTGGCCACGCCCACCCAGTAGTCCATACCCACTCTAGCCATGCCCACCCAGTAGGCCACGCCCACCCTGGCCATACCCACCCGGCCCCCTGAGGGCAACCGTAATGCTGATGTGGCCCTCCATGAAATTGAGTTTGATACCCCTGTTTTAGAGACTGAGCGCCCCAAAACCGCCCCCCCGCTCTGCCCCTTCCCCCTGCCCGCCCGCAAGACCACCCACTGCCTCCACGGCCCGCCGCAGATTGCCAAGTTGGCCCAGCAGCGCCATGGCGGCCACGCCCTCTGCCCGCACCCCGAAACATGGTCAGAATGCAAAAGATGATCACGTGACCAGGGGACACTGCAGTTGTCATAAAAATGAGTCAAGGGTTTGAATTTTGATCACATGACCAACGGGGATGCTACAATGGTCGTAAGTGTGGAAGACAAGTCATAAGTCACTTTTTCCAATGCCATGGTAACCTTAGTCACTAAATGAACAGTTCTAAGTCGAGGACTGTACCTTTTAGTAGACTTTGTTACTCTGAGAAGGTGGCTACTAGTAGCCTCCCAATGATGCTGATCTGTATGTGATCCAGTCTGTTGATTTGCGATAGAGGTTTTTATTTTAGTGGAGAACTCTGTTTTTTCCTTTGCTTCATCTCAGGTGACACCTACTGGTAAAAGGAGATATAGTACCTCGATATAAATTGCTTTGCAGCCCAAAGATGGTAGAATTTGGGGGTGAGGTGGCCCCACTTAGTCTTTTGAGTGCCAGGCCCGCATTCCCAAAAGTTATGAATGAATAGCGGGGACAGAAAGGAACTCAGCACTGCGGTGTAACCGTATCTGAACTTGCAGGTTAACCAAACTCATTTTTAATGCCATTTATCCTCTGTTCACAAAATACACCGAATCACAAACTATTCAACCACATTTGTGCCTGGAATGTTACATGAACCCAGCCCGTGAGTTCAGAGGGTCATGCAAACCCTCAAAAAAAGGCTCAGTCTCCTGTAACTTACGGCTTCGTTAACCGGAATATATTCTGCAAAGCATTTCTGCTGCCTCCCTTCATTCACAAGGAGGAACGGAACTCAAGCCATATTTTTAGAAGGATGGTACACAAATTCTTCAGATTAAAATTGTCTTGAGTTCCAAAAGCCTGCCAAGGCAAATAGATGATTTGAACAGGAGGGGTTAGGGTTGCCGGACAGTGAAGTTCTATGCAAATGTGGTCCATCTACACCCACCCCCAAGTGCAGGAAAAACCGGTTCTATAGCTTTTCAGAATGGGGAAAAGCCGGTTGTATGCAACAATCTTTTGTTATGTCTGCGAGGTTTATTTAAAAATAAATGTGGGACGTTGATAAAATATATTTTATTATATATATATATAACACGGGGCAAATCTTATTTCCTGTTTCAGCCTAACCCAAGGCCATCCACAGGCTGTAGTCATAACAGTGACAGCTCATATTTGTGTAAATTTTTTGGATTGCTAACAAAATTAAAGGGAGGCTGATATGGCCATTTCAAACTCATTTGTTCTCATCAGTTAGCCATACCCTTCTGAGATTCGAACCTGGGCTGACTGCATCTTAAGCAGTTGTTTTAACCCCTAGGCCACAGGCTCTCTCTCGCTTTGTTAGCTGCAAGGCAAGGGAAATATGTGTTAAGTGTTTGTTAAGTATTTTGAATACCTTGCTAGGCCCCAAACACAGGACAAATCTTATTGATGAGATGAGACTGACTGATGAGAACAAATGAGTCTGAAATGGCCATATCAGCCTCCCTTTAATTCTTTGTTAGCAATCCAAAAAATTTACACACACACACATATATATATCCCCTTAAAAATAGCAGAGTTGCCTAAATAGTTGGAGGTAGACTTGTGCTGCCGTTGGGATTCAATTTTGCGCGGAGCCATCTCGGTCCACTAAAACACAGCGGTTGTGTTTCACATTGCAATAAACTCAAGCCAGTCACATGGCAGGTTAATAGGTCTGCGAGTGATAAATCTGGGATGGTCGTTGTTGACGTGGTTTGCAGATTTCTGCCTTGCAAGTGCTTTTTGAGATTGCTCAGAACTGAGGTGCAAGCATCCTCGTGGGTCCCAGCGCCTAGTCAACTGAAAGGTCCTGACGTTCGAACTGTGTTCTTCTGTTTCAGCTTAAGTTTGAAAGAACTAGCACCCGGTGAACTTGACTCCACGGAGCAACTGGATGGGCATTCCTTGGCAAGAAAAGACCCCCGCCGAGCCCCCGTTATTCATAGCAATGATGAAATGGGGTCCCTGCTTTCTCAGGATGAAGAGGAGGAGGAGGAGGGCCAGGTGATGTCTCAGGTATGTTCTCCAGATTCCCAGACAGACCAATGAGAGGCGCAGAGAGTAAATGCCATAGGAATGCGCAGAGTAAACCATGGAAAAGCCAACTGGCATTAATTCTAAACAAACTTAGCAAGTTATAGAATTCATCGGCTAAGTCAGGGGTAGGCAACCTCGGCTCTTTTATGACTCGTGGACTTCAACTCCCAGAATTCCTGAGCCAGCATGGGGGAACTATGGCCCCTTCATGACTGGTGGACTTCAACTCCCAGAATTCCTCAGCCAGCATAGGGGAACTATGGCCCCTTCATGACTTGTGGACTTCAACTCCCAGAATTCCTCAGCCAGCATAGGGGAACTATGGCCCCTTCATGACTCGTGGACTTCAACTCCCAGAATTCCTGAGCCATCATAGGGGAACTATGGCCCCTTCATGACTTGTGGACTTCAACTCCCAGAATTCCTGAGCCAGCATGAGGGAAATTTGGCCCCTTCATGACTCGTGGACTTCAACTCCCAGAATTCCTCAGCCAGCATGGAGGAACTATGGCCCCTTCATGACTTGTGGACTTCAACTCCCAGAATTCCTCAGCCAGCATGGCTCAGCTTGGAAACCTCTCTCTTTCCCCTCAGCGTGGCTGGCTGAGGAATTCTGGGAGTTGAAGTCCACAAGTCATAAAAGAGCCGAGGTTGCCTACCCCTGGGCTAGGTCTT
Organism: Vipera berus; assembly: GCF_964194415.1. NCBI lineage: Eukaryota > Metazoa > Chordata > Lepidosauria > Squamata > Viperidae > Vipera > Vipera berus. The sequence goes on from NC_138219.1 coordinate 3,526,494, forward strand.
TAGCTGACCTGGTTAAGCTGTCATGGGAGCCGAACCTTCCAGTGAGCTGTGACAGTTAAAGATACAACTCACAAGTTTCCGAAGTATAGACTTTGCTTCTATCGCTGGATTCCTGTTTTTCATATCTTTCCCCATTAAAACGAGCACAGGTAGTCCTTGACTTACAACACTTCGTTTAGTGACTGTTCCAAGATACAACGGCACTGGAAAAAAGGGACCGATGACTGCTTTTCACACTTACAACCATTGCAGCAACCCCACGGTCACGTGATCAAAATTCAGACGCTTGGTAACTGACTCCTATTTATATCCCAGGGTCACGTGACTCACCCTTTGCCAGCTGCTGAGAAGCAAAGTCAATGGGGAAGTCAGGTTCACTTAACAACCGGGCTAGTAATTTAACAACTGCAGTGATTCACTTTTAACAGTGGCAAGAAAGGTCACGGTTTCACTTAGCAACAGAAAGTTTGGGCTCAGTCGTGGCCGTAAGCCGAGGACTGCCTGTTTCACTGCTGGAGTCAAAAGACATGATGGGTTACAATACTAAGCAGCTTTGCCGAGCGTGCTAAACTGCAAAGCTGGCTTTATAAACTATGGCGTGTGCGTGTTTCCTTTAAAAAAACACATCCCAAAGGGACAGGTTAGGGCTTATCCCCAGTCAGGAAGTTTGGGTGTGGCGTGAAGGAGAGAATGGTGGGACACAAACTCTGGACCTTTCCTGTAGCTGAGGTGATGAATTTCCCCCCTCCCCAATCTGGTCTTGTCTTCAGGAACGTTGCAAGAGGAAGCAGGTGTACGGGTTGTCCCCAAGTTCTGCCTGTGGTCATCTGCCCAAGTCTGCGTCCATGAGTGTCATTGACAGTTACCCAGATGCAGATGGTGAGTCCCAACTGTAGATGGTCCAGACTTCGGTCACTTGGGAGATTTATATTTTTTTAGTTGCCTTTTGAACCATAAGATAAGGCTGAGCGCCAAAGATTTGAGGCCTTTAAACTATGGTGCTGGAGAAGACTCCTGGACTGCAAGGCGATCAAACCGGTCAGTCCTAGAGGAGATCCACCCCGACTGCTCTTTAGAAGGCCAGATCCTGAAGTGGAAATTCAAATACTTTGGCCAGCTAAGGAGAAGGAAGGACTCACTGGAGAAGAGCCTAATGCTGGGAAAGGTTGAGGGCAAGAGAAGAAGGGGACGACAGAGAATGAGGTGGCTGGATGGAGTCCCTGAAGCGGTAGGCATGAGCTTAAATGGACTCCAGAAGATGGTAGAGGACAGGAAGGCCTGGAGGAACGTGGTCCACAGGGTCGCAATGGGTCGGACACGACTTCAGAACTAACAACAACAACAACAAATGTTTAAAATTTCTGTCCATTCTAAACCAGGGATCAGCAGACTTTTAGATGCTGGCTTCTAGGGTTGTTTTTAAAATTATTTTTGGAAGTCCACGGATACCCCCTGGGGATATGAGAGAGGGTCCAGCATCTCTAAGTGCCTTGCTACCAGCCTGTGGCCTTGAGTGTGTGTGTGTGTGGGGGGTTGGATTAGAAGACCTCCGAGGTCCTATCCAACTCTGTGGTTCTATAAACCCTGATCAATTAATCAGTGGAACGGCTCACCTCCAGAAGCTGTGGGTGCTTCATCAGCGGAGGTTTTGAAGAAGGCAGCCATTTGTCGGGAATGTTATAATAAGGTCTCCTACTTGAGCAGGAGGTTTTGACTAGATGACCTCCAAGGTCCTTTCCAGCCCTACGATTCTGTGTTCTGGGTAATGCCCAAACTGCTTAGGACAGGATATTTGGAGGACCACGTACCATCCAGCAAAGCTTCCAAATCTTATCCAGATGTTTAAAATGTAAAATGTGATTGGAAAGAGCTTTCTTTCAAAGTGGTGCCGATCTCTGGAATTTTCTTTCCTGGCAAAATGGCACCTCTGTAGTTTTCAATTTCAGGCTGAAACACTCCTTCTCATTGAAGGTTATTATTAGATGAAGACCGTTTTTTTTTGACTGTCATTATTTTAAATTACAAAGTGCTGGCTGTCTTGAAGCCATTGGCGATCGATGTTATTTAACTAAAAATTATGTTTTTTTTTCCCTTGGCAGAATTTTCTCTTTATGGTGATAACGTCAGCCTAGCCAGTCGGTAAGTCACGGTTACCTTTTTTTGGGGGGGAGGAGAGATCTATATTTGTAATTAAGCTATCAAAGATGAGAATATTTCTGCCGCAGCCCCAGTGCCTTGTGATCTGCAGATGTTTTGAAATCATAGTAAAGGTAACGGTAAAGGTTCCCCCGCACAGGCGTGCTAGTCGTTTCCGACTCGAGGGGCCGGTGCTCATCTCCGTTTCAAAGCCGAAGAGCCAGCGCTTGTCCGAGGACGTCTCCGTGGTCATGTGGCCGGCACGACTAGACGCCAAAGGCGTACGGAACGCTGTTACCTTCCCACCGGAGTGGTCCCTATTTTTCTACTTGCATTTTTACGTGCTTTCGAACTGCTAGGTTGGCAGAAGCTGGGATGAGTAACAGGCACTCACTCTGTTACGCGGCACTTGGGATTCGACCCGCCAAACTGCCGACCTTCTGATTGACAAGCTCAGCGTCCTAACCCACTGAGCCACCGCGTCCCTTTTTGAAATCATAAACACCCACAATTATTCCTGTATTTTAGGGCATTGTGGTGCCCATGAATTTGCAGGACACCAGACACTTACCTTTTACCAGATTTACCTTCCTGAAGTTGAGATTGGAAACAGTTTATTCAGGGGACAAGAACCCATGAAATCTAATTAAAAGTATTTATTACAGGAAAGGTTAAAATTACACTGCAAGAATTCCAGCAAGTACCATGCTTTCAAGTGAGATACTTATACATAGCAACTTACAGCACAACATTGTTTATCTTTTTCCTTTGTGGTGTTTTGATGTCTCCTTTGGGAAATGGGGCCTGTAGGCATCTATTTTTTTCTGATGCTCAGTACTATCTTTCCCTAACCCTTCCAATTTACAGATGTCTGTGATCCTCAGATAGACACTGATCATGGATGATGAAATTTGCAGTCCACAATCTAAGGAACCAGAGTCAAATCTGATATATAGGTAGTCCTCGACTTGCAACAGTTCATTTAGCGACTGTTTGAAGTTACAGCGGCACTGAAAAAAGGGACTTATGACCAGTTTTCACAATTATGACCATTGCAGCATCCCCCATGGTCACGTGACTTACATTTGGATGCTTGACAACTGACTCGCATTTATGACGGCTGCAGTGCCCTGGGGTCACGTGATTCCCCATTTGCGACCTTCTGACAAGCAAAGTCGATGGTTGAATCTGGTTTCACTTAACAACCGCGTGACTAGTTTAAGAACTGCAATGATTCACTTAACAAACGTGGCGAGAAAAGTCGCAAAATGGGGCAAAACTCACTTGACAAATTTCTCATTTAACAGCGTAAATTTGGGGCTCAATTGTGGTCGTAAGTTGAGGACTACCGGTATGTCTTGCCTAGACTGAGGGCCTAGTGCAGGGGTCGGCAACCTGAAAAAGTAAAAGAGCCGCTTGGAACCGGTTCTATCTCACATAAAAAAAAAAGTGGGAGCCGTGCGTGTGCCTCCACGCACGCGCAAAAACAAAATGCACGTGCGCGGTTCCACTTTTTTTAATGTGGACACACCTGCGCGGCGGCGGTACCCGTTTGAAAAGCTGCCGCAGCCCGTTTGTAAAGCTGCCGCCTTCCTCCAAAGTTGGCAGCTCTGCAAACGGGTCGCAGCAGCTTTGCAAACGGGCGGCGCCACTGCCCATTCGGAGATGTGCGCGCGCACCTCCGCCCTTTCGGAGTGGTGCGCGCGCACCTCCGCCCGTTCAGAGAGGTGCGCGTGCACCTCTCCAAACGGGCGGCACCACTCTCCGTTTGGAGAGGTGCGCGCGCACCGGGCGACTGGGAGCCGCAGGAGGCGGCTTAAAGAGCTGCATGCGGCTCCGGTGCCACGGGTTGCCGACCTGTGGCCTAGTGCTTCTCTTCAGCTATGGTACCAGTGCAGGATTCAATCCCTAGCCCCGCTTAGTTTGCACACTGTACTAAGCGATGCTTGCTTGAATGTATCTTGAATAAAAACAGTTATTCAGGTGAGTCCAGCCCATCAGCCCTGACAGCACAGGACACCCTTTGCTGCCCTTGTGGTGGTTCTGATCTCTTGAACTCAATTGAGTAGAGTAATAAATAAATAATAAATAAAAGGGATGGTTTATTAATCGATTAGTCTCGCAACCTTATCAATGAAAGAAAAAATAAAATATATAATCCAATTCCAGGATAAGATATAGTCTGTTAAGTTATTTGCTACCACATGTCCTGGGGATATGTGGGGAGTGGCCAGTAAATTGAATGGATGGATGGATGGATGGATAGATGGATGAAGAAAGAAAGAAAAGATAGAAAGAAAGAGGAGGGAGGAAGGAGAGTAGAGAAGGAAGGAAGGAAGGAAAGAAAAAGAAAAGAAAGAGGCTGGAGGGAATAAATGGGATGTGAATGTTACTGAATCTGAAGCTCCTCTTCCTCCCGCCATTGGTCTGAATGAATGATTGGATGGATGGATGGATGAAGAAAGAAAGAAAGAAAGAGAAAAGGGAGGGAAGAAAGGGAAGGAAGGAGAGGAAGGAAGGAAAGAAAGAAAAGAGGGAAGGAAGGAAGGAGAGAGAGAGAGAGAGAGAGAGAGAGAGAGAGAGGGGCTGGAGGGAATAAGTGGGATGTGAATGCTGCTGAATCTGAAGCTCCTCTTCCTCCCGCCACTGGCCTGCGGTCCCCTCTCTGCTCGTTTCCTAGAGAAGCTCGGCAAACAGAGATGCTTCTATGTGCCACCTCTCCAGCTGGTAATAGGAGCAGCCATCCTCTGAGGTCACTGGGGGCTGCCAGTGGAGTTGTCCCCTCCCGCTTTCCTGGCCTGGGGAACAATAACAACAAAAAGAGGTTTTGTTTGGCGTTTTGTGTCTGTGTCTGTGTCTCTTGCTTCTTCCATCCTTCCCCTACCTCATTTTGCTCCGTTTTCCCCATGCTTTCAGCTTCAGCAGCGGGAGCTGCGGGCGGCTGGACACCAGCACGGTGGAGGCCGAGGACCAGGCTCATTGGCAGAAGGAAGGGAATGCTCTGGGGCGCACCCTCAGTTTCTTCAAGAAGATGACCGGCAAGTCAAAGGTTGGTCACAAGGGCTTGGCCAGGCAGCAAAGGGTTGGGGGCCTGATGCCCTGTTGGCCTAGTTTTCTAGGATTGCCTTCATTTATTATCCTATTATGATCCCTCTCCTCTCCCTTCCCCTCCTCTCCTCCCAGGAATGCTGATATATTGTAAGTCAGATTATCCACATGTTAGCAAGAGCTAGAGCAGGGGTAGGCAACCTCGGCTCATTTATGACTCGTGGACTTCAACTCCCAGAATTCCTGAGCCAGCTATGCTGACTCAGGGATTCTGGGAGTTGAAGTCCACGAGTCATAAAAGAGCCGAGGTTGCCTACCCCTGATGCTGGTGTGCTACCCATTCTCTCTCGTTGCTTATGGCAGCAAACGTGAATCCCTTTAGCTGTCTCTTGGCACAGGTAGTCCTCAACTTACAACAGGCCCTTGAGTGACAGTTCAAAGTTACAAAAGCACTAGGAGAAAAAAAAGAGAGACGGCCATTTTTCACCGTTACGACCGTTGCGGCATGCCCAGGGTCATGTGATCAAAATTCAGATGCTTGGCCACTGGTTGACATTCATGAGCATTGCTGTTTCCCAAGGTCATGTGACCTACTGACGAGCCAAGTCAATTTTTTTGGGGGGGGAGCAGATTCACTTAACAACCGGGTTGCCAGCTTATCAACTGCAGTGACTCACTTAACAACTGTGGCAAGAAAGGTCACAAAATAGGGCAAAAATTCACTTGACAAGTGTCTCGGAAGTTTTGGGCTGAACTGGGGTCGTAAGTCGAGGACTACCCGTAGAAGCTTTCCAAATCAGGGAAATAAGTTTTACTAATAACAGACAGTCCTTGGTTTGACGGCTGCTTGTTCAGCGACCGCTGAAAGTGGCCACTGTTCTGAACAAGCAGGATTTTACAGCCGACCCTTGGAAGTTCCGGCTGTCGCTTGGCAACCGGCTCACACTTATGACGGTTGCACCACCAGTCACGAGATTGCCGTTGGCCAGCTAAGTGAGGATGCTAAGTCATTAAGTGAGCCCCAGGTGGTTTGCAGGCCTGGCAGCAGCCTGTAATACCGGCCTGCAAACCACCTGGTTCTCACTTTATGACTTAGCATCCTCACTTAATGATGGCATTTGGAGTGAGTGTCAGGATTGCTGTCGCTAAGCGATATGGTCACGTGACATAATGCTTTATGACTGAGTGATGGAAATTCCAGTCCCAGCTAGCCTTGTTAACCTGGGACTATCTCTAGATGGCCTCTTACGTTTTCTAGCTTGTTTCTCCTGGTTGATGCAGCATCCACGCTCAGCTTTTTTATTTCACTATTTGACAGGCCAAACTGAATGGGCCACTTCGGATATGCAGAAAAATGGGTTTTTAATAGAATCAATAAATGTGAATGAAAGCAAGGCCAGCAAATGTCATCTTTCTATATTTGACCTCTAGAGGGCGAAATAAAACTACTACCGTACTCACAGTTCACTAAACGGATGATCTTGGTACATAAATAAGCCACGGTTTTGCTCAGTACTTGGTAAATAAATTACAAGTCACAGCAGCTTAAATCCTAAGTACGGCTAGCCAGCCTCCGTAGTCGGGATCATGCAATAAATTCACCCAGAACTAAAGCGTTTAGTGGTTGGAATAACGTGGAAATCTGCTTTCTAAGCCACCGTGGTTCAGCTCATTCGACACACACTCAAACCAACAAACTACAATATGATTTTAGTACAGTGTGTGAATTCACCCACTGGTAAGCGTTTACATTTGCAGCCATTGTGTTAAACTATGTTGAACGTGCCTATTTATTTTATCTATATTAGATCTGAAAATAAGCCTTTAGTATTCTATGCAGTGACAATGAGAGAGAGAAAATCCTGCTGTGATTACTCTAGTGCAGGGGTAGGCAACCTTGGCTCTTTTATGACTCGTGGACTTCAACTCCCAGAATTCCTGAGCCAGCATGGCTCAGCTTGGAAACCTCTCCCTTTCCCCTCAGCGTGGCTGGCTGAGGAATTCTGGGAGTTGAAGTCCACGAGTCATAAAAGAGCCGAGGTTGCCTACCCCTGCTCTAGTGGCTTATATTATATATACATCCACTCTACTTTATTATCCAAACCGAGTCTACGTGTGTGTATGGTGGTGGACACGTGAGAAAATTGTGTACCATATTTTCATTCCATTTTATTCATTTATTTATTCATTTATTTATTTATTTTATTTATTTAGATTTATATACCGCCCTTTCCCGAAGGACTCAGGGCGGTTTACAGGGCATTTAAAAGATTCAGGGATTCCTCCTTTCCTTTCCTCCCTCCATTTTTTCTTTCCCTTATTGTGCATGGTTTAAATTAGAAGTTGTGTTTTTGTTGCTTTATCAATATTTTAAAATAGATCTTGCGCCTGAATTTTTGCTAATGTTCAGTATGAAAAAAACAACAACCCAGATTAAACGGAGCACATAGCTCACCTCGGCCTAAGGCGCCAGTCCTTGAATACAAAACGTGCAGCCAGAATCGCAAGTGCCGCTGAGTTGTGCTGTTTTCTTGGCGCTCAGCTCCCTCTCTGGGTCTACTCAGAGGAGCTTCGTCTGTCATCCGGGCCCCGTTCTGCTGTTTTGAGGAAGGAAATGGGAGGCTTGGCAGCACTCTGTCTGACGCACCACGCTAACCAGGGTGCCTGGGGGATTCTGGGAGTTGTAATCCCAGCACAACTAAAGGGACCCCAAATGCTCTTGGCGCATTTGATAGGGTTTGCAAAATCTTCCTGGAAAGATGCTGGTGCCTTCGGCTGATCTTGAAAGGCTAAGCGAGGTCACGTCAAGTTAGTACTTGGGAATCCTCCAGCGAGTCGCAGAGTCTAGACTGAGCATTGGGGGGGGGGAAAAAACCCAGCATCCTGGAAGAAAGCCGTGGCGAGCTGCTTAATTGGGGGGGGGGGCTGCCGAGCCTGCACAGCTAAGCCTGTGAAACCTGCAGGTGGTGAGCTTGGCCCAAGGGACCCCTTGCTTTCACTACTGACTTCCCCAAATTGTAACGGTAGAGACGTTTCCGGTAAAGAGTTACCAGAGCTTAGTTGCTGTGTTTATAGATTTGGATGAAACGTGAAAGCCTCTAAAAGAAATAATTCTTCTTGTTCCAACCTTTCTTTCTTTCTTTCTTTCTTTCTTTCTTTCTTTCTTTCTTTCTTTCTTTCTTTCTTTCTTTCTTTCTTTCTTTCTTTCTTTCTTTTCTTTTCTTTCTCTCTCTTTTCTCTTTCTCTTTCTCTTTTTCCTTTCTTTCTTTCTTTCTTTCTTTTTCTCTTTCTCTTTCTCTCTTTTTTCTCTTTCTCTTTTTCTTTCTTTCTCTTTCTCTTTCTCTTTTTTCTCTTCTTTCTTTCTCTTTCTTTCTCTTTTTCTCTTTCTCTTTCTTTTTTCTCTTTCTCTTTTTCTTTCTTTCTCTTTCTCTTTCTCTCTTTCTCTTTCTCTTTCTCTTCTTTCTTTCTCTTTCTTTCGCTTTTTCTCTTTCTCTTTTTTATCTTTCTTTCTTTCTTTCTTTCTTTCTTTCTTTCTTTCTTTCTTTCTTTCTTTCTTTCTTTCTTTCTTTCTTTCCCCAAATAGCAGGTATCTCTTCCTGCCTCCCCCCCTTTCTCAATTTTAACGAAGAGACCCGTGTGGGGGAAAAAGTGTCATTTTCTTGGTTCAAGAGAGGGAGCCCTTTCCTCAAAACTAAAAATGAACCTTTGGCTGTTTGATGAAACTTTTTCCCCTGTGGGCAAAATGCTTCCAGGACTTGACAGGCTTTCTGCCTTCACACCAGAGTGTCAGCCCTGACAGAAGTCACAGAGTTCGTCCTCTGGGTTCCCTGGGCTGTCTTTTCAGTCCTAATTGCAGGTCTTATGGCAACTGCTTTTCATTAATTCCGATTGCAATGGAGGTCACACCCAAAGCTGGTCAACAGTGCGTTTATTGAGTTATGTATTAAATTTATACGCCACTCACCTCTCAGTTCGAGGCATCTCTGGGCAGCTTACAGTGTAGCAAAACATACATATATAAAAACAATTATAAATATAAAATTAACGCGCCTCCATCTCTTTGATTGCTGGGTTGTGAGTTGGAAGGATTTCGTGCTGAGAAGAGGGAGAACAGATTCCCTCATGGATCTCTGCCGCCAGAAGGTTGGTTTGATTTGGGATCAGCAGCTCGCACGAAGCCAGCTAACAATGTCTGTCTGAATAAATCATGGTTAACAAGCCAGCTAAGTATGATGCATCAAGCTACACAGCAAGTGTGTTTTCATCCCTCCAAGCACAGCTGTTAGGCCTGCACAATGCAGCTAGCTGCCGCTGGCAATTGTTGACCGTCTTGCCAAGGATTTGAGCCTTGGTGGAGCAGTGGGCTAATGCCTCCTTAAGTAACACCAGCTGCCTGCAATTATTGCAGGTTCGAGTCCCACCAGGCTCAAGGTTGACTCAGCCTTCCATCCTTCCGAGGTAGGTAAAATGAGGACCCAGATTGTTGGGGGCAATAAGCTGACTTTGTAATAATGCCGCTTGGGTGGGGGCGAAAGCCCTAATAAGCAGGCATATACATAGAATGAAGGCTATTGCTAAGCACATTGATTTGTGCTTAAATTGTAAGCCGCCCTGAGTCTTTGGAGAAGGGCGGGATATAAATGGGATTAAAATAAATAAAATTAAAAAAAGATTTGCAAGAACAGCCATGCTGGAAGCAGGAGGCTCTCTTTTTGCATCTCTGGGCCTGGCCCTCTCTTTTGTGCAAGAGTCGCTGAGGTCATAGGCGCTGGGCTTTGTTTCTGGGCCCCGCGAAAGCCTTCCTTGATCCCAAGTTGGAATCAGTTTCCTGCCACTGTTTTCTAAAGCAAAGCGCCAGAAAAAACAGGGGGTTTCCTCCCTCTGTGGCTGAGTCCCGGTCAGCTGCCAAGTGAAGGGCCTGCACTGCAAGAGGGGAAGCCGCCAGGCTGAGACTGCAGGTGGAGGAAGACGGTCCACGGGTCGTAGAGGAAAAATCAGACAAGTCCAGGAATGACAAGGAGCAACGGGTGGAACTCAAGAAAGGGAGATCCATCTTGGAACTTCCTGACAGTCAGAACAACTAGCCAAAGCAATACCGGAAGTCCTCGACTTACAAAAGTTCATTTAGTGACTCTTCAAAGTTACAAAGTGACTGATGACCGCTTTCCACATTTACGACCGATGCAGCATCCCCGCGGTGACGCGATCAGAATTCAGACGCTTGGCAACTGACTCGTGTTTATGACAGTTGCAGTGTCCCGGGATCGGGTGATTCCCCTTTTCGGAATCTCCCAACAATCAAAGTCAGTGGAGAAGCCAGATTCACTTTCACAACGGTCCAGCTAATTTAACTGCGACGACTGCCGTGATTCACTTAACCGCTGCGGCAAGAAAAGTCGTAAAATGGGGCAGAACTCACTGAACAAATGTCTCACTCAGCAACATAAATTTTAGGCTCAGTTGTGGTCATCCGTCGAGGACTACCTGTAGCTTGCGTGCTGGGGTTGTGGGTGTGATCCAAGGTTTTCAAGAAATGATTGGACAACCTTTTCTCCAGAATGGCCATAAAGAGTCCTGCCTTAGCCAGGGGGGGATTGGACTAGATCGGGGCTTTTCAACCTTTTCACCCACTGTACCACTTTTAGGATATGGCAACATCTGAGCACCACCAGTTCCCTAGCAAGGTGTCAAAAACTTGATGACCAAAAAAAAAAGGGATGAAGTACTGGCAGTCCTTGACTTACAACAGTTTGCTTAGCGACTGTTCTAAGTTACAACGGCACTGAAAAAAGTGCCCCCCAACCTACAGCCGAGCAAGACGCCTGCCCGCCCGGCGATGCTCTTCCTCCTGTCCGAGGTTTTCATTGTTGTGAGCATTTCTGTTGAGGATTGGCAGTGGGGGTGGGGTGGGGGGGTGTTTGGTTTTTAATTTCCCCCCATCTGCTGTGTGGATGCAGCAGCTTTTGGTCACTTCACATGACCCTGGGACACTGTGACCGTCATATATTTATATTTATATTTATATTTTATATTTATTAAATTTTTATACCGCCCTTCTCCCGAAGGACTCAGGGTGGTGTACAGGGCAATAAACATTAAAAAACAAAGTACAAAAGTTAAAAACAATTAAATGATTTATGTCCGATATATACAATAGTTAAAACCATATTAAAACCCAACCCGAAACCCATCAGACCAGGCCGGCTTGCTCAAATAAATAGGTTTTTACATCCCGCCGGAAGGAGCGAAGGTCATCAATATGAATCAAGCATCTGAATGTAAATCACAAGGCCCTGGAGATGCTGCCACATTCCAGCTGATCGGCGCTTCTTCTGGGCTCAGCAGAAGTGCCAGGATCAGTGCTGAGCTCCAGCTGGATCCTGGCGCTTCCGCTGAGCCCCGACAGCTCCGCAGCTCCAGCCGTCTCTCGCTCAGGGTTGTGCGGTGCTGCCACCGGTTCAGCTCATTCCCCTCCTCCGCTACCACTTTTCTAGGATGGTCGCGTACCGCCTGCCAGGTGCCAATGTGCCACAGGTGGTACCCGTGCCACTGGTTGAAAAGCCCTAGACTAAGAGATCTCCCTTCAAGGCCTAGGAGTCTGTGAAGCATAAGGAGAGGAATTCCTTTGCATCCGCCAGATGTTAGGATGCCACTTCCTCCTGGCACATCCTTCCTAGCACTGGGCCCCAAATGCTGGACCGCTGCTGAGCAAGGCAGGGCTCTGTTACACTGACTAACAGGTGGATGCTATCCAGGAATAATTTGCCATTTATTTTTAACCCCTCCCAGCTGTTATCCAGCCTTCCTCCCCATCTGCCTTGTTTTTCTCCTCTCCGGTCTCTTCTTCCCAGACCCAATGAAATGCCTGCTTCTGGAAAGAGGCTGAAGCAAGCTCCACAAGCCAAGGTTCAAGTCCTTAGGAGGAAGCAGGCGGTAATAATAATAATTTCAAAATGCTTTTAGGGTGACATTCTTCCACCTTTCTCCCCAGCTGTCAAGAAAGTACCGTAGGCAACATTTTTCAAGCCAGCGATTGCAAAATGGCTTGCAGGCGTTTTAGGTTCTCAAAAATTCCGCACGCCAGATGGTCGCTGAGGCAAACCAGTTTGCGTGTCTGCTGCTTTCTCCTGCATCGCCCCCGTCCATAACTAACTGCCGATTCGCGGACAGCTTATTTTTTGGGGGGGTCTTTTCCAGCCTATTCTCCACCTGTTTTGTTTGTTGTCTCCTGGATTTCCTATTGTGCAGAGTTTTTCTTGCAACTATAAACCATCAAGTTTTTTTTTCCCCTCAGAATGCAGAAGGAAGCCCAGAGGTCGTTCTTGGAAGACAGAAAAAACGTTTCAGTTCAGGATTCCAAGCTCTGATCTCTGCTCCGTGCACTTCCCTTCCCTCCTCTCTTCCTCTTCCCAGTTTAAGAGATGTGGCCTGGGGGATTCAGTCAATCAGAATAGAGCTTAGAAGGGACTTTGGAGGTTAATAGTTGGATTTAAATCAGAAAACACGGCTTGGAATGCTTTGAAATAAAAGTGTTCACTTCTCACTCCTCCTTATGGCTGGAAAGAACTGGCAAGTCTTCTTAAAAAGACATTTTGACTTCCTACAAGTAAAAATTAAAAAAAACAAAACACCAGAAAGTAGAGACCGGTTCATTAAGCCTCTAACGAGCCTGTTAAATTTCTATTAATTATCAAATTGGAGCGGGTGCTTGAGTTCTGCAACCAATATTAGGCCAGATTTTTGTTAGTGACTTAAATGAAGGGATGTGAGGGATGCTTCTGGATGAGACAGAAGATGGGGCAGACGGTCTAGACCAGGGGTAGGCAACCTCGGCTCTTTGATGACTCATGGACTTCAGCTCCCAGAATTCCTGAGTCAGGAATTCTGGGAGTTGAAGTCCACGAGTCATCAAAGAGCCGAGGTTGCCTACCCCTGGTCTAGAATTATCTTGATAAGTTAGAGAAGTGAGCTGAAGATAATGAAAGGGAAATAGATTGTTTGTTTGTTTTCCCCCTACAAGAAACCAAAATTGAAGGTTCAAGATGGGAAGTACTGGTTTAGTAACAGAGCATGTCAAAAGCATTTTGGAATGGAAGTTGAGCTAAATAGCATTCCTCCAGCATTGTTACAAGGGAGAGGGAGGGAGGGAGAGAAAGAGAATGCAATTTTAGGCTGTATCAACAGATGTTATTTTAAAAAAAACCACGAACCGTAATTTTTCCATATAATTCTGTCTTGGCCAGACCCCACTTTTAAGTCTTTTGTCCAGTTCTGGGCACATACTTTAGGGAAGCTTTCAGAGAGACTGAAACAGATTTAAAGAACGGCAGAGAGGAACCCCCTCCCCTCTTCTTTGTGGCAGCCCCTCAAATACTGGGACACTGCTATCATGTCATCGGGTAGGCAACCTCCGATCTTTTATGACTCGTGGACTTCAACTCCCAGAATTCCTGAGCCAGCCACGCTGAGGGGAAAGGGAGAGGTTTCCAAGCTGAGCCATGCTGGCTCAGGAATTCTGGGAGTTGAAGTCTACGAGTCATGAAGGAGCCATAGTTTCCCTCATGCTGGCTGAGGAATTCTGGCAGTTGAAGTCCACAAGTCATGAGGGGGGCCATAGTTCCCCCACATGCTGGCTCAGGAATTCTGGGAGTTGAAGTCCACGAGTCATAAAAGAGCGGAGGTTGCCTACCGCTGCCCCACCCAGCTCCTGCAACCGTTCTTTGATTGTTTTAGTCCCCAGGCCTTTAATCATCTTTGTTGCTCTTCTCTGCACTTTTTCCTAAAGTCTTCAACTTCTTCTTCTTCTTTTTTTTTTTTTTGTAACGTGGGGACCAAAACTGGACGCAGTGTTCCAGGTGAGGTCTTGCTAAGGCTTTACAAAGCAGGTACTAATACTTCTCATGATTTTGATTCTGCGCCTCTGTTCATATAGAATTATATGTTCATATAGATCCCTTCTAGTCCTACGATTCTAGATTGCTCTAAGAACTCCGTTTTTGCATTTCTTTCTCCAGATCTCTTCGCCACCCCTTGTTCTTTGGAAGGCAAGAATAAACTTGGTTCCACTCTAGCACAGCCGCCGTTTCATTGTTTAGCGAGAGGGTGGGAGTTTTCTTTAGCCGGTCTGCTTTCAGATTTTATTTGATTTGATTACATGTTTTTATCCAGTTTTAGACCTATACTCGTTGTATTTTTATTGCCAGGTCAGTATGATTCAGTTTTCTGAAGATAGCTTGTTTTTGATATAGCGCCTGTAAAACTGGGCAGACCTTGGTCACCCACTGATTGTGATGTATTGCTATTGCCCTCTTGTGATGGTTCTGTTTAGCTTTGTTTTATTTGGATGTTTGATTTATGTCTGGCCTTTGGCTGTAATAATAAAATCGATTGGTTGATTGATTGAATGGTGCCACTGTTAGTGAATTCAGTTTAGCTGCTCCTCAGTGTTTTGGGAAACGAGAGAGAGCGAGAAAAGCTGGTTGGCTCCATTGTGAAGCTTTGGCTCTTCTTGGAGTCCAGCTGTTACAATTCAGAGTAGACCTCTCCTTTATGACTGTCCCGCTCAAATTTTGGAGATGAGATGATCCTTAGAATACCGTGGACTACAAGAAGAAGCAGTCGGTCAGGCTTTGGCCAAATACAAGTCTGACAGCAAACAGAACTTCTTGTCCTTTGGCATGTGTAAGCCATGGATGGTTGTAGGCTAGGGGAGAAAAACGACTGCATGATTGGCAAGGTTGAAAAGAGGGGAAGAATGTGAAAATAGTGACATTTCTTTTGATGTAATTTAGGCTGTTGTGTGAATCTTAGGAAAAATTTCGATTTAAAAAAAAAAAAGTTTAACCCTTGATTCTACCCCAGTTCCCGTTCAGACACCGACCTCATTTGACAGACTCGTCATTTCCTTTGAAAAGTGGAAAGAGCGGGACCAGTTTTGCCTCTGGAGGAATCCATGACGCTCGTCTCCAAGTTGTTGTCTTTACTTCTAATTGAACACCTCCGATCACTTTTCAAGGCGGTCAGCTCCACCGTTTCTGCTTTTCGACGGAAATCATCAGCATGTCAAATGAAGTCAGTGTCTAACCAAGGGTGGAATGGAATTGTTCTAGTTTATTCTTCTATTTTGATCAGGTGCCACCTCAAATCTTCTGTCCAGTTCCGGGCATTTGAAGATGGATTCTGGAGGGGGGAAAAACCGGGCAGGTTTCCTAGAGCATCAAAGATAATCAGGGAATGTACGACCATTTGAAGTTATAACAGCAGTGAAAAAAAGTGACTCATGATCGATTTTTACACAACTGGTTGTAGCATCTCCGTGGTCCCACGACCAAAATTCAGATGCTAAGCAGCTGGTTCATATTTATGACGGTTGCAGTGTCCCAGAGTCATGTGATCACCTTTGGCAAACGTCTGACAAGCAACGTCAATGGGGAAGCCAGATTCACTTAAGTATTACTAACTTTATCAACTTCAGCGATTCACTTAACAACAGCGGCAAGAAAGGTTGTAAAATGGGGGCACAATCCGCTCACTTCTTGCTTAGCAATGGAAACGTTGCTAACTTAGTTGTGGTCCTAAGTTGAGGACAACCTGTAATATGAAAAAAAAAGGTTTTGATCTCTCAGCTTAATACATAATTTTAATGCCTCCGCTGTAGTGATTCCTATTTACGAATGTTAAGAAGAAAGGAAAGTCCTTTTGATTTCCCCGTCTGGCTGTCACACTTGGTATTTCCTAGTGGTCTTCCTTCCCAAATACTAAATACATAATTGAACAGAGCTGAATGAGATTGCAAGCGTAGCAATCTTAGGCCCTACAGGGTCTGAGTCCCTTTGGGGCTGAGAACTACCCTGGGCGGAGAAAGGCCACATCTGATGAAATCCCAGAATTGAGAAGTCACTCAGTAGACTTCCTGGCTAGTTCACACAACCTCAAGATTCCTGAGAAGTTGAGCTCAGCCAAGCTATCGACATTTCCCAGGCGAAGCAAGCCTTCCTAGGCTGGTTGGAACAGCTTTCCGGTGCCTGCTCTTCTCTCTGTAGCTCAGAGGAGAACAAAACCTTGATGGCGGATACCAAGCTGCCTTGAAGCCCGGCCTAGTTGATTGCAAGTTGCATTTGCTTGAGCAGCACTTGAGAAAGGGTTAGATCTGGGGATTCAGCTGCTTCCTAGGGGGCAGAACGGACATGTAGTAGCAGCAGCAGCAGTCCTCTTCATGAGACACCTGGCAGTCTGGAATGACAGGTCTAGCCAACTTTCGAAGCAGCAGAGCGTGTTGTTCGGCGAGGCTTTTGCAGAAGGCCGACTCCTGACAATTACACCGGCTGCAGATTTTTGGAAAGAGAGGACATCAATCAATCAATCAATCAATCAGAATAGAGCTGGAAGGGACCTTGGAGGTCTTCTAGTGGCTAGTCCAGTCCCCCTGCTCAAGTGGGAGTCCCTATATCATTCCAGACAGGTGGCTGTCCACGTTTCTTCATCAAAGCCTCCAGTGTTGGAGCATCCACAACTTCTGGTGGCGAGCCGTTCCACTGGTGGTTAATTGTCCTCACTGTTAGGAAGTTTCTCCTTAGTTCCAGGTTGCTTCTCTCCTTGACTAGTTTCCATCCGTTGCTTCTCGTCCTGCCTTCTGATGCTTTGGAGAATAAGTTGGCCCACCTTCTCTTCTTTGTGGAAGCCCCTCAAATACTGGAATGCTGCTATCATGTCTACCCTGGTCCTTCTTTTCTCCAGACTGGCCATTCCCAAATCCTGCAACCGTTCTTCATAGGGTTCAGAAATCTCATGGTGCTTTCCAAAATGAAACTCTTGGTCAGCTCTGGAGAATTAAAAGGAGTCCTCGACTTACAATCATTTGTTTAATGACATTTTTGTAGTTAGGACAGTGCTGGGGGGGGAGGGAGGGAGATGGGAGGGAGGAAGAAGCCCCTCAGGTGTTGATGAAATTCAATCTCACCTCCAGCCCGGTTTATGATATTTTGCAACGCGCCCAGAAAAAAGTGACCTCTTATTAAATGCAAATAAGGTGAAATAAAATAATGCTGTTTGGGAGCCGCTCAGAGTGACAGAAAAGTCGTCAGTTAGAAGGAGAGACGTGAACTGCGGACTTATGGCCCATCCTCAAAGTCATGACCGTTGCACCCTTCCCGTGGTCATGAGATTGCAATTTGGGCGCTTGGCAACTGGCTGGCATTTACCAACAGTGGCAGCGTCCCGAGGTCACATGAGTGTGATTTATGGCCACCTCAGATGGCTTCCAGTGAGCAAAGTCAAATGGGGAAAGCTGGATTCACTTAACAACCACAGTGATTCATTTAACAACCATGGTAAAAATCGTAAAATCGGGACTGATTGTGTGACGATTTTTTTAAATGACTGCATTGCTTAGTGACCAAAATTCCAGTCCTGTTGTCACTGTAGTCACCACAAGCCAACCTTTTAAGACTGTTGCCAATCTCTTGTCTGAAATAGGTTCTCCTGTTTGAGCAGGGGGCTGGACTACAAGACCTCCAAGGTCCCTTCCAGCTCTATTCTATTCTATTCTATTTCTATTTCTATTTCATTTCTTATTCTATTCTATTCTATTCTATTCTATTCTATTCTATTCTATTCTATTCTATTCTATTTCTATTTCTATTTCTATTTCTATTTTATTTCTTATTCTATTCTATTCTATTCTATTTCATTTCTTATTCTATTCTATTCTATTCTATTTCATTTCTTATTCTATTCTATTCTATTTCTATTTCATTTCCTATTCTATTCTATTCTATTCTATTCTATTCTATTTCTATTTCTATTTCTATTTCATTTCTTATTCTATTCTATTCTATTCTATTTCATTTCTTATTCTATTCTATTCTATTTCTATTTCATTTCTTATTCTATTCTATTCTATTCTATTCTAATTCTATTCTATTCTATTCTATTCTATTCTATTTCTATTTCTATTTCTATTTCATTTCTTATTCTATTCTATTCTATTCTATTCTATTCTATTCTATTCTATTCTATTCTATTCTATTCTATTCTATTCTATTCTATTTCATTTCTTATTCTATTCTATTCTATTTCTATTTCATTTCTTATTCTATTCTATTCTATTTCTATTTCTATTCTATTCTATTCTATTCTATTCTATTCTATTCTATTCTATTCTATTCTATTCTATTCTATTCTATTCTATTCTATTCTATTCTATTCTATTCTATTCTATTCTATTCTACGGCAACACCTGCGACCGGCGTCAACTTCCCTCCATCCAGTGCGCTCCCACAGAGTGGGCCTCCTCAGGGTGCCGCCGATCAAAGAATGCCGATTGGTGACCCCCAGGGGGAGAGCGTTCTCTGTGGGCGCGCCAGACCTCTGGAACCGCTTACTGGTTGAGCTCCGGACAGCCCCCGACCTTCGCTCCTTCCGGCGCAATCTTAAAACATTCTTTTTCGAACAAGCTGGCCTGGTCTGACGGGATGGGGTTGGGTTTTTAAAATTAGTTTTTAACTTAATATGTATTGATTTTATGGGCATGATGTTTAATGGTTTTTTAATTTTTGTACTTGATTTTTATTGTGTATTGCCCTGTTCACCGCCCTGAGTCCTTCGGGAGAAGGGCGGTATAGAAATCAAATTATTAAATTAAATTAAATTAAATTATTCTATTCTATTCTATTCCCATAACCCTGTCAAATTTCTCAAGGGCTCACATAATTCCTTTGTTGCTGCGGTGTTTCCCCCCCTTTCTATCTATATAAATTTGTCTGCTTTGCTCGCAGGAAAGTTCTGCTTGTGACTTATTAAAAATAAACAGCTCCAAAATGTTCCTATTTCAAGTTGTAAATTGTTCTCACAAATTGGAGCTGTGATACCAGGAACAGGGAGGCGACAGAAAAACTCTGAAATTTGCTTTTGCCAGTTTCCAAGCATTTTAACACGAACCTGCTTTAGTAAAGGAAACCAGCAAGTTTTCCCCTGCACCGAATTGTGAAATCTATATTTAGCATTTATGAAATGTGAACAGTTGAATGACAAGGTGGTGTTTCCAGGCAGAACTGCTGGGTGTGTTACAAATGCTTGTGCGACTATTTGGTCCTTTCCTCACTATTATTGCAGGTAGTCCTCAACTTACGACCACAATTGAGCCCAAAATTTCTGTTGTTAAGTGAGTGGACAACCGTTTGTCTGAAACGGCATAGTTTTTCCTGCCTGAGCCGGGGGGGGGGAGGGGGGGTTGGACTAGAAGACCTCCAAGGACACTTCCAGCCCTGTTGTTCTGTTATCCTCACTGGGCCTTCCTCAGATCCAGATCCTAGCTCAGCTTTTTGTTGTGAATGTTCACAGGAGGAGAGGCCGGGAGGCTTCCTTCCTTTGTCTGCGCCCCGGTCTGCCCTTCTCACCCTGGCGGGAGGTCCGAGTCGCGCATCAGAGGGACTTCAAAAGAGGGGAAGGAGGTTGACTCGAGAGACGGCACCCCGCTGGCAATCCCCCAGCCGCTTCCTTCCGGCTTCCATCCTTGCCTGTCCATGGGGATAAAAACAACCTCCCCGCGGCCTGTTTGTTGTTCCAGCAGATCTGCTCGGTTCAGGAAGAATCCAAGCCAGGCAGAAGCCCGATAAGGTCCCCGACACCAGGAGCGCTTTGCAGAAGTCCCAGAAAAGTCCCCAACGGGCTGGAGGGGAAGTTTGGTGGAGACTGATTGGGTTGAGTTTCCAGCTGCTGGTTATAAATAGCTGCGATAGCACGACAGCACCTTTCTCTGTGGACAACTTTTGCACCCAGCCAGTCTGACTCCTGTGCTGTGGCTGCACATCGTTACCATGATTCCCTTGGGGGGAAAAACAAGTGTCATACCAACCACAAATCCAGCGTCATGGAGTTGGAAAGTACCCAGAGGTCGTCTAATTTAAATATCCCAGGAATGCTATTTTTTCTTTCCCCCCCAGTCTTTTTTTTCTTCATATACCCAGCCTTTTTAACAGTTCCTTTACCATCTCTCAATAGCCTTCTTTTGAGCTGACTCCAATGGGTTACTGTCCTGTTTGTACTTGGAGTGGGGGCAGAACTGGAATTCCGAAGTATTGACCATCACCTGGACTCTTTTTGCACCCTCAGTACATCACCAGATACCATATGACTTTTTAGAGTCATGGTTAATTTCATGTTTCCCAATGGAAGTATCTCTAGCTCAAGAGTTGAACTGTGGGGCCCTTGGCGCTCCTTGGGGTGGGCAGTTTTCTTGCAGACGTTTCACGGCCCAACTAGGGAACATCATCAGCGCAGGAAGGAAGGAAGGAAGGAAGGAAGGAAGGTAGGAAGGAAGGAAGGAAGGAAGGAAGGAAGGAAGGAAGGAAGGAAGGAAGGAAGGACTGTGGGGTCCTGGGTGCTCTCTGAGCTGGGTGGTTTTCTTGCAGACGTTTCACGGCCCAACTAGGGAACATCATCAGTGCTAGAAGGGGTGGGGTTTGCTCTCGGTTTATATGCCACTGGCTCGCCCCGTCAGTGTTGATGGGTGTGCTCTTGTTTGCTGTTTGACCGTTTGAGTTGTAGTTCCTTGATTGGGATATTGTTTACTTCTTACTTTATTTACTGGTTGTCAGAGAGCAAAACCTCACTTCCTCCTATTGCTGATGACGTTGCCTACTTTGGTAATGAAACATTTGCAAAAAAAAAACAACCCAGTCAAGTCAGAGAGCATCAGTGACCTCCAATTTCATTTTTAATTGGTGGTCTAAATCAGGGGTCCCCGATTTTGCCCACCTCTTGCAAGGAACCACCCCCTCGTTTCCCCCCCCCTCCCCTGCCAATCCACAAAGCCAGAGAGGTTAGGGAACTCTGGTCTAGATCAGGGCTTTTCAACCAGTGGCACGGGTACCACCTGTGGTACATTGGCACCTGGCAGGTGGTACGCGACCATCCTAGAAAAGTGGTAGCGGGGGAGGGGAATGAGCTGAACCGGGGGCAGCACCACACAAGCCTGAGCGAGAGACGGCTGGAGCTGCAGGGCTGTCGGGGCTCAGCGGAAACGCCAGAATCAGCGCCAGGATCCAGCTGCAGCTCGGCGCTGATCCCGGCGCTTCCGCTGAGCCCAGAAGAAGCGCCGATCAGCTGGAATGTTGCAGCATCTCCAGGGCCTTGGGATTTACATTCAGATGCTGGGCAACTGATTCCTATTTATGACGGTCACAGTGTCCCAGGGTCATGTGAAGTGACCAAAACCTGCTGCAACCACCCAGCAGAAGGGGGGGGGGAATAAAAACCAAACACCCCCCCCCACCCCACCCCCACTGCCAATTCTTAACAGAAATGCTCACAACAATGAAAACCTCAGACAGGAGGAAGAGCGCCGCCGGGCGGGTAGGCAGGTGTCTTGCTCGGCTGTGGTTTGGGGGGGCACTTTTTTCAGTCACTAAGCAAACTGTTGTAAGTCGAGGACTACCTGTACTTCATCACTTTTTTCCTTTTTTGGGGGGGGTGTTTGTCATCAAGTTTTTGACACTTTGCTAAGCGACTGGTGGTACCCGGATGTTGCCATGTCCTAAAAGTGGTACAATGGGTGAAAAGGTTGAACAGCCCTGGCCTAGATTGAGTCCTTTTCACATGTTCTGTCCCTCATCTTTCACTTTACTGTACTCTTCTTCCAAGGTGCAGGGAAATTAATATTTCTCATTGTTCAGCCCTCTCTATCTATAGCACAGGCATCTCTCCTTTTTTCTTGTAGTATTAAGCTCTTCTCTCTGTGTTCTGCAACATCTCCTGCCTTCTGGTGGAGATGTTACCTGCCTGTCTGCTCTAGGGTTTAGTGTTGCACATGCCAATCCAACGGTGGTTTATGCTGTAAACAGTTAAATCATAACTTAGGAGGTGATACCAGGAGACTCTCTATAAACTTTGCTCAGCTTCTGTCAATATTGTGTGACAATTATTGGGACCTTTGCTCCCTGTTGACTTTGAAGTATTTGAGGCTGCCGGTTTTCTCTCTGGAAAGCTTTTATGTTGAGACACTGGGAGGGAAAAAATAGAACTCTGTGGGGTAGATGTAACCTGGCATTACAGAAGCAAATTGGTCGTGGCATCAGGAACATAACTGGCAGAAGAATAGGGATCCATGCTGTGGAAGGGGGGAAAAAATAACTTTCCCATCACTAATGCTGCAGCCAAGTAGCAGGGGGGGAAATCTCCTTTCCAGTTGCTAATGCTTCTTCTGGAAAACACCTGTTCCGTGGGCTCAAGAAAAGGGCCTTGGGTTGGCAGCATCAGGAATCACAGCTGGGCTGGAGGGGCCTGGGGAGCAAGCAAGGCCCAGCCCAGAAGAGAAATGTCCTAGACCAGGGGTAGGCAACCTTGGCTCTTTTATGACTGGTGGACTTCAACTTCCAGAATTCCTGAGCCAGCATGGGGGAACTATGGCCCCTTCATGACTCATGGACTTCAACTCCCAGAATTCCTGAGCCAGCATGGGGGAACTATGGCTCCTTCATGACTGGAGGACTTCAACTCCCAGAATTCCTGAGCCAGCGTGGGGGAACTATGGCCCCTTCATGACTCGGGGACTTCAACTCCCAGAATTCCTGAGCCAGCATGGGGGAACTATGGCCCCTTCATGACTCGTGGACTTCAACTCCCAGAATTCCTGAGCCAGCATGGGGGAACTATGGCCCCTTCATGACTCGGGGACTTCAACTCCCAGAATTCCTAAGCAAGCATGGGGGAACTATGGCCACCTCATGACTCGTGGACATCAACTCCCAGAATTCCCGAGCCAGCATGGGGGAACTATGGCCCCTTCATGACACGTGGACTTCAACTCCCAGAATTCCTGAGCCAGCATGATGGAACTATGGCCCCTTCATGACTGGTGGAGTTCAACTCCCAGAATTCCTGAGCCAGCATGGGGGAACTATGGCCCCTTCATGACTGGTGGACTTCAACTCCCAGAATTCCTGAGCCAGCATGGCTCAGCTTGGAAACCTCTCTCTTTCCCCTCAGCGTGGCTGGCTCAAGAATTCTGGGAGTTGAAGTCCGCGAGTCGTAAAAAGAGCCTAGGGTGCCTACCCCTGCCCTAGCCCAACCTAGGGCCTTCCAAAGGGGTAAAGGTGGCAAATTATGGAATTGTAAGCTCAGCATATCTGGATGGGTGCCAGCCTCAAGAAGGGTGGGGGGGTAGCTACAATCCCCTCCTTAGAAGGGCCCATTTTTCAAGGTCTGAAAAAGTCTGGGGTGAGTTACGGATTCCATGCGTTGATGGCTACATCTACAGGAGCCAGCAGCCTGACCAAAAGGTGAATAATGCTGTCCTGGCAAGCCAGTCTGACGTGTTTGGAAAGAGAGCAGCTAAGAAATGTTGGGATGTACTGTTGACTTGGCCGTACGTTCAGTTGGCACTCCTTGGAGCTTAAGCTGCACTTAGCGCACAAGGTTAGAGCTGGGTCGTTTGTGGCTCGACGTGTTGTGGGAACCAGGCCTACCCTCGGAAGCCACAGCGCGGTTCATTGTTTGGGAAGAGCCTGGGGTGTAAATGGAGGCGTTGCGTTTTGTTGACCTGGGTTTAGCATGTCGTGCAGGATCAAGCTAAAAGTGAACCCATGTCATGAAAACAGGTATAAGAGTTTTCTAGGGTAGGAAGCACATCTGGAATTGGGAAGGCAACTTATGCAAATTTCACAAAAAACCTCTTATGGGGTAAAAGGTAAAGGTTCCCCCGCACATGCGT
Source organism: Vipera berus (assembly GCF_964194415.1). Classification (NCBI taxonomy): domain Eukaryota; kingdom Metazoa; phylum Chordata; class Lepidosauria; order Squamata; family Viperidae; genus Vipera; species Vipera berus. Next base: position 3,550,387 of record NC_138219.1, read on the forward strand.
GCTAGTCATTTCCGACTCTAGGGGCCGGTGCTCGTCTCTGTTTAAAAGCCGAAGAGCCAGCGCTTGTCCAAGGACGTCTCCGTGGTCATGTGGCCGGCATGACTAGATGCCAAAGGCGCACGGAACACCGTTACCTTCCCACCGGAGTGGTCCCTATTTTTCTACTTGCATTTTTACGTGCTTTCGAACTGCTAGGTTGGCAGAAGCTGGGACGCGTAACAGGCACTCACTCTGCTACGCGGCACTCGGGATTCGACCCGCCGAACTGCCGACCTTCTGATCGACAAGCTCAGCGTCCTAACCCACTGAGCCACCGCGTCCCTTCTTACGGGGAGGATTCTCTAAAAGCATCCTGGTGACATATATATTTGTATTTTAACACTTCAATTGTTCTTTGAGAGGCACAAAATGGTACTCCGGAAAGTCTAGGGGTGACATGAGAGCAGTATTGCGGTATTTGAAGAGGGCGTCAGACTATTCTCCAAAGCACCAGACAAAAAAAACAACCCGATGGCAACTGATCAAGGAGAGAAGCAACCTGGAATTAAGGAGAAACTTCCTGACAGCGAGAACAATCAACCAGTGGGACAGCTTGCCACCAGAAGTTGTTGGGTGCTTCAGCAGAGACTGGACAATCTGAAATGGTATAGGCCAGGGTCTTCTGCTTGAGCAGGGGGGTTGGACTAGAAGATCTCCAAGGTCCCTTCCAACTCTGTTGTTCTCTTCTTGTGTTTAGTATGAGGCTTTAGTATGAGGCGTGAATCCACTGCTTTGGTAGCGTAGATAACAATATGATTAACAATCATGGCTTAAGCATGAACTCGTGATTTCTCTTCAAGGATTTGTTGTAGCAGCAATTAACTTTTTGTCGATCCTGAGCCTGCCTTGCCAGGAAAGCCTTTGCTTTCTCACCTTCCCCACCACTTACAGCTCCAATGAAAACTCCTCCCCGCCACCCCATTTAAGCTGTTTTTATGTTCACCTTGTGCTGCAGTTTCCTTCCTTTTGCATTCTTTAGCTAACTAGCTAGCTCTTGGAGGGGGGGGGAGAGGGGAAGCAAATGTATTGTATGTGGGATTTCTCGATGGTTGTTTGTGTATTTCTTTATCAAATATTTTTCAGGCCCACAATATGCCGAGATCTGTGGATTAGTAGCTGTTCAGAATTCATGCCCCTGACTCAGGGAGCGAATTGGCGCTTTCTCTTTCTGCTTCTTGGCCCGTACAGGCACAGCTGCTCCAGGGTGGGAACAGAAACTCCGCGCACGTGGTGTGCCAGCGAGGCTTTCTTTCTCCTTTAGAATCATTTCACAGGATTTTAGCAGACCTCTGCTGGTATTCAAAAGAGATCTTAAAAGCAAGTTGTTAATAAGACTCGGATTGAACCGACTTCCGTCCTCTTCTGCTTCTTAGATCTCAGATACGTTGCCCCTTTAGCCAGATGTGCTTTCGTGGCTCCTGGAAAGGCCTGGTGACAAGGCAGATGAATATCTTTTAGGCCGAGAGGTAGGGGGGGATGCTTAAATTTAAGATGATAGCTTACTTGGCTGCTTTCCACTTCAGCAGGAAGCAAATTCTGGTTTTAAAAGGGTACGAAGAAAATCAGAGAAGCAGGATCCCCTCTACCTCTTGGCCGGTGAGAGAGGGGTGGAAAAATAAAAGGGGAGGATTAAATGATTACGGGATAGGGTTAGGGTTGCAAGGAAGCAAAAGTCTCCTAACTGCTTTGCTTTCCCCTAAAATGACGGGTAGATGGTGCCCAACAGGTTATACCCAACGTGCCCAACCCCGTGAGAAAAATCTATCCCTTGGGGCCTTTGCAGTGAATAAAACGAAGAAGAGTCCTTTAAAATTAGAATTCTTGACTGTTCTTAAAAAACGAAACACATTGGGCATCCCAGCTGCAGTGAAACCCACCACTCTGGTTCTCCTCCCCTGCTAGAAAATGGGCACAAAGGAGGAGATAATAATTAGGATATCACACCAGGCCTCTTTTTGCATAGATGCCAATAATGCGATAAAGCATTTAAGCCGTTTTTGGTGAAGAGGGTGGTCCAGGCTGGGTGAACCAGATTCAACTCGTTAAGTTTCAACCCCCCCCCTCTTTCTATTCTAAGGGGGTGAACTTGACGGGAAAAGGCCAGCCTTCCCTAACCTAATGTTGTTAATAATAATAATAATAATAATAATAATAATAATAATAATAATAATAATAATATAATAATAATAATAATAATAATAATAATAATAATAATAATAATAAGAAGAAGAAGAAGAAGAAGAAGAAGAAGAAGAAGAAGAAGAAGAAAAAGAAGAAGTTGGAAGGGACCTTGGAGGTCATCTAGTCCAACCCCCTGCTCAGGCAGGAAACCCTATACCATTTCAGACAAATGGCTGGCCAGTCTTTTCTTAAAAACCTCCAGTGTTGGAGCATTCATAGCTTCTGGAGGCAGGTTGTTAATAATAATAATAAAGTCAGAAGGGACCTTGGAGGTCATCTAGTCCAACCCCCTTGCTCAGGCAGGAAACCCTATACCATTTCAGACAAATGGCTGGCCAGTCTTTTCTTAAAAACTTCCAGTGTTGGAGCATTCACCGCTTCTGGAGGCAGGTTGTTCCACTGGTTAGTTGTTCTCACTGTCAGGAAGTTTCTCCTTAGTTCTAGCTTGCTTCTCTCCTTGACTAGTTTCCATCCGTGGCTTCTTGTCCTGCCTTCGGGGGCTTTGCAGTGGGGAATCAGAGTTGTGAGGAATCAGAATTGGGGAAGGTGAGAGTAAAATGAAATTTTCTTTGTTTGAGGCATAACTAAGCAGTGGGGAATCTGTGTGGCATATTGGGCCAGGAATTTGCGACTGTCACAGAGAACTCAAGAGTTCTGGACCAATGGATGCACCAGCAGTGGATAAAGGCAGTTTTGCCTAGTGGTGAAGACGTCCAGCTAAAAACCAGGAGGCAGTGAGTTCCAGTCCTGCCTTAGACATGAAAGCCAGCTGGGTGATTTGGGGCAATCAGCAGGCGACAGTGAGTTCTAGTCCCATCTTGGGGACTAGAAAGGCAGCTGGATGGCTTTGGGCCAAGTCATGCTTTCTCAGCCCAACTCACCTGACAGGGTTGTTGTTCTGGAAAAACAGGAGGAGGGAGGACTATTAGGTATGTTCGCTGCCTTGAGTTATTTATAAAAATAATAAAGTTGGGATAAAAAAAACCCTAAAAGGAGAGAAAAGGCGATCTTCAAAGGGCATCTTAGCAAAGTTTTATTTTAGGAATGAAGGCAAACACACAGGTGAATATAAGGTTGCAGGATCCAATCTGAGTCAGTCACCGGGAACAGAGGTTTATCCTTCCATGCTGGAGATTCCTCAGGGAATCTCTCTCTGGAGAGAGAAAAAACACATTCCGGAGAGAGAGAGAAGTTTCCTGAGGAAAGGGCTCCAGCCCAACTCTGAAAGCTTGGAAGGATAAATCTCTGGTCCCGGTGACCGACTCGGATTGGATCCTGCAAGTTTCCTTTTGATTCCCTGTTGAACTTGCCCTCTTTCCAAGCTCCCCAAAGCAGTTGGATTTTTCTGACACTGCACCCGATTCTTGCTCCTCGCACCCGTAGAACTGGCAGCTCAGGAAAAGGCCCTTTGCACATGCTCAGAGAACCAAGAGCCCTGGTGGTGCAGCGGTTCGAATGCCGGCTTCACGGGCTAACTCTGCCGACTGCCAGCCGTTCAATCCTCACCGGCTTAAGGTTGACTCAGCCTTCCATCCTTCCGAGGTCGGTAAAATGAGGACCCAGATTGTTGGAGGCAAGAGGCTGACTGTGTAAACTGCTTAGAGAGGGCTGTAAAGCGCTGTGAAGCGGGATATAAGTCTAAGGACTATTGCTACACAAGATTTAGAGGCTGTATTGAAGTTAGTTTTGCAGCCCAATGAGCGGAGTTGGTCCTAGCCTTCATTGGACTTTGTTGTTGTTGTTGTGTCTGACCCCTCGTGACCCCATGGACCACGTTCCTCCAGGCCTTCCTGTCCTCTACCACCTTCTGGAGTCCATTTAAGCTCACACCTGCAGCTTCAGTGACTCCATCCAGCCACCTCCTTCTCTGTCGTCCCCTTCTTCTCTCGCCCTCAACCTTTCCCAGCATGAGGCTCTTCTCCAGTGAGTCCTTCCTTCTCATTAGGTGGCCAAAGTATTGGAGTTTCCACTTCAGGATCTGGCCTTCTAAAGAGCAGTCAGGGTTGATCTCCTCTAGGACTGACCGGTTTGATCGCCTTGCAGTCCAAGGGACTCGCAGGAGTCTTCTCCAGCACCAGAGTTCAAAGGCCTCAATTCTTTGGCGCTCAGCCTTTCTTATGGTCCAACTTTCACAGCCATACATTGCAACTGGGAAGACCATAGCCTTGACTATACGCAATTTTGTTGACAGGGTGATGTCTCTGCTTTTTAGTGTGCTGTCTAGATTTGCCATGGCTTTCCTCCCCAGGAGCAAGCGTCTTCTAATATAGTAAATAAGCCCTTCACAGACGCTCTGGAGAACTTCTGTTAGGCTTCATGCTCCGGGGTCTAGAAGAATTCTGGCCGGATGCCGGATCTCCATGTGGACAGTTCTTAGTTATCCTTGAGAAACTGGGATTGGTCTCTCGCTAGCTGAGGGGCTGCCTTTGTGGTCTCTTGCGACTGAACAGAATGCTTGTGGGTGTTCTCCTCGCTAATGTTCCCTGAGTTAAATATAGCCACTCCCTACGGGCTGGTGCAACTCTCCCCCTCCTTCGGGTTCTAGTCGATGAAGGCAATGGTTTTATTGTTTATTTGGCAGGAGGGAATGCCAAATTCCCCAGAGTGGGAAAGGAAGGGAGGAGAAGGCAGTGTTTGATCCCCCGATGCCCTTCTCGCCAATTTGATTTGGAAAAAAATGACACGGAGCTTGGACCTTTTTCTTTTTTTCTTTCTTTTTTTTGGCAAGTCCCAAAACCACGGCGAGAAGTTTTATAACATCCAAGTATATTTGACTCTTTACGTTCCATCTTCCCCCTTAAAATATGAACAGACCCCACAATGTTCTGAGACTCGGGTGTCCCTACTGGATAATCCACATCAAACTGCGACTAAGCTAATCGACTAAAACGAGCAAACTTCCTCAAACGCCCCCACCCCCCCCAAAAAAAAAATAAGTTACCCAGACTTAAACCACGTATCAAAGGAGATGCAAAGAGTTAATTAAATTAGGTCTCCCAAAGGAATTGCATGTTCGCAAGAATAAACATCTCTCTCTCTCTCTCTCTCTCTCTCTCTCTCTCACACACACACACACACACACACACACACACACACCCCTCAAGTGTTACCCTAGAATCAACACATGGCACCCAGGACAAGCTCCCCTTATAAAAACCTGCCGTACCCCATTTCTCTGCAGCCTGCCCCTAAAGGCAAACTTTTTCGCTTTTAGGAATAAATGTTTGTTCTTTCCTCACAGCTGTCTGGATCTCATTTTTATTTCTTCTTGCGCAGCCCACCATCCTCTAGAACGGCTTCTCTCCTCTGCCAGCATTCTTCCACGATGGTTCATTCCTTTTCTCTGTCGCCCCACTCCGCCTGGCGCTATTCTTACCTAGAAGCAAAGCATTTGTGAGTTCTTTCGAAGAGAAAAATGCCCATCTCAGTTCCGGGCTTCAGGGATCTGCTCCAGCGTGAACTGTTTATACAACGACAGCAACAACAAAAAAGAGCATTCTATAAGGCAGCCTTCTCCAGCTCAGCATCTTTTTGATCTGTGTTTGGGTTGCAGTTCCTAGAACAGTTTGATTTGTCTCAGAAAACGGGGTCCTGAAAACTGGGGACATCACAGTTGCTGATCCACTAACCTGAGGGGCTGGCCTCTTCAGAATTTGTTGTTAGTTGCGAAGTCGTGTCCGACCCATCGCGACCCCATGGACCACGTTCCTCCAGGCCTTCCTGTCCTCTACCATCTTCTGGAGTCCCTTTAAGCTCACGCCTCCCGCTTCAGGGACTCCATCCAGCCACCTCCTTCTCTGTCGTCCCTTTCTTCTCTTTCCCTCAATCTTTGCCCTCAAACTCAACAATTGTGGATTGGCAAGTTGCTTTTAAGGGATGCGGTGGCTCAGTGGGTTAGGATGCTGAGCTTGTCGATCAGAAGGTTGGCAGTTTGGCGGGTCGAATCCCGAGTGCCGCGTAACAGAATGAGCGCCTGTTACTCGTCCCAGCTTCTGCCAACCTAGCTGTTCGAAGGCACGTAAAAATGCAAGTAGAAAAATAGGGACCACTCCGGTGGGAAAGTAACAGCGTTCCGTGTGCCTTTGGTGCCCAGTCATGCCGGCCACATGACCACGGAGACGTCCTCGGACAAGTGCTGGCTCTTCGGCTTTGAAACGGAGATGAGCACCGGCCCCTATAGTCGGAAACGACTAGCACGCATGTGCGGGGGAACCTTTACCTTTACCTTAAGTTGCTTTTGGAGCATTGCAAGTTGAATCCTAGGGCTGGATGGGGCCTTCAGTCCACCTCCCTGCCAAAAGCAGGAATCCTTATACCATCTCCCATGCCCAATCTCTTCTTGAAAAACCTCCAGCGATGGAGCAATCTCAACACTGTAGGAAGCAAGTTGATTAATTGTTCTCCCTGTCAGGAAATTGCTCCTAGGTTGGATCTTTTCTTTGACAAGCTTCCGCCCATTGCTTCTTGTCCTGCCCTCGGGCTCTTTGAAGAACAGGTCACCCCCTCTTCTCTGTGGAAGCCCTTCAAGTACTGGAACACAGCCACCATGTCACCCCTACTCCTTCTCTTCGTTAGACTAGACATCCCTAGTTCCCATTACCTGATTTAATCTCCAGCCCCCTTGATCATCTTTGCTGATCTTCTAAGGAGAACTAAGGAGACATGTCCTGACAATGGGAACAATTGAGCTGTGGAACTCCTTGCCACCAGAAGTGGTGGGAGCTCCATCACTGGAGGTTTTTAAGAAGAGATTGGACCGTCATTTGTCTGGAAAGGTATAGGTATAGGATCTCCTGCTTGACTAAAGATCTTCCAGCTCTGTTATTCTGTATTCTGTAAGTATGGTAAGTTACAGTCTGGCTACGCCAGGCCTCTGTGATAACCAGCCTTTGGGTCTAGATGTTTGTCTATCTTAGATAGGCCAGGCTGTTTTGCCCAGAAGTTTTCATGTGGCCACTTTGTGAAGGCCGTGAGCCTATGCGCTTTCTAGCCTAGCAACGTGGTGCGTATACATTTCTAAGGTGCCTGCAGAGCCTTCTCAATTCTGAAGGCTCTGGTCCCATGTCTGCATTGTTTTCATCTCCAAAAACCCTGTCAACATCAGACCTAGTTAGAACTTGGATGGAAAACTACCAGAAAAATCTCAAAACTTATATAGGTTAGACTGGGGATATTCCAGGAAGCAGGAAAGGCAGTCTTTTCTGTTAGTGCTTCCAAGAAAATAGCATGGACGTGTCCATTCGTTTTAGTAATATTTAGATGCCACAAAAAATGTGAACGTTGGTGGCATTCTTAGAGAATGAAAAACGTTGGATCGCGTGGTTTGCAGACATGTCTGCTTATCCAGGAAAGAAAGAGGCAGGTAATCTGGGCTGGTAGGAACATGTTGTGCCATTTTGGTTTAATGGCAACCATTATATTTATTATTGGGACTTACAGAATGAACAAGCCCCCAGTAATGGTTATGATGGGCTTTAAAAATCCCAGTTGTGACCAATAGCTTTAAAAGGCAGCCACACTGGGGAACAGATCGATCCACTGTAGCCCAATTGTCTCAGCATCTGACCAACACTGAGTCGAGAAATGAAGAAAAAATTCATTTTTACTTATTAAGTATTTGGGTGGAAGCAGTGGAATCTGAGGAGAAGAAAGCAGTGATCCATTTTGATACCGTTGCTGAGAAAAATCTCCTGGCCAGCAGCCCAACTTAGAAAATCACTCTTTTCGGTGTTTCTCAACCTTAGCAACTTGCCGGCTGGGGAATTCTGGGTGTTGATGTCCTGACATCTTCAATCAATCAATCAATCAATCAATCAATCAGAATAGAACTGGAAGGGACCTTGGAGGTCTTCTAGTCCAACCCCCTGTTTAAACAGGAGACCCTATACCAGGGGTCTTCCAACTTGGCCCTTTTATGACTTGTGGACTTCAGCTCCCAGAATTCCTCAGCCAGGCACGCTGGAATTCTGGGAGTTGAAGTCCGCAAGTCATAAAAGGGCCAAGTTGGAAGACCCGTGCTCTAGACCAGGGGTGTCAAACTCAATTTCATGGAGGGCCGCATCAGCATTGCGGTTACCCTCAGGGGGCCGGGTGGGTATGGCCAGGGTGGGCGTGGCCTACTGGGTGGGCATGGCCAGAGTGCGTATGGCCTACTGGGTGGGCGTGGCCAGAGTGCGTATGGCCTACTGGGTGGGCGTGGCCAGCTCTACATGGTTCGCATCAAGGGTGCCTATGGGGTCCTGGGCAGGAGTGGGACAGATCTGAGGGTCTCTGGCAGAAGGAGGGTCTCTGGGCCAGGGCCAAGGCAGTGGGGGCCGTTCCCTCACTCTTTCCAGGATGGCTTTGCGGGCCGGATCCGGCCCCCAGGCCTTGTGTTTGACATGTCTGCTCTAGACCATTTCACGCAGGTGGCTGTCCAGTCTTTTCTTAAAGCCTGCAGTGATGGAGCACCCACAATTTCTACAGGTAAGCTGTTCCATGGGTTAATTGGTGGAGCAGTGGGCTAATGCCTCCTTAAGTAACACCAGCTGCCTGCAATTAGTGCAGGTTCGAGTCCCACCAGGCTCAAGGTTGACTCAGCCTTCCATCCTTCCGAGGTAGGTAAAATGAGGACCCAGATTGTTGGGGGCAATTAAGCTGACTTTGTAATAATGCCGCTTGGGGGGGGGCGAAAGCCCTAATAAGCAGGCATATACATAGAATGAAGGCTACTGCTAAGCTTGTAAGCCGCCCTGAGTCTTCGGAGAAGGGCGGGATATAAATGGAATAAAAATAAAAATAAAAAAAATATTCTGTTTGGAAGTGTTTCCTTAATTCCAGGTTGCTCCTCTCCTTGATTAGTTTCCATTTCCATCGTTGTTCCTTCTCTTGCCTTCTGGTGTTTTGGAAAATAAATTGACCCCCCCCCCGCTCCTCTTCTTTGTTGGCAGCCTCTCAAATACTGGAATGCAGCTATCGTGTAACATCTGGTCCTTCTTTTCTCTGGACTAGCCAAACCCAAATCCTGCAACCGTTCTTCATATGGTTTAGTCTCCAGGCCTTTAATTGCCTCTTCTCTGCACTTTTCTGTAATGTGGTGACCAAAACTGGGTGCCGTATTCCAGGTGTGGCCTTACAAAGGGCTATGGTAAGTATAGCTTACTATACTTACTCCTTGGTAATACTCCTGTATAATCCATCTTAAAGTGGCAGAGGCTAAGGTTAAGAAACGCTACTCTGTCTGTATAGTCCACTCAGAAGAGTTTCTGAATATTCCCCATTAGCATGAAAGAGAATCCTCCCAGGAGCAGATGGATTTCCTAGTAACGTCTTTGCAAGATGGCCAGGATTGCCCAAAATCTCATTTCCAGCCGACGAAGGAAATCCGTTGTTTCTCTCTTGCTCCTCAAACCCCTAATTCAGCCAGGAACTTTGCTTCATCTCAGCCTTTCTGGCTTTGCCAGATGTGTTGGTCTTTAGCCACAGTGGTTGGGACTTACAGGAGTTGTAATATACCATGCAGTGCAACAGCTGACTTAGCTGGTTCTGTTTGGGTTGGTATCATAAATCCGGAACAAACTACTTCATGATTCTGGCTTGTTGAGGAGGCAACAAGCCAGGAGCTTCATGGGACAATTTCCCAACATCCCATCTTGGCTTGCTTACTGTTTGCACCGACCGTGGGGAAGAGCAGATGTCAACAGGCTCTGTTGACCTGTATACAGGTAGTCCTTGACTTACGTCCACAATTGAGCCCGCACGTTCTGTCGTTAAGCGAGACATTTGTTAAGTGAGTGTTGCCCCATTTTACGACGTCTCTTGCCACCGTTGTTAAGCGAATCACTGCAGTCGATAAGTTAGTAACCCAGTGGTTAAGTGAATCTGGCTTCCCCGTTGATTTTGCTTGTCAAAAGGTCGCAAACGGGGATCACGGGACCTTGGGGACACAGCAACCGTCGTTAAGTATGAGACACTTGCCAAGCATCTGAATTTGGATCACACGACCCACGGGGATGCTGCAATGTGTGAATAACGGTCATAAGTCACCTTTTTTCAGTGCCGTTGTAATTTTGAACAGTCACTAAATGAACCGTTGCATGTCAAGGACCACCAGTCAGTTCTCCGGAATTTTAGAATACCGTGCGGTGTGAAAGGTTGGCGTTGTGTGCCAGAAATGCCTTTTTTTAATCCCTTTGCATCATCTCCACACGTTGTTTCCAGCATCTCAGAATCTGGTATTCGGTGAGTAGCTACCACAACTTTTTCAGGGACTTTCCCTTCAATACCGAGAGCTCAAACGATACACCTGCTTGTAGGGTAGGTAGTTTAGCTCGAGAAGCTGTCGCTGGCCGCCGGGCCGAGCCTTTGAACCCGGGATTCCTTTGGTTTAACCCCCGCCAACCCACTGGGACTGTCACGCATCTGCTTTCACAAAGTAAGACCCCGACCTCGGGAGTTGCCGGGTTGCGTGTGGCGTCTTGCTTCTAGGAAGTGAACAATGGAAGTGCGGCATGCCATCGCTTCCCTCTGGCTGTTCGACGCTTGGCGAAGGGGTGCCTGTTTGGGTGCCTCTGCCCTGGGCAGCTGTGGAAGAGGGTTGCTGGGCTGTGGAACAGGGTGCCCTGCACCACACGGCTGCTTTGCCGGGTTCCCAGGAAGCCTCTGGGGTCTAAACTGTAGGGCAGCCCTGGACAACTGGGAATAGGCTGAATTTCTGCCTTGCCACGGCAGCGCCTCGTCGTGCTGCTAGCAAACTGCTTTTCTCCTTGCCCTGTGGAGAGGCTGCTCTGAGCCGGAGCATCGTGCAGCGAGCGTTGAGCAGGAATCCTGGAAAAGCACTGGGTCCCCGGAAAGTGGGTCCCTCCGAGCGCTGTTTCTGATGCAATCTGCTCTACTTCTGGAACAGGACAGCCCTTGTTTGCCTCTCTTTTTTTTTCCAAGGTGGTGTAAGAGCAGGGGGGGTTTCCTCCTCCTCCTCCTCCTCCTCCTCTGTCTCTGAGAGGAGGAGCAAAGCAGTTTGAATAATCCAAGTTTTGAGCATGGCTAGTTAACTTCCTGCTTGTGAGTTGGCTGTACAAAGGAAAGGCAAGCTGGAAGGGTCTTCTCCCTCCCTCCCTCTCTTTCTCTCTCTCTCTGTGTTTTCCAAGGAGAGACAACTTCATTCATCCACTCCTGTTTTTCTCTTCATTTGCTTTGGATGCCCCAAACTCCTGCCATCCTAGCTAGCGGGAGACCCAATCCAATCCTCTCCAAGGCTGGATTATGTCTCGGATAGAATCTCTGGCCAGGTCTAAAATCGATCGGAAGAAAGAAAACATCTTGAAGGTTAGTTCCGCTCCTTGGTGGGGTGTGTGTGTGTGTGTGTTTGTGTGTCTTTGTTTAAGCAGGGTTTGGGCTGAGATGAAGGGAGACAGCCCAGCTCTTGAGGAGTTGTGTATTGTGGCGTAGACTTTCTTGGGGGGAAGGGGATTTGAAGGAAACTTGTGGGTGTGATGCTTGGTTTTGGGGCTTTCCAAGAGAGCGTGCTTTGGGGGGAAATATCGGAAGCGAGGGTGGGCACGGCTATCCGGGCTGCAAAAAAAAAAAGCCTTTGTGGCCATCTTCAACCCCTGCAAGCGTGTGGATACTTGGGGAAGTTTTATGAATTCATCCTCACGTGTGCCTTCCTTCGGAGGGACTACTTCCAGTTAAGAGACAGAAATTGTTTGTATCCTTCCCACCCAGCCTCAGCCTGGAATCCTAATTTGGGACGAGGGGTCAAAATAAAGGTCAGAGAGAGGAGGAACACCAGCCCGTGATTTAAACTGAATTTGTAAAACTTTGCAGGCTGCTCTCTAGCTTGATTTGCTGAACACCTCCCATACGGGTACGGAAATAAAGCTAGTGGCTCCCAAATCCGTCTCTCCTCTTGGGTGGCAGCCAAGACACAAATAGATGGGCCTGCTTTTGTCGCTCGGCTCGGCAGTTTGAAAACTGCCTTCTCCGCGTGGTGCTGAAAGCACCCTATAATTTTATTTGCATCTTTAAAGCGTGCCTCTTCCCTTCCCCCCCCACTTCTGGTTTCAGATCTTGCCTTGCCAGATGTCCCTTTCTTTGAAAGGGTTGCCCCAGTTCCCCCGAACAATAGAGCTTTCTGTAGCTGCGATATAAAAGGGTATAAAATATCCCTTACACGGGGAGGACGCACGAAATGTAGCCCCCAGTTGCGCACAACAGATCCCAGGGCGCTGCTCTTCCGCCTTGTCGGGGTTTTGAGCTCTTTTAGCATGTTCCTCATTTTGCTGCCTTTCAGAGAGTTTGCTCGAGTCTCCTTTGTGAACTGGACCGTCTTCACCGTTCCGGAGTGGCAAAAATGGAAACGCTGTCCCTGACCGCAGGGAGCCTGGCTTGGCTGCTTTAGCTTACCCCTTTCACGTGGGGCAAGACAATGGCCGCCTAACATTGCGGGGGGGGGGGTGCCACTTAACCTCCAGGGATTCCAGCTCGGGGTCTCCCCACCTGTTGACAAGGAGGTGGCGCGTGGCGCCGTGGGCAAACTCCCGAGTTCGGAGGGGGTAGTAGCCCAGCCTTCCCCAGCTTCACGTGCTCCAGAGGAAGCCCTGAGGCGGTGGCCCAGACTGGCTGGCTGCCTTGCGTTCCCCAAGCTGTAGATCCAGGCTGATCACTTTCAGCTGCAAAAGTGTCCCTGCTTTCCGAATCGAGCTGGAAAGGGACCTTGGAGGTCTTCTAGTCCAACCCCCTGCTCAAGCAGGAGATCCTATGTCATTTCAGACAGGTGGCTGTCTCCAGTCTCTTCTTAAAAGCCTCCAGTGATGGAGCTCCCACAACTTCTGGTGGCAAGCTGTTCCACTGGTTGATTGTTCCTACTGTTAAGAAGTTTCTCCTTGCTTCTAAGTTGGATTTCCCCTTGATTGGTTTTTATGACCACAATTGGGACCAGAATGTCTGTTGGTAAGCAAGACGGGTTGTTAAACGAGTTCTGCCTAATTTTACAGCCTTTTTTTTGGCCACAGTTGTTAAATAGAACCACTGCAGTTGTTAAGTGAATCATAGCTGGGAAGGTTGCAAAGGGCAGTTCACACAACCCTGGGTTGCTGCAGTTGTTGTAAATTCATCCAGTTGTCAAGTATTCAAATTTGGATCAGGTGATTGGGAACGCTGCAATGGTCATAAGTGCGAGGACTGGTCAAAAATAACTTTTCAGTGTCGTTGTAACATTAAACGGTTGCTGAAGGAATGGTTGTAAGTTGAGGACTATCTGTCCTGGAAGGTCAGCTATACATGCAGTAACTAAATAAGATTACTTTTGGAATACAGGCAGTCCTCAACTTACAACAGTTCATTTACTGACAGTTCAAAGTCACAGTGGCACTAAAAAAAGCGAATGTTTTTCACTGCAAGTGACCATTGCAGCCTCCCCATTGGTCACATGATCAAAATTCAGCCGCTTGGCAACTGACTCCTATTTATGACGGTCACAATGTCCCCCGGGGGGTGTCACGCGATCCCCTTTTACGACCTTCTGACCAGCAAAGTCAATTGGGGTGGGGGTGGGTGGGGGCAGATTCACTTAAAAACCAGGTTGCTAACTCATCGGCTGCAGTGATTCACTTAACAGCCGTGGCGAGAAAGGTTCGTCAAGCGGGGCAAAATTCAATTAACTGTCTCAGAACTTTTGGGCTGAATTGTGGTGTAGTAGCAGATCGTTTTTGGGAAAGCCATGTTTCCGGATACCTTTTGTCAAGTTGGACAAACTCCTCTGTCTCAAAAGTGGAATTTTGAGTAGTTGTTTATTTTTTTAGCAGACTGGGTGGGACATTTTGGGCAGGGAGAATTTATTTCCTTGGAACAGAAGCGCGTACTGTGTCAATTCTTTAAATTAAGAGAGAGAGGGGAAAATAAAAAGCAGCGCCTTGGGGTAACCTCGTGAAATGAGAAGAGCCAGAAAAGGAACAGCCTTTGTGGATTGCTCCCTCCCTTCACTTCTACAGAAATGGGGGTGGGGTGGGGCGGGGTGGGGGACACACATTTGCATCCGCCATTGAGCTGTGATTTATTCTGGCATTCGAGAACCATGTTCGTAATAATAAGCCGGGATGTTTAATCGGGGTTATTTTTAAACAGCTCAACTGCCGAGCCTTAAAATAACTTTCCCATCTTAAAGCTGTTTTTTTTTTTTTAAAAAAAAAAATCCTAAAACTTTTTTTTTTCTTTTTAACCACGCGGGAGCTGGGTGATGGGAGAATAAGCTATCTCGGATTCCTGCGTTGGTAGTTGAAACTCGGATTTGAAATTTGAGTTGAACGTGTCTAACAGATTAGCGAACAGCTGTAAAAATAATAAGCCCCACTTTACACCAACTTCGGGGAAAACATTTGTAGCTTGCAGACCTCGTGTTCATCCTTACGGGAACCGAGATAAAGTTGATTGTTCCTTCCCATTTTGCAGAGAGGGGACTGAGAGGGCTGGAATTTGTAGGCGAGTTAGACCGAGAGAGGCTCGGTTATTTGGGTTCAGTCTTCCTGGGGAACGAGGCCTACTCAGATGACGTTGCTCTCTTCTCACAAGACCCAGAAAAGCTACAAAGACAGGTGCAAGAGCTGTACATACAAAGCAGGAGAACCATCTGGCTTAAAAATACCCCCCCCCCAAAAGAGCCGGGTTATGTTTAATAAATTTACCAAAGAAAGAAAAAAAAAGTTTGTATCTGGAGAAGAGCTAGACCTAAGTAGACCTTGGCCAACAGATCTCGGTGGAAAGTGATAACAATAAAGGAAATTGCACGGCGTTTTAAATGTGGTTGGCAGGCATTTGGCAAGCTAAGCGTAATTTCCAAGAATAACCTCCTCCCCCCCCCCCAGGCCTGAAGAGAAAAGTTTTCGGCCAACGTGTGCCACCTGCTCTAACGTACGCCGGCCAAACCGGGACCCTAACCTCACAATCGATGCAAAAGCCATGCGTGGCGCAAAGAAAGAGACATGCTCGGCATCACGGGACAAGATAGGAAGACCCACACATGGATTTTAGAGAACACACAAAAATATACGAGGCCGTCGAGAGAGTAAAAGAATTGAAATATGGAAATGGGGCTGGTCGCGTAGCAAGAAGAACCGATGGCCGGTGGACCAAGGCGGTCATAGAGTGGATCCCCCTTGATCAAAAGCGCCCAAGAGAGAGACCTCAAAGAAGATGGAGCGACGACATCAGGAAGGGTCGTGGGCCCAATTGGCCAAAGGAAAGCCCAAGACATGCGGACGAGGCCTTCATCCTGCAGTGGATGGACAATGGCTAGGAAGATGAATGATGATCTGTCTGCCTGCCTGCCTATCTAGTTAGCTAGCTACCTTGTCTGTCTATCCTATCCTATCCTGTCTGTCTGTCCATCCGTCCATCCATCCATCCATCCATCCATCTATTAAGAACCAATGATAGATGGACCAAGGCGGTTATAGAATGGATCCCACTTGGTCAAAAGCACCCACGAGAGAGAACTCAAACAAGATGGAGCGACGACATCAGGAAAGGTCGTGGGCCCAATTGGCCAAAGGAAAGCCCAGGACCGTATTGGTGGGAAACATGCGGAAGAGGCCTTCATCCTGCAGTGGAGGGACCATGGCTAGGATGATGAATGATGTTCTGTCTGCCTGCCTGCCTACCTAGTTAGCTAGCTACCTTGTCTGTCTATCCTATCCTATCCTATCCTATCCTATCCTATCCTATCCTATCCTATCCTATCCTATCCTATCCTATCCTATCCTATCTATCCATCCATCCATCCATCCATCTGTCTATCCATCCATCCATCCATCCATCCATCCATCCATCCATCTATTAAGAACCAATGATAGATGGACCAAGGCGGTTATAGAATGGATCCCACTTGGTCAAAAGCACCCACGAGAGAGAACTCAAACAAGATGGAGCGACGACATCAGGAAAGGTCGTGGGCCCAATTGGCCAAAGGAAAGCCCAGGACCGTATTGGTGGCAAACATGTGGAAGAGGCCTTCATCCTGCAGTGGAGGAACCATGGCTAGGATGATGATGATGATGATGGGGGAACCAGGCCTACTCGTTAAGTCATGATGCAGTTTATTTAATGAGGACGCGGTGCGTTATGGGAACCCAGCCACGTTGCCTTGTTAACTCAGCTGTTGTTGCAGGGAAATCGAGGGACTTGAGGGAGACCTCCGCTTTACAAACACCGCGTTTGTTTCCTTTGCCTGAGGCTCCAGGGACCGACTGTTTTTCCCCTTTGTGTTCCACAACAGGCCAGGCAGGAGGGAGGGATGCCGAGGTCGGGCTTGAAGCGGCAGGCAGACGGTAGCGGTAGCGCCCCTCTGAGCCACGATGCCTCGTTTCGGCTGGCTCTTCGGCGCTTCTGGCCTTGTGGATCCAACTTCTGTGGCGGCAGCCTGGCAGCGCACGCTTCCGACTGTCGCACTTCTCATTTCGGAAGCGCTGGGGTGCTGCCCTTTGTGGGTTTCTCTTCCCGCCCGGCCTCTTGCAAAACGGGGGGGATGTCGAAATGGCCCTTGGTCTCTTGAAAGCCCAGTCTTGTTTTTTCCCCTGGGGCGAGTTGGAAGGCCCCTCCCGAGTTGAGGCAAGGCTTGTTCTGTATCCTCCCCTCTTTGGCAGCCCCAGCTGGCAGCCCCAGCCGCCTCGGCTGCCAAGCCTGGTGGCCGTTGCCGTTGATCGGGCAGATGTTTCACAGCAGCTGGAGGTTTTACACTGAGACGGAAAGAGGGCCCTGGACGTGGTGGTGGTGGTGGACTGAGCAGGAAGGAGAGGGCTGGGGAGGGAGCATTTCGAACCCTTTCCACCCAGCCGCAATTTCTCGCTTCTGAGAACTGGAGGGTTTAATTGGCACTCTGGCCATTTCACACTTTCATGGCACTTTCATCCCTTTGAAAAAGCAGCGGGGCAGGGGGGGAGGGGGAGGGGAGGGGGGTTGGGAAGGGGGCATCCGGCTTTTCTGTTTGCAGAACTGAGGCCTGGCCTTTGTCCCTTTGTCCCAGAAAGTTGATCCCTACAGCCACCCTAGCAATTCATTCACCATAACACCTCCTGCCTGTAATTGCTTTGCTTTTTGGCATTTATGGGGGGTGGAAAGAAAAGAGAGAGAGAGAGAGAGAGAGAGAGAGAGAGAGAGAGAGAGAGAGAGAGAGAGAGAGAGAGAGAGAGAGAGAGAGAGAGAGAGAGAGAGAGAGAGATATGGATGTTGCTGGTGTCTCTTTGTGACCTTTGTTTTCTCCGATGTTTCCATCTTTTGTCTGCTCAAGAAAAGGTTCTTTTCGCTAACTTTCTCCCTCTGGAAACGAAGCACCCTAATTTGGGGGTGCAAAAGCGTGCCTAAAAGCTAGCCCTTGACTTATGACCACAGTTGAGACCAAACTTTCTGTTGCTAGGCAAGCGAGTTGCACCTCATTTAACAACCTTTTTTTGGGACTGCAGTTGTTAAGGGAATTATGTGGTTATTAACCCGAATCTGGCTTCCCCCATTGGCTTTGCTTGTCAGAGGCCAGCTAGATAGGTTACAGTCGGTGGTCTCAGGTCAGCCCAGGACTCTGCAACTGTCCTAACTACGGGTCGGTTGCCAAGCGCCCAAATGTTGATCACATGGCCGTGGAGATGCTGTGACGGTCATAAGTATGAAAAACAGTCGCGGCTAGTCTAAAGAAAAGAAGAAACAGGGGAGGCATGATAGCTGTGGGGCTGCCACAAGGCAGAGGGGGTCAGGTTGTTCACCAAAGCACCAGAGGGAAGGACGAGAAACAGTGGTTGGAAACTGACCAAGGAGACAAGCAACCTGGAATTAAGGAGAAACTTCCTGACAGTGAGGACAATCAACCAGTGGAACCGCTTGCCACCAGAAATCGTGGGCGCTCCATCACTGGAGGTTTTTAAGAAGAGGCTGGACATTCACCTCTCTGAGATGGTACAAGTTCTCCTGCTTGAGCAGGGGGCTGGACTAGAAGACCTCCAAGGTCCCTTCCAGCTCTATTCTATTCTATTCTATTCTATTCTATTCTATTCTATTCTATTCTATTCTATTCTATTCTATTCTATTCTATTCTATTCTATTCTATTTCTATTTCTATTTCTATTTCTATTCATGTTCTGTTCTATTCCATTCCATTCCATTCCATTCCATTCCATTCCATTCCATTCCATTCCATTCTATTCTATTCTATTCTATTCTATTCTATTCTATTCTATTCTATTCTATTCTATTCTGTTCTATTCTACAATCTTTCTATTCTATTCTCCATTCCATGTTTTCTTTATTCTATTCTATTCTATCCTATTCTTCTACAATCCTTCTATTCTATTCTATTCTATTCTATTCTATTCTATTCTATTCTATTCTATTCTATTCTATTCTATTCTATTCTATTCTATTCTATTCTATTCTATTCTATTCTATTCTAACTTTTTTCAATGCCGTTGTAATTTTGAACTGGTCGCTAAAAGAATGTTTGTAAGTTGAAGACTACCTGCAACTAAGTCAATCTCATTCCAGGCCAGCCAGGTCTGTTGTGTGAACTGCTTTTTTGAGTTTAAGCTTCAGACCTGATTGCCACCACTGAGCATAGCTTCCATGGAATCATAAGGCTGAAGAGACCTGGCAGTTCTTATAATCCAGCCCCCTGCCCAAACAGGAGACCCTATGTCCATTCCAGGCAGGTGGCTGTCCAGTCTCTTCTTAAAAACCTCCAGGGATGGAGCACCCACAACGTCTGGTGGCAAGCCACTCCGTTGTCCGTCTACCTCTCTCCTGACCTTTTGCCTCACCTGGCTTTTTAAAGGTCCCAAACCATGAGCCTGTTCGTGGTACGGGTGGTCCTCAACTTGCGACCACAGTTGAGCCCCAAATGCGTGTTGCTCAGTGAGAAATTTCTTAAGTGAGCTTTACAGCTTTTCTTGCCAGGTTTGTTACGCGAATCGCTGCAGTTGTTAAATCGGCAACCTGGTCGTTAAGTCAATCTGCCTTCCCCCATTGACTTCGCTCGTCGGCCAAAGGGGAATCACGTGACCCCCAGGGCGCTGCAATCAACATTGCAGTCAGTTCCATGAAATGAGTCACAGGTTCGAGTCAGCTGCCGAGCATCCGAATGTTGATCCCGTGACCGCGGGGATGCTGCAACGGTCGTTAAGTGTGGAAAACGGGTCACCAAGTACCTCTTCCCCCCCCCCCGCGCCCTTGTAACTTCAAACGGTCACTATTTATTTTATTTATTTATTTATTTATTTATTTTAATCCCATTTATATCCCGCCCTTCTCCGAAGACTCAGGGCGGCTTACAAACTTAGCAGTAGCCTTCATTCTATGTATATGCCTGCTTATTAGGGCTTTCACACACACACCCCAAGCGGCATTAAATGAACTGCTGTAAGACGAGGACAACCTGTATTCCCTTGGCTCTCAGTAAAGAGACCCTGTGGATTTAGCGGCTGTTGGGGACATGTTGCTGCCTTTGTTGCAACCCACCCCCCCACCCCCCGTTGTAAACCTTTGTAGAAGAAAACAAACAGTGGGGATTCCCTAACTAGGTTTAATGGACAATCTGGCATTTATTTGGCTTCGGAAATGGTGTTTCCTCCCCTCTCTCTTTTTTTTTTTCTTTTCTTTTTTCAACCTCTGCTGAACATCGTCCCCGTTAGTCCTGCTTCTATTTGCATTCCCCTCCCTTTCCAAGAACGTGGGAATGGTGCCGTCTTCCCAGGCAGCTGCCACGTCTTTTCACCCCTTCCTAATCCTCAGTCATGCTGGTTTCGCCTGACGGTTGAGGGAGATCCATGCTTATTAGCGGGGAATTGGGGTGTGTGTGTGAAGAAAAACAGGCTGGGGTAGCCCCCGTCTGCCCTGGCATTCAAATCTAACCCCCATGCCCAATGTTGCTTTGCGGGGGCTGCCTAAGCTTGATGCTCAGCTCTGTGTGTCTGTTTCTTTGTCGACTTTCCTTTCTCTCCTCAAACTTTGCCCTTCGAAATAAATATCTGTGTGTCAGGAAAGGAAACCTACTTTTTCAATGCGCCGGCTGTGAATGAAGAGGTGAAGAGTTGGTGTTGGTGTTTTGGGCGTTGTGTTTTGGGGAATTGTTTGTCTTTGTCAAATCGATATCATCCTACTAGCCATTGTCCATCCAGTGCAGGATGAAGGCCTCTTCCAAATGTTTCCCACCAATGCAGTCCTGAACTTCCTTTTACCAATTGGGCCCACCCTACTGGCTGGTGTCATCCCTCCATCTTGTTTTAGGTCTCGTGGATGCTTTTGATCCACCGGCCATCGGTTCTTCTTGCTACCTGACCAGCCCCATTTCCATTTCAATTCTTTCACGCTCTTGATGGCCTCGTATATTTTCGTTTGTTCTCTAAAATCCATGTGTGGGTCTTCCTATCTTGGCCTATGACGTTGATCCCGAATCTCGTCTGGAATCAGGGAATGGCGTTTCTGGTAACAGAGAAGCTGTTAATGAAGTGCAGGCTCTTGATGGAGAAAGATGAGCCCTTGAAGTCATTTGAAGGCCTAAAGTTAATAAAAAATGGCAAAGAATCAAGTGTTCTGTACCAGCCTGCTACCGGCCCTGCAGAAAAGGCAGGGACAACCCCTTTTACAAGAAGGCAAGAGGCTGGAATTACGCCTGCCAAATTTATTACCACAAAAACAAACGGAACAAGACAAACCAAGAAACAGGAGCTTTAAGAAACATGAACTATCCAAGCGGTTGCCTTCAGCAAACCAGCCCTCCCACACATTCCCCTTATATAGAGTTCAGGGCGTGGCTTCTCTGTGCCTCCTTCCGAGGAGCCCCATTGCCTTCCTCTGTTTACTCCTGATTGACTGCCTCCTGCATCAGGCGTCCTTGAACAGGGCCAGCTGTGGGTCATCTTCATCCACACTGTCAGGCTCACACAGCTGGGTCTCCGTGGTGACCAAGTGGGAGGGGCCTGGCTGAGGGCTCTCATCAGCAAGATCTTCAACCCCCTCAGCAAGGTCTTCAACACCCCCCTCCTCCTCTGAGTCGTCCGACCCAACTGCCGAACCCACAGGCTGACCCTGAATCACAACATCAAGAATCTTCTTCTTGGTGACAACAGGGATACGCACATACACCCAAAACATCTAAAAAGAATTATCTCCTTCCTAAGGCCACCTTCCACTGGGCCTGCCCTGTTGGGACTTGGTTCAACAGGTTTGATTGATTCCATGCCATAGGCCAAATTGGTAAGAAAAAGATATAGACCATAGAACGACAGGGTTGGAAGGGACCATGGAGGTCTTCTAGTCCAACTCCCTGCTCAAGCTGGAAACCCTACACCATTCTAGGTCTTCTTGAAGACCTCCAACCATGGAGCACCCACAACCTCCGGAGGGAAGCCGTTCCATTGATTAATTGTTCTCCCAGTCAGAAAATTCTAAGCTTACATCGCTCCTTGGTAGATTTCTATCTGTTATTTTTTTCGTTCTGCCCTCAAGTGCTTTGGAAAATAGGTCAATCCCCTCTTTGCTGCAACAGCTCCTCAAGTAGTGGTAGGCTGCTATCATGTTCACACACACAAACACACACACACACAATTCTTCTCTTCTACACACTAGACACACCCAGTTCCCTCAGTCCATTGTATGGTTTAGCCCAGGGGTCAGCAACCTGAAACAGTGAAAGAGCCACTCGGAACCGGTTCCCTCACAAAAGGAAAAACTGGGAGCCGCAAAAAATGTGTGCGCATTTGTGTACATGCGCACATGCGCAGAACAGGGTTTGACTGAAGAGTGGAGCCAAGGCGAGATATGCACCTATCCTGCATATTTGAATTGATTGGTTGAACTTTTTTAGTCCCACTTTTTTTTTTTTTGGACTGCACATGGCAGAGGACTGGGAGCCGCAGGAGACGGTTGAAAGAGCCGCATGCAGCTCCGGAGCCGCGGGTTGCAGACCTGTGGGTTAGCCTCTAGTCCCGTAACAATCTTTGGTGCTCTTCTCTGCACTCTTTCCAAGATCTCAGTATCCAGGTTTCCCTACTAAATAGTTGCTGCTTCTTGGTATCGCAAACCAATCAGCTCACCTTTTCTTTGAGCCCTTTTTTTAAACGTTGAGTTGCATCTGGACCTCTCCATCAGTTAAAACAATTATTTTAATACAATTGGGAAGGGAACCAAGTACAGCTTAACAGCAGCTCCTTGAGGGACCGTTCAAAGTTGCAACAGCGCTGATGACCATTTTTTTCCACACTTACGACCGCCGTAGCATCCCCACGGTCAGGAGCTCGGCAACCGACTCCTATTTACGACGGCTGCAGTGTCCCAGGGTCACGTTCTTCATATGTTTTAGTCTCCAGGCCTTTAATCGTCTTAGTTGCTCTTTTTCTTCTCTCCTTTCCAAGTTCCAGTTGAGTTGTAAAAAGTAATAATTATTTGGCCTGGTCTCACGTTTTACTTATCTTTTTCCAAAACTTTTCTGTCTGGCTTCAGGTGATGCTGTGCGAAAGGGGCTCCAGGTAAACAAGGCTTGTTGAGTCCTTCTTCCCACCTTCTGCTTGTGGCGTTGCGGATTGTGTCCTGTAAACCAGATTGCTCTGGGTGAGAGCAGCCGGGACTGGGTCTAAGCCAGGGGTAGGCAACCTTGGCTCTTTTAGGACTCGTGGACTTCAACTCCCAGAATTCCTGAGCCACGAGTCCACGAGTCCTAAAAGAGCCAAGGTTGCCTACCCCTGGACTCTAAGCCAATATTTGCTTAACTACAGCAGTGTTTGCTCAAAGAGCTACAGTTGACTGGGTTCCCATGATACACTGACCCACCAACTGTGATTTACAACTGACAGTCGCTGGATTCACAAAGACCAGCAGCAAATGCACGCAGGCTGGTTTATTGCAATGCCTAAAGCCTTCCCCCCCACACACACACACATACACAAACACACAGAGACACTTCCCCCACCCAGATCTCCCTTTCCTGTTGGCTCCAACGCCTTCACTGCCTGGTTGCTTTCCCAATTGGTAGCTGGAGCTGAGCTTAAAAAACACTGAGCAACAATTTGTGCTCGAGTGTCCAAGCGTTCCTGCCCCTCCCTCAGCAGAGGACGTTTAGGCTAGGCGGAGAGAGGCTAGACCACAGG
Organism: Vipera berus; assembly: GCF_964194415.1. Classification (NCBI taxonomy): domain Eukaryota; kingdom Metazoa; phylum Chordata; class Lepidosauria; order Squamata; family Viperidae; genus Vipera; species Vipera berus. The sequence goes on from NC_138219.1 coordinate 3,573,702, forward strand.
TCTGCAACCCGCGGCTCCGGAGCCACATGCAGCTCTTTCAGCCGTCTAATGCGGCTCCCAGTCCTCTGCCATGTGCAGTCCAAAAAAAAAAAAAAAGTGGGACTAAAAAAGTTCAACCAGTCAATTCAAACATGCAGGGTAGGTGCATATCTCACCTTGGCTCCACTCTTCAGTCAAACCCTGTTCTGCGCATGCGCATGCGCGCATGTATGCGCATGTGCACACATTTTTTGCGGCTCCCAGTTTTTCCTTTTGTGAGGGAACCGGTTCCGAGTGGCTCTTTCACTGTTTCAGGTTGCTGACCCCTGGGCTAGACTGAGCTGGTCCTTTGCACAGTTTGTGAGGGCAACACCGGGTGTGTTGCACTCTTTTTGTCGGGGATGTAGTGCCTTGGGGGCTGGCTAAAGAGTTTAGGGAACACCCAGAGTAGAGACTGTCTTAAATTTGTCTTTATTGTTTATGTCTTCAATGGGTGAGCTTGTCTCTCGCTGCATTTGCACCACATACAGTACTTTGCAGAAGTGCTTAATAATAATAATAATAATAATAATAATAATAATAATAATAATAATAATAATAATAATAATAATATAACAACAACAACCGCAATGATGATGATAATGATAATAATAATAATGATAATAATAATAATGATGATGCTGATAACAACTTTGCAAAATACATCAAGAAATTGCAGCTTCCTGCAATAACTCCAGCAAAGCTACAAAAAACTGCACTACTTGGAACATCTTACTTTTTAAGGAGATACCTGGTTGATACCTGGGATGCTGGCAACAGCCCGTGTCATCCGTTGGTGCCAGTCAATTTGAGTGTTCAGTTGACTGAGTTTCATGTTTAATGAATAAAAGTTTAATAATAATAATAATAATAATGAAGATGATGATGATGATGGTGATGATGTTGGAAGGGACCTTGGAGGTCATCTAGTCCAACCCCCTGCTCAGGCAGGAGTAATTCCTCCAGGGACAAGCACCCCTACTTGCAATCACAATGGAGCCCAACATTTCTCTTGTTAAGCGAGACATTTGTTCGGTGAGTTTTGCCCCGTTTTACGACTTTTCTTGCCACAGTTGTTAAGCGAGAAACTGCAGTCGTTCACTTAGTAACACGGTCGTTAAGTGATATATGGCTTCCCCATTGGCTTTGCTTGACAGAAGGTCGCAAAAGGGGATCGATCGCGTGACTCCGGGAGACACAGTGACCGTCATAAATACGAACCAGTTGCCAAGCGTCTGGCTTTTGATCATATGACCCTGGGGATGCTGCAAAAATCCCAAGTGTGGGGGGAAAAAGGGTCCTAGGTCACTTTTTTTTAGCGCCGTTGAAACGTTGAACAGCCACTAAATGAACTCTTGTAAGCCGAGGACTGCCTCTATTTGCACGACATGCAGACTTTGCTTTGGGTGAACATTTAATTGTTTGCGAACTTGGTACCTGGGTTGGTTTGCGTGCAGATAGTTCGCCACGTAACAACCATTCATTCAGTACTATTCAGAGTTACCATGGCAGTGAAAAACGTGATTTACACCCAGTCTTCACAGAATCAAGGCAGCCTCCCCATGATCAGAATTTGAGTGCTTGGCAACTACCATATATTTACACCAGTGGCAGCGTCCCAGGGCCAAGCGATCTCGTGGTTCGCAGCCTTCTTTTAGCTGGCTTCTGGCAAGCCCAGTCATTTGGGGGCAGGGGGGGAAGCAGATTTGCTTAATGACCGTATAAATCACTCAACAACTGCAGTGTGCCAAAAAAAAAAAAGCTGTAAAATCGAGACAGGACTCACTTAATAACCAATTTGCTTAACAGCAAAAATTCTTGTCTCAATTTGTGCGTAAGTCAAGGTAGTAAGAATCAAGGTAACAGCTTATTAAAGATAAGCGTGGGTTGTACCTGGGGTCCTTCTGTAATGAGAGCTAATAACTTAATGGATTTTTTTTTAAAAAAAAGATTCCTTTCCTCCGTCTCTCCTACTGTTGCAATGTTCACCGTCCTACTGCCTTCTTCTGGCTGTGCCCGGTGAGGGCAAAATAAATCATAGTGATCAGAGAAGGTGGTTGGGGAGGGAATCCCCTCCCTCCGGCTTTAAGGGTTTCCTCCCTCCAAAAGTTGCAATAAAGACCAAATTGAAGTAGGCAAGGGGGTCTTCCCTTTGAAAAACTGCTAAGCTTGTAAGCCGCCCTGAGTCTTCGGAGAAGGGCGGGATATAAATGGAATTAAAATAAATAAATAAAATAAATAAAAACAATTATCCTGAAATGCAGCAGCAACAGGATCGTCATGCATTTCTCTGCACTTCTGGATAGAGTTGCCCCTTTCAATCTATCTTTTTCCTCTACAAGGAAAAAGAGTACTCCAGTGAGGACCGTACTGGAGCCCAACGTTTCCGTTGTTAAGGGAAACATTGGTTAATTGAGTTTTGTCCCGTTTTATGACTTTCCTTGGCCACAGTTGTTAAGTGAATCCCTGCAGTTGGTAAGTTAGTCACACACGGCTGTTAAGGGAATCCGGCTTCCCCGTTGACTTTGCTTGTCAGAAGGGCACCAGAGGGGAGTCACGTGACCCCAGGACACACGGCAACCGTCGCAAGCATCCGAACCAGTGGCCAAGCATCCGAATTTTGATCACATGACTAGAGGGATGCTGCAGCCGACCCTAAGTGTGAAAAAGTCGTAGGTCACTTTTTTCAATCCCGTTGTTAACTTCCACTGCTCACTAAACGAACTGCTGTAAGTCGGCGTTGCTCTTAACTTTGAAGATGGGTACATTTCAATCCCACATGTTTTTTTTTAAAGAAGGCCTTGCTTTATTTTGTTATCACTTGTTTTCCAAAATCAAATCTGCCGTGCTTCTCCTCCGTCAATTGGAATTTAGGGATCGAGGCACCCTCCCAGGATGACGAAAGAGCAGCGCAAGCCACATAAGACTCGGGGCTGGAGATGACTCTCTTGCAGGGCTCTGGGTGAGGAAATGCCTGCAGGTGATCCCTTGCAAACTGGCTGCTAGGCAGAGTCATCAGACGAGTTGGTTTGCACAACCGGGGCCGAAAAAAATCACCCCCTTTTTGTAAAACCAATAGGGACACGGTGGCTCAGTGGGTTAGGGCGCTGAGCTTGTCGATCAGAAGGTCAGCAGTTTGGCGGGTCGAATCCCGAGTGCCGCGTAACAGAGTGAGCGCCTGTTACTCGTCTCAGCTTCTGCCAACCTAGCAGTTCGAAAGCATGTTAAAAATGCAAGTAGAAAAATAGGGACCACTCCGGTGGGAAGGTAACAGCGTTCCGTGCGCCTTTGGCGTCTAGTCACGCCGGCCACGTGACCACGGAGACGTCCTCGGACAAGCGCTGGCTCTTCGGCTTTGAAACGGAGACGAGCACCGGCCCCTATAGTCGGAAACGACTAGCACGCATGTGCGGGGGAACCTTGACCTTTACCTTTTACCTTTTGTAAAACCATCCGTATCTGTTTAATCCAGGCGCCGTGCTAGAGTTTGAGGGAATCCTACAGGCTTGGCTGTGCTACTCGGCTGGATGTAGCTGAGTTCTCCAGTAGAAGATTTTTGGAGAGCAGAAGGATTTGTTTGGAATGAATATTATTATTGTGTTTTTGCTGCAGAAGGAAGCGGCCTCAGCTGCCAAAATAACTGGACAGGGCTTGGCATTTTGACGGGCTTTGGGTGGGGCATTTGTATAGGCCGGTTGCAGGCAGAAAAAATTCTACCCTCAGAAGGCCTGGTTTTTGGGGGGGGGGAGCGTACAGGTAGTCCTCGGCTTACGAGCACAATTGAGCCCCAAAGTCCCTTTTTTCGGTGTAACTTTGGACAGTCACTAAACGAACTGTTGTAAGTCGAGAACTCCCTGTAGCGTGTCAGCTGAGAGGAAGGTCTGGACCTCAGGGACCAGATTAACCGTGACCTAAGGGAATCGAAGTCCAATGAATCTGAAAAAGGCCACATTGGAGAAAGCTGTTAGGGGGAAAAAAAAGCAGAGAGCCTAAGGGTGTTATGGCAGCCTTGGGGAGCATTTTAGGAACAGTGAGTTTGAAGGCTAGATTTGATTTAGGAAGGTGGGAAACTTTGGCACAAAGAAAAAGCGCGAGAAGGCTTCTTTCTACATCTGCTTGATAGAGGCTTTCCTCCTCCTCATGCAAAAGAGAGAGTCTCCCATCTTCTTCCACTTATTTGTAGGTTTGTTCAGTCTACGTTTAGCTTTTCCTTCAGAAATTCAGTAGCACGTTATTCCCCTTCTCCTATTATCATCGCAGCGATCCTAAGAAATTGACTGAGCTGAAGGGGAGTAACAGGCTCCAGGTCCTCTGGCGCATGGCCAACTCTGGAAAAAAAATTAAGCAAAAGACAGGGTCCATTCACACTTGGACAGGAGGCCACCAAGAAATGCCGAAGTTGGAGGGTAGACCAGGAAAATGAAAACAGAAAAATTGTCTTACTGTTCATAAAGAAAGCTACCTGGATGTGTCCCTGAGGTTTTCAGGACTCGAACTGGGCTCTTGTCGGACACTGCGGTGCTTGGAGAGCGGAACGCCAGAGGGCTGAGTTTGTGCAATGGATTAGAGCAGAGGTCTTCAAACTCGGCCCTTTTATGACTCATGGACTTCAACTCCCAGAATTCCTCAGCCAGCATGCCTGGCTGAGAAATTCTGGGAGTTGAAGTCCCAGAATTTCTCAGCCAGGCATGCTGGCTGAGGAATTCTGGGAGTTGAAGTCCATGAGTCATAAAAGGGCCGAGTTTGAAGACCCCTGGATTAGAGGAAGAGTTTGGGGTCAGTCATGGTTCTGCCTGTTGCAGGAGCCCATCCTGTGTCCGAGCAGCTTGTATGAACCAGCCTGTCACCTTAAGCCAAGACCGAACCAGGCTAGCTATTTATTTGGACATTGCAGGCGCAGCAGTTATGCTTGGTAAACGGAGGCTTAAGGCCTTAGTGTGTTGTGTGTTCTGGGAGTTGAAGTCCACAAATCATAAAAGGGCCAAGTTTGAAGACCCCTGCCTTAGCATCAGGCTGGGGGGCGGGTCTGTTCAGTGTGGCTCACGGACACACTGGTTCCTCTGGAGGGCCTTCAACAGCAAGGGTAGCCCAACTCCTTGCCTGGCCTTAGGGAAGCCGCCGGGAAGAGAGGCAGAAGTCCAGCTTGGAGAACCCAACTAAGTTAAGTTGACTCAGAGATATCAACATGGTGGCTGTAGACTCCTGCCATTCTGTTTGCCGGCTTTTCTGCCCTCATCTGTGGGGTTTCCCCCCCCCCCCCAGGTTTGTTTCCATGGGAAGCGGGCCTGAGCAAAGCCCCAAGTGCCAGAGTTCAACGTCATCCTGATTTGGTGGAATAAAATTATTGGAATTCTAGGAGGCCCTAGAGAAGAAAAGTAGGTGAGCTACAGGTAGCCCTCAACCTATGATCACAACACAGCCCCAAAATTTCGCTTTGCTAAGCGAGGTAGCTTTGTGACTTTTTTAAAAAAAATCCCATTTATATCCCGCCCTTCTCCGAAGACTCAGGGCAGCTTACAATCTAAAGCACAAATCAATGTGCTTAGCAATAGCCTTCCTTCTATGTATATGCCTGCTTATTAGGGCTTTCGGGGGGGCCCCCCAAGCGGCATTATTACAAAGTCAGCTTTTCTTGCCACAGTTGTTAAGCGAATCCCTGCAGTCGTTCCATTAGTAACGCGGTTGTTAAGTGAATTTGGCTTCTCACTGACTTGGCTTGTCGGAAGGTCGCAAAAGGGGATGACATCGCCCCGGGACTCTGCAACCGTCATAAGTACGAGTCAGTTGCAGAGCATCTGAATTTTGATCATGTGACCATGGGGGAGGGGATGCTGCAAAGGTTGTAAGTGAGAAAACTGGTCCTAAGTCGCTTTTTTCAGTGCCGTCATAACTTTGAACATGTTCAATCACTAAATAAACGGTTGGAAGTCAAAGACGACCTATACCTCAACTGAGTGACTTGAGGAACCGGGTCCGCAGACAGAGAGAGGGAAAGAAAGAGGGAGGTAAGATTTGGGGAAGGGATATTTTGGGGGGGGGGGTGGTGTTCTAGACAGCCAAAAATGGCAACTGTTCTGCCAGGACAACCTTTAGCCACCTCCATGGACTCAACGTTGGGCCTTATCCTTAGCCTGAATCTAAGCTGGTGAGCGGCTTCTTGCTCAAGCCTCCTGTCCTGCGGGGACGTTGCTCCATTTCAACAGAAAGACGGTGGCTAAAAGTGACAACAATGCCTCCTTAAGTAACACCAGCTGCCTGCAATTAGTGCAGGTTCGAGTCCCGCCAGGCTCAAGGTTGACTCAGCCTTCCATCCTTCCCAGGTAGGTAAAATGAGGACCCAGATTGTTGGGGGCAATAAGCTGACTTTGTAATAATGCCGCTTGGGGGGGGGTGAAAGCCCTAATAAGCAGGCATATACATAGAATGAAGGCTATTGCTAAGCACATTGATTTGTGCTTTAAATTGTAAGCCGCCCTGAGTCTTCGGAGAAGGGCGGAATATAAATGGGATTAAAATAAATAAAAAAAATAAACTTTCCAAAAAAAAGATACAGAAAAGATGCCAAGCTGGCTATTTGCTCTCTCGGCCCAGGGCAGTGAGAGTTGGCAAAGGATGCTGTGTCCCCCCAGTGGGAAGCACCAGGAGCTGGGTCTTTGATGGGGCAGCTGCAGGCAGGCAGGCAGGCAGGCAGGCCGGCCTGTCTCTCTTAGCGTAGGAGTCCTGGGGCTCCAGAAGAGGACAGAAGGTCCTTCGGCAAGACAAACATGTTATTCTGAACTGCTGGAGCCCAGCCAGAAGGCAGCTAAGATTGCAAGGTCAGCCAAGAGAAAAGCACCAAAGCACCAGAAGGCAGGACAAGAAAACAACGGATGGAAACTCATCAAGGAGAGAAGCAACGTGGAACGAAGGAGGAACTTCCTGACGGCGAGGGCCGTTAACCCGTGGAACGGTTTGTCACCAGACGTTGTGGGCCTGGTGGCTTTTTAAGAGACTGGACAGCTACCTGTCTGAAATGGTCTAGGGCAGGGGTAGGCAACCTCGGCTCTTTTATGACTCATGGACTCCAACTCCCAGAATTCCTGAGCCAGCATAGCTGGCTCAGGAATTCTGGGAGTTGGAGTCCATGAGTCATAAAAGAGCCGAGGTTGCCTACCCCTGGTCTAGGGTCTCCTGCTTGAGGAAGGGGTTTGGACTGGAAGACCTCCAAGTTTCCTTTTCCGGCTCGATTCTGGTTGAAAACCCCACTCGACTGGCTGAGGCGGGCCTGGCTGAGGAATTCTGGGCGTTGAAGTCCACAAGTCATCAAAGGGCCAGGCTTGAAGACCCCTGTGCTACGGGGACCGTGAGATCCACAGGCCACTCTCTTCCCGCAGGTCCCCATGACTCTAAAGTAGGCCTTGCAGTGTGAGGAAGGTCCTTCAGCTGAGCTCCGTGGTGTCTCCTGCAGCTGCTGGAAGATCTCCTTGTCTGCCTTCAATGACTGAATTATCCACTTGTCCACTCGTGAACAGGTGTTCTGTGGTTAACGTGACACAATCCCAAAGAGATGCTGCAGGGCTGCCCGGCTTTCTTGATGCTGCTCAGCTAAGCTGGGAACGGCTCCCCCCCCTTCATGGGTCTTCATCTCAATGAGTTGCAGCGTCTTTAGCCACCTCTCTTAAGGCAGTGACTCTCTCTCAGCGCATGACCGGTCACATAGATCTGGTGTGGTTGATCTGCAGTATTTCTGATCCCCTCTGTTTCTGCACAACTGTGTATTCTCCAGGTTTTACGGCACCCCTGAAGCAGCAGCAGCAGCCATAGCCAAAATCTGCCCCAATTCAAGTACTGGTAACTCTTCTAAAAGACGCTTGCTCCTGGGGAGGAAAGCCATGGCAAATCTAGACAGCACACTAAAAAGCAGAGACGTCACCCTGCCAACAAAAGTGCGTATAGTCAAGGCTATGGTCTCCCCAGTTGCAATGTACGGCTGTGAAAGCTGGACCATAAGAAAGGCTGAGCGCCAAAGATTTGAGGCCTTTGAACCATGGTGCTGGAGAAGACTCCTGCGAGTCCCTTGGACTGCAAGGCGATCAAACCGGTCAGTCCTAGAGGAGATCCACCCCGACTGCTCTTTAGAAGGCCAGATCCTGAAGGTGAAACTCAAATCCTTTGACCACCTGATGAGAAGGAAGGACTCACTGGAGAAGAGCCTCATGCTGGGAAAGGTTGAGGGCGAGAGAAGAAGGGGACGACAGAGAAGGAGGTGGCTGGATGGAGTCCCTGAAGCAGGAGGCGTGAGCTTAAATGGACTCCAGAAGATGGTAGAGGACAGGAAGGCCTGGAGGAACGTGGTCCGTGGGGTTGCGATGGGTCGGACACGAATTCGCAACTAACAACAACAACAACAACTCTTCTCAACGATCCTCCCAGGTGGTGTTTCCTGCAGCTAAAGAAACTCAATCAGAATAGAGCTGGAAGGGACTTTGGAGGTCTTCTAGTCCAACCCCCTGCTCAAGCAGGAGACCCTAGACCAGACATGTCAAACTCGCAACGTCACGTGACGTCGCACAACGTATCGGAGCTTTTTTTGCCATTGCCGGCGATGGGGTGGGCGCGGTTTCTTCATGACGCGTCCAGCCGGCGGGCTGGCACTTTGACACCCCTGCCTTATACCATTTCAGATAGGTGGGTGTCAGGTCTTTTCTTAAAAAACCTCCAGTGATGAAGCCCCCACAGCTTCTGGAGGCAAGCCGTTCCACTGGTTAATTGTTCTCACAGTTAGGAAGTTTCTCCTTAATTTCAGGTTGCTTCTCTCTTGTTTACATCCATTGTTTCTTCTCCTGCCTTCTGATGCTTTGGAAAATAAGTTGAACCACCCCCCTTCTTTGTGGCAACCCCTCAAATACTGGAATACTTCTATCATGATGTCACCCATAGTCCTTCTTTTCTCTAGACTGGCCATACCCAATTCCTGCAACCGTTCTCCGTATGTTTTTTTTTTGTTTTTGTTTTTTTTAATTCCATTTATATCCCGCCCTTCTCCGAAGACTCAGGGCGGCTTACAAGCTTAGCAGTAGCCTTCATTCTATGTATACTGTATGCCTGCTTATTAGGGCTTTCACACACACCCCAAGCGGCATTATTACAAAGTCAGCTTAATTGCCCCCAACAATCTGGGTCCTTTTTGTCTCCAGGCCTTTAATCATCTCAGTTGCTCTTCTCTGCACTTTTTCCAAACATCTTTTTTGTAATGTGGAGACCAAAACTGGATGCAGCATTCCAGGTGTGGTCATACTAAGGCTTTATGAAGCGGTACTGATACTTCACGTGATGTTGATTCTTTGCCTCTTGTTTATACAACCAAGGATTGTATTGGCTGTTTTGGCAGCTGCCACACACGGCCGGCTCGTGTTTAAGCAATTAAGGACTCCAAGGTCCCCCTCACAGCCACCCACCTGTTTACTCTGGCTGCTTTGATGCTTCTCATCATTGGAAAACAGTTCCTTAGTGCTGTGTGACAGTTGCCCGGGTTGTACCGAGTGTGGCCAAGCAGTTTCCAAAATGATTTTCCAAGAAGCCATGGGAACATTTGGCAACCTCATTCCAGCAGCTCAACTACAATAGGTGAAGCTTGCCTAACGTGAATTAACTTCCCTTTGAATGTGGTAGGTGTGAGAGAAACTTATTTTGGGTGGCAAAAAAAAAACACAAAACACCTTTTGCAAAATCTCCTGCAACTCTTCGCATGGGAAACATCCCCCCCCACCCAAAATAGTGAGATTTTAAAACTGCTGGCTGCAGGTCTTCAGTTGCTAGGCAGGGAGGGAAGACAAACAGCTCTTTCCAAGCCTTGCAGGGGGGGGGGGGGTTAGCTGTGCTTGCTGAATCTGGTGTGGCTTGTGCTGCAACAGCCCTTGTGGAAAAGGGGACTTCTTTTTCTCCCCCCGACCTCCCCCCCTCCCGTATTTGCTGAGACAGATGACTCGAAGTCAGCTCTTCTCAAAAATAATCCAAGCCTCTCGACTGCATTATTGCTCAAATATTTTCAAATATTTGGCAACAGGAAGTCCCTTGTCTCAGCTTCTTCTTTCTTCGGAGAAGCTGCTATGACAACCTTTCACTTTTAACGGAGAGTCCTAATCTGATCACAGGACTTGGAGATGTTTTAATATTTTTTGGTGTGTGTGTGGGGGGGCATTTCGAACTAACGCTTCGCACTGTTTTGCGGTCACTTACAGTCGTGCTGCAGTTTGATTCTGGCTGTTTTTTAGACTTTTCGGACTTGAGAAAGTTGCATTCTTGAACTTTCTCTCTCTTCCAACCGGTTTGTTTGTCCGCCTCTGTCAAGCCAAGGATCTGGTCTAAATACAGAACTGGGCTAAAAGTTCCTCAAGCAAAGTTTCTGGTGTTTGCACCAGCATTTTTTATTTTTTTATTTATTTATTTTTTGGTCTCTGCCGCAGCCTTATCACACTATGAGCCATGAACAAGGAATCGTGATGGACTTCTTCTGTGAATGCCTTTGAAGGGTATTGTTGAGTCCGAGCGTGCGTATTGCCAAGTGACTCATGTGATTAGTTCAGAATAGAATAAAGAATATCAAGGCTGGAAGGCAAGCCATTCCACTGGTTAATTGTCCTCACTGTTAGGAAGTTTCTCCTTAATTGCAGGTTGCTTCTCTCTTGGATTTAGTTTCCATCCGTTGCTTCTTGTCTAACCCTAACCCTCTATCTACAATGTCAGACAAATGGCTGTCCAGTCTCTTTTTCAAAACCTCCAGTGAAGGAGTACACACAACCTCTGGACACAAGCCATTCATTCCACCGATAACTCGTTCTGTCCGGAAATTGCTCCATAGTTCTAGGTCAGGGGTAGGCAACCTTGGCTCTTTTATGACTGGTGGACTTCAACTCCCAGAATTCCTGAGCCAACCAAGCCGGTTCTCTGTCTGGATGCCGCTTCCGGAAGTCCGTTCTGGGCCCGGTCAACAACAACAACAACAAAAAATCAGCTACCGGTCCTGCCGAAGTGGTGCGGACCGGCTGAATCCCACCGCTGCACCAAAGGATCTTTTCCTTTAAGGAGCCCCGTGGGGCTCCGTCGCTGGAAGCTTTCAAGAAAAGATGGGACAACCCATTGGCCTGGGGTGGGATAAGGGACTCTTGCCCTGGACAAGCGGGTTGGACTAGAAGACCTCTCAAGGTCCCTTCCGGCTCTACGAGCCTTTCCCCATCTGACCCCTTGTGGAGAAAGCCTGGAGAGTTGGGGGGGGGCACCAGGTTGGCAGAAGTTTTGAGTGCCGAGGCACGTACGGCGGCAGGGACGGTGATGGGATTCCTCCGTCAGACGCACGGTTGTCATGGTTATTGGAAGCAGAGAGGTACAGGAAAAGATGAACCCGCTTGGGTGTCTCTTTTTTTTCCTCCTTTTTTTAAAAAACCTCCTCCTCTTCTGTGTTCCCCCCCCCCCGTCCTCTCCGCCTCCTCGTTGCGTCTCCCTCAACAATCTGGGCTTTCCAAGGCGACTCAACGCGCCGTGGCTTTTTCTCTGCTGGCTCTCAGGGAAGCGGGGTTGAGTCAGACAGAAGCTTTCAGATGATTGAGTCAGATCCTCCTTCAGGTTAGGGATGAGCTATCTGAGAGTTGAGGAGGGGCAACCGGCCTTGGGCCTTTCAAGACCCCCTGGCCCGGGGATGAGCAGGAATGGATTGCGGCTGAGCCAGACCACGAGAGGAGGGAGCGTGGGAAAGGTGTGTTTTTTGGGGGGTGGGCGCGTTCGGGTGAGGCCGTCCTGGGTGAGGTCAGGAGGGAATTGGGGGGGGGGGGCTGGTTCGATTTCGTCTTCAGCGATTTTAAGTTCAGTGGATTTTTTTTTTCCTTTCTTTAAATAAAAAGGTATTTATAGCTTAAGTCTTGGTCGCTTGACTCATCAAATGTGCCGCAGCAGAGTTTACAAGCCTAATTAATTTCTGCTTTATGGTAAAGAGGTGGCATTCAGCTGCTGTTGTTTGGGGTTTGGGGGGGGTTTTTTGGTTTTTTTTTTTTGAATTGCGTCTTGGCTGGCTTGTTTGAGTCACTTGAAGAAGTTGCTCAGCTTTTGGCTTTGTTCTGAATTCCGTCAATTCCACGAGTAGATGCAGAACTGGGAAGAGTCCTGGCTTCGGGCAGTGGGGTTGGTGCCGATGATCTTAGGAATCCTTGTTATTTGGGAGGTCCTGAAAAGCTCATCCTTTTTCTGGCAAAGCGGGAACAGTCAGCGTGATCTTGGACCGAAATTTATTTTAGTAAAGAAGCGTGCTACGGAACATTTTGGATTTGAGATCAATCAGGAAGGAGGCCGCCAATTTGCTGTCTCTCTGACCCCTAAATACTTTCGGAGGTTGAGATTTTCGGGAGAAGAGAGCACCGCTTGTTTTCGTTTTGGCCCGTGGTCCTTGGCACAGCCCCAGAGCTAAAGATTTTATCTGCCCCTTCCTGAGTCTGTCTGCATTATACCTGCAAAATTAAACGTGATATAGATAGATAGATAGATAGATAGATAGATAGATAGATAGATAGATAGATAGATAGATAGATGATAGATAGATAGATAGATATAGATATATATAGATATAGATATATATGTTTTCTGATGATGACGGATGGGATTCCGTCGAAACGTTGTGCCTACACCTTTAGTTCTACGCGGGGAAAAACCCGAATGACCAAAGATCCATATATATATATATATATATATATATATATATATATATATATATATATATATATATATATATATATAAAAGGTATGCAGTTTCTATGGTGTTAAATGTGAGATGCACTCATTTGTGTGACCCTGCCCTACATACATGGTGGAGTAGAATATGTGAATGCTTTTGGGGTGGCGGGGGAAAAAAAATCAGAATCCAGCTCCTCAGCTCAAGAGGACCTTGTTCACCAGTCCCCGCCTGTTAACAAACACCCTCTTTACTCTTTATTTTGTTTTATTTTTTCAGAACAAGGAAAAAGAAAGGATGAAGGAAGGCAAGGATAAAGACGCCCGCTATACCAACGGGCACCTCTTCACTTCCATCACAGTCTCTGGCATGACCATGTGTTACGCCTGTAACAAGAGCATCACCGCAAAAGAGGCACTGATTTGCCCAAGTGAGTAAAGCCCCTTCCTTACGAACTTGGAGAGCCTACGTGTCATAGTTTGAACGGATTCAGCAGAGTGAAAGTGTGTGTTAAACACCCGGAGGGGGGGAGAAACTGTTTCCCCAATCCTTCCCCCCCCCACACACACACACACTTAAATTCCCCGTAGAGTAGCAAAACTCCTCGTCTTTCAGTTCAGATGTGCACCGTTGTCACAGTTGAGGTAGAGGAGGAATTTAATTATGGGACTTCACAGTTGAGCTTCTTGCTGGCGAGAGAAGCTCAAACATCGCAGCCATCTGAGGCGCTTTTGAGTCTTACGGCCGCTTGTAAGCAAGCATTGGATGCTTCTGCTGGGCTCCTTCTACCCGAGAGAGCGACGAATCTTAGCTTGTCAGGATCTCCCGTGGCTTGAGTAGAGCAGAATCCCCCAACCTTTCCGGCAAGGGGGGGGCGAAGTGATGAGTCCCTACAAGCAGTGGGCAAGTGCCCGCACGGGGCTCCGTTTGCGCAAGCAGCGGGCAGGCGTCCGCACTGCACGCCCCGAATGGCGTGCCTGCGCACACATCCACTCATCGCTCACGCAAGCGGGGATGGGCGCAACAGCCTTGCCTGCCACTTCCGTGGCCCAGCTCCAAACTGCTCAAGGCCCGGGAGTGGGCCATGGCCCGGGGCTTGGGGACCCTCGTTTGAGAGGTCAAGTGAACCTGATGACTCTGGTTGGTTAGAACAGTTGGCCGTGACTGTTCCTCGGCTCTGTTTCCTAGGAACTAAAGTTCTTCTGCCGTTTGTTTTTTTTCACCCCTGCCAAGAGAGAACGGGTGGGAAACCTCGAGGCAAAGGTGGTTTTTTTTTTTTTAATGCTGCCGCTGAGTATAGCTGATGCTTTGGATCTGAAATGCTCTTTCTCTTTGCGGCCGGCAGGGCAATGTAGTTTGATCTGTGCCCTGAGGGGGTGGCGTATTTTAAAGAGCCTTGGTGGAGCAGTGGGCTAATGCCTCCTTAAGTAACACCAGCTGCCTGCAATTAGTGCAGGTTCGAGTCCCACCAGGCTCAAGGTTGACTCAGCCTTCCATCCTTCCCAGGTAGGTAAAATGAGGACCCAGATTGTTGGGGGCAATTAAGCTGACTTTGTAATAATGCCGCTTGGGGTGTGTGTGAAAAGCCCTAATAAGCAGGCATATACATAGAATGAAGGCTATTGCTAAGCACATTGTGCTTTAGATTGTAAGCCGCCCTGAGTCTTCGGAGAAGGGCGGGATATAAATGGGATTTTTTTTTTAAAAAATCTCTGGTTCTTTCTTCCCAGCCCCAAAGACCGTGGTTGAAGGCTGTGCATTTCCTAGGGGCAGCTGTCATGGCTGCACTCAACTCTGGCCCCCACTTTTAAGCTTTCAGCAGCTGAGATGTACCCTTCTCTTCAGCCACCTTGAGAGTGTGGTTTCTCATCCCATACTTTCCCCAAAGCTGTTTTTTCACAAAGCAACTGGGGGTAGTTTCTTGTTTTTCTTTGAAGACGTTTCGCTTCTCCTCCCAGAAGCTTCTTCAGCTCTGACTGGACGGTGAGGAACGGGAGGATTTGTACACCTTGCCGACGGCTGGTCATTTGCCTTCTTTTAGAGGGTCGTTGAGGCCACTTGGAGGTTTACGAGTGTCCTCGGGGTCGCCTGAGTGGTGCAAATGGATGTGGAGCCTTCTTGGAATGGCTGAAAGGACTGCGTGTTCCACACCCATTTGCACTACTCAAGTTGTAAGTCAAAGACTACCTGTATTTACCACAGGACGCCCCATTTCCTTCTGCTAATGTTTGCCTTTAAAAATCACCATAGGTTAAATAAAATAAGGCTTTCAAAACTTTCAGTCCCAATAAATGGGAGGCCATGGGACCAACGCTGATCATTTTTCCCGCTGGAGACAAGCATGTTATGTGAAACACGGTCGTAAGTCACTATCTTCAGTGCCGTTGTAACTTTGAACGTTCACTAGATGAACTGTGGTAAGTCGAGGACTACCTGTATAGCTCTACTACATGGGTAGATACCCTTAGTCATAAGGCAGTGGAACTAGCCCGGGGGTAGGCAACCTTGGCTCTTTTAGGACTCGTGGACTTCAACTCCCAGAATTCCTGAGCCAGCATGGCTCAGCTTGGAAACCTCTCCCTTTCCCCTCAGCGTGGCTGGCTCAGGAATTCTGGGAGTTGAAGTCCACGAGTCCTAAAAGAGCCCAGGTTGCCTACCCCTGAACTAGGCGTTCAGCGGGGTGGGGTGGGGGAACTACCTTTGTTTCTCGTAGTTTTGGCATGCAATGCCCTCTAGCGCCATCCCGAGGGGAGGAGTCAAAACAATTTGTGTCCAGGATGTGAGGGGGGGGGGTCTATTAAGTTATTTTCTCAGCCTTCCTTTCTGACCTGCGCAGTATACCGGTCCTCAGTGGAAGGCAGGCTGGTTGCAATTGTTCTTCCTGCAGTCCTAACTATCTGTTGAAGTCTGCACCTGTCCTGTTTGGTTGCGGTGCCAAACCAGACCGTGATTGAGGTGCAAATGAGATACTCCGTAGTTCCTCTGTGGAGCTGGATCAGTCTGACTGGGGCAGTCTGAGCCTTCCGAGTTGGCGCAGGAAGAACATTCTTCGCCATGCCTTTTTAACTGTTCTGTACCAGCCTGCTACCGGCCCTGCAAAAAAGGCAGGGACAACCCCTCCACAAACAGCAAGAGGCTGGAATACGCTTGCCAAATTTATTGCAACAAAAACAAGACACGAACCAAGAAACAGGAGCTTTAAGAAACATGAACTATCCGAGCGGTTGCCTTCAGCAAACCAGCCCTCCCAGACATTCCCCTTATATAGAGTTCAGGGCGTGGCTTCTCTCTGCCTCCTTCCGAGGAGCCCCATTGCCTTCCTCTGTTTACTCCTGATTGACTGCCTCCTGCGTCGGGCGTCCTTGAACAGGGCCAGCTGTGGGTCATCTTCATCCACACTGTCAGGCTCACACAGCTGGGTCTCCGTAGTGACCAGGTGGGAGGGGCCTGGCTGAGGGCTCTCATCAGCAAGATCTTCAACCCCCTCAGCAAGGTCTTCAACACCCCCCTCCTCCTCTGATTCGTCCGACCCAACTGCCGAACCCACAGGCTGACCCTGAATCACAACATTAACGATGGTTCTGACGTTAGGTGTCCATTTCAAATCCTGGGAGATTATGGAACCCCGAAACTTGAAGGTGTCTACCGTTGAATCCCGCGTTGTCTACTATAGTAAGAGGTGGTAGAATAGAAGGAAAAAAATCCACTCTGGTGTCTACTGTTTTAAATGGGGTGAAAGAGTGCATTTAGCCCACCCACCCACCCAGTGACATTTTAGCATCTCAGCAGCCGGAAACTGATTGCCATCGGCTGTTAAGAAATAATCCAAGATAACAAGCCTGGCCACATACTGTTATGTTTGCTTTCGGTTCACTTCTGCTTACTTCCTTGGAGACTGCAAAAAAATAAATAAAAGGGACTTATGACTGTTTTTCACTCTTAAGACCTTTGCAGCATCCCCCTGGTCAGGTGATCAAACTTCAGACGCTTGGCAACTGGCTCCTCTTTATGATGGCCGCACGGTCCCGGGGTCAGGTGACCGACCCTTTTTGCGACCTTCCGACAGGCAGAGTCAATGGGGGAGGCCAGATTCGCCTTACCGCCAGGTTACCAGCTTCTCGGTTGCAGAGGCTCACTTAACGACGGTGGCAAGGAAAGCCGTAAAACGGGGCAGAACTCACTTAACAAACCTCTCACTTAGCAGCATAAATGTGGGGCTCCATTGCGGCCGTACGTCGAGGACCCACCTGCATTTCGGGGCGACTTTGGCTGGGAAGTGGAACTGTTTTTCGAGAACCGCACGCGCCAGTCTTCTGCTTCTTTTATCTCTACCTCTGCGGTGGGAATTGCAGAAGGAGCCCCTCGGAGAGAGCGGCGGGACCGGTGCCTGGGCGAGCTAAAAAACCAATTTCAGCTGCCTTCCATTTGGCGTCCTCCTCCTCCTCGGCTCCGGCTCAAGGGGGTTTTCCAGGTTATTTGTTTAGCTCTGGAGAAACCCGTTTTTTTGGTGCCAGGATACTTCCTACAGCCGTGGTGGCGAACCTATGGCACGCGTGCCACAGGTGGCAGAGCCCTGTCTGTGGGCACGCGCGCCGTTGCTCCAGTCCCAGGCCTTCAGCTGGGTTTTATAAAACCTTTTCGCTTTAGGCCTCCGCCGCCGTGTGCAAAAAAAAAAGGTTCAATCAATCAATCAATCTCAACTTCTCGCAGGAAAAAAGAAAGATCTCGCAAAGTAGGAATTGATGGATTGAACTTTTAGTCCCACCCAGTCTGCCGTTACCACCGCAGCCACACGCACACAGTGGGCCATGCCCCACCCGGCACCCGACGATACATACGTGGGTTTTGGGTTGCCGTTTGGGCACTCGGTCTCTCAACGTTTTGCCATCGTTGTCCTACAGCAAAAGGGTTTTGCTTTTGGCTCCCTTCAGCTCTCTAAAATGGGATTACAGCCTGTCCTTGACTTAACAACGGTTTATTTAGGGACCATTCAAAGTTAGAAAGGGCGCTGAAAAAGGTGGACCTGACCGTTGTTTTTTTTCAGGCTGATGACCTTTGCAGCATCTCCGTGGACACGGGGATCAAAATCCAGGCGCTTGGCAGCTGGTTCATATTTATGACCGTCGCAGCGTCTCCCGGGGTCATGCAATCGATCCCCTTTGGAGACCTTCTGACCAGCAAAGTCAACGGGGAAGCCGGTTTCACTTAACGGCCGGGGTTACTAACCGAACAGCTGCAGGGGTTCACTTAAGAACTGTGGCGAGGAAGGTCGCAAACTGGGGCAAAAGTCACTTAACAAATGCCTGAAATTTTGGGCTCCGTTGTGGTCGTAAGTCGAGGGCTATCCGCATCCGTCTGGTGGGCCTTACGTCGTCGTGTGGGGCTTCGGTTTCCTGATCTGCACGGAGGCTTTTTGGCCTGCCTTAATTCTTTTTCCGGCTTCTTGCCTGAGCCGAGCTCTTCCAGTCCCCTGGGAGGGGCAGCTGCGTTTCCTATTTCTAAAAAAACCCCCTCCCTCAAAGAAGTGGACTGTGGGCTTCTCAAAGAAAGGGGACAAACCCCTGTGCCTTCTCAGAGTCCTGACCATCCCAAGCGATGGACTTTGGAGGAAGCAAAGGGCTTCCTTGTTCTTTGTAAGGACAAGCGCCACTCCCAGGCCAGCTGCAGACACAGCTGGGCCCTGACCGCCTCTCTCTGCTCGCCATCTCCCCCCCCCCAGCAGATCAAGAGGTGGAGGGAGACAGGTAGCTCCAGGTAGAAGGCAGAGCATGCCTTTCCCCACTTTTCTTGCGTCCCACTGAGAGGCTGGCTCCCATCTAGTGTCCTGGTAAACCTGTTGGGCTGTGACTAGGGAGACGCGGGTTCAAATCCCTGCCTGGTCCTGAAATGCCTTGAATGATTTGGGAGTTCTCTCTCTCTCTCTCTCATCTTCTCTCTCTCTCTCTCATCTTCTCTCTCTCTCTCTCTCTCTCTCTCTCTCTCTCTCATCTTCTCTCTCTCCTTCTCTCTCTCCTTCTCTCTCTCCCCCCCTTCTCTCTCATCCTTTCTCTTCTCTCTCTCCTTCTTTCTCTCCTCTCACTCTCCCCCTTCTCTCTCATCCTTTCTCTTCTCTCTCTCCTTCTTTCTCTCCTCTCACTCTCCCCCTTCTCTCTCATCCTTTCTCCTCTCTTGTCCTCTCTCCCTCTCATTCCTTCTCTCTCTCTCTCTCTCCCCTCCATTCTCTCTCCTTCTCCCTCCTGTCTCTCTCTCTCTCTCTCTCTCTCTCTCTCTCTCTCTCTCTCTCTCTCTCTCTCTCTCTCTCTCTCTCTCTCTCTCTCTCTCTCTCTCTCTCTCTTTTCCCTTCCCCCCCCCCTCCAGCCTATCTTTAGGGCTGTTTGCTGAGTTTTTCCTTTATATTGAGTAGACAGAATGAAGGGTATAAATGCAATCAATATCAGTAAGAAGCAATGATTCATAGGCTCTCCGTTTCTCGTCCTCGTTTATTTTTCTCGTTTGGGCCTTTGCTAAGTCTGCTGAAATCAGAGCCTGCACCCTGCCAACTCTCAGCCCCCCAGCTTCTGCCGCCTGGGCTCAGCTCTGGAGGAGGAGGAGGAGGAGTGTGTGAACTGTGTGGGTGCACCCTAATCCCACACTTGGTGTGCGAAGACTGCCCGTTCTGTGCGAGCTGCAACAGCCTCTTGCTAAGCAGACGGCGCTGTCGGGATTTCTCTTCCCTGCTATAAATTAGGGTGGGCTGGGCCTGGGATTAGCTTGGATTTATCGACGTGTTGTGTGAAACCTGCCCTTTTGGTTACTTCATGTCAATGCCGGTTTAGCACATTTGAGACTAAGATTTTAAAGGCGTTCATTCCAAATTAATATTCCTTTGGCAACGCGTTTTAATTGAAATACTTGCCCGCCCAATGAAGTCAAAAGATATACAGAGCTTGCAGGCACGCAAATTAACCTGCTTTACCATGGTTGTGGAGAGTGGAGGCCGCCTTCAGTTTGTGTTTCTCATATTTGAACTATGTCTGAACAGTGGCGTAGTGTGGGTTGTCAGCACCCGGGGCAAGGCACCGCACGCCTGGCACCCCCCCTGCACAGTGGGCGGCGACCCGGCGGCTCGGATCGGATTCGCACAGCCAGCACTGCAGTGAGAGAGAGTGAGTGAGCCAGGCAGGGGCAGAGAGCTGTGAGTGCGAGCGCCCCCCCCAGATGTTGCGCCCGGTGCGGCCGGCCCCCCCTGCACCCCCCACACTACGCCACTGTGTCTGAATGATGTCGGCGGCTGTGGAATTCTGGGAGTTGAAGTCCACAAGTCTTAAAAGTGGCCAATGTTGGAGACCCCTGTTATACACGGCTGTCCTTCTTCTGCCATTGGGCCAAAAGGGTGTACAGGTAGCCCTCGACTTACAGCAGTTCATTTAGCGACCATTCAAAGTTACAAATGTCGCTGAAAAAAGCGGCTTGGGACCGTTTTCCACGCTTACGACCACTGCAGTATCCCCATGGTCACATGGTCAAAACTCAGCCGCTTGGCAACTGACTCACATTTATGACGTTTGCAGGGTCCCGGGGTCACGTGAGATCCCCTTTGGCAACCTTCTGGCAAGCAAAGCCAAAGGGCAAAGCAGGTTCACTTAACAACCGTGTGTCCTAATTTACCAAGTGCCGTGATTCACTTAACAACCGCGGGAAGGAAAGCCGTCAAAGGGGGCAAAGCCCTCTTAACAAACGTCTCACTTGGCAACAGACATTTGGGGCTCCACTGTGGTCGCAAGTTGAGGACCTGCCTGTATCTAGGCGTGAGGCACCAGCCAAGGCGCAACATCGCACCTTTTTGTAAGAGAAATACCTGGTGTGCAGAAGCCACATCTGGCTGGGAGCCCTTCAGTCTTGCAAAGGCTCCAAGGCTGGGTCTCTCCTGGTTCGTTATTTCACAACTGGGCTGCAGCCAGATTTGGCTGGTTTCCCCTCGTTTAACCGTGGAGTCCGGCTTTTGGGGGGGTGGGGGCAGGGGGGATTTTGCAAAGTTGCATTTGTGCAATCAAGCCATCCCAGGGCCATTGGCAGCCAGGGGCATGGTCTGGCTGAATGGTGTCGTTGTCTTCTGGGCCCTTATCTGGGGCAATTCAGTTCTCTGGCCTTGTAGCTTTCCTTTTTTCCAAAGTTGGGGGAGGCCTCTGTCCCTGAACAATAAGATCCTGTAGCCAGCAAGCTTTAAAACTCTTAGGCTTCCCAGTTGGAAAAAAATATATGAAAATAAGCGATATCTTTGCAAGTGCCGTTATTAGCCATGGCAACAGCACTTAGACTTATATACCGCTTCACGGTGTCTTACAGCCCTCTGTAAGCGGTTTACAAAGTCAGCCTGTTGCCCTTCCCAACAATCTGGGTCCTCATTTTACCGACCTTGCAAGGACGGAAGGCTTGAGTCGGTCAGAACTGAACTCCTGGCAGTGGGCAGTGAGTTAGCCTGCAATACAGGTAGTCCTCGCCTTACAGAGTTCGTTTAGCGACCGCTCAAAGTTACAACAGCGCTGAAAAAGGTGACTCGTGACTTTTTTTTCATAGTTATGGCCTTCGCAGCATCCCCAGGGTCACATGGTCAAAAATGAGCCGCTGGGCAACTGACTCATATTTATGACGGTCGGCGTGTCCCAGGGTCACGTGACCACCTTTGGCGACCTTCCGGCAAGCAAAGTCAATGGGGAAGCCTTATTCATTTAATAATCGGGTTATTAACTTATCAGCTGCAATGGTTCACTTAACAACCGTGGCAAGGAAGGCCTTAAAACGGGGGGGGGGGGAAACTCACTTCACAAATGTCTTGGTTAACAGCGGAAATTTTGGCTCAGCCGTGGTCATAAGTCGGGGACTGCCCGTATTGCATTTTAACCACCGCACCAGCCTGGCTCTTGAAAAGCGAGAAGTAGTGTTTCTTGAACCACTGTAGAGCTGAGACCACGTAGACAGTGGGATTGTTTTATCCTTTTTTATTTCTTGAAATCCAGAGTATGCCGGAATAATGACTGTATATCCGTTAGGTTTGCGCGTTGGGTTTAAGTGGGTTTGTGTGGAAACCTGTGCGAGTGGTCCCTGCTCCAGTCTGGTCCCAGTGATGAGTGCAGAGCTGCCTGTCCTGTTGGCCCAGTATTGAGTTGCCTGCTCCAGTTAGCCACAGGTTTGTTGAGTATGGCTTGGGCATGTGTGCAGGGCACCCAAGGCAAGCATTCTGCCCCAGATCTGGCTTGGCTTCTCACCATCTCCTTGGACAGGGGTAGGCCACCTTGGCTCTTTTGTGACTCGTGGACTTCAACTCCCAGAATTCCCGAGCCAGCATTGCTGAGGGGAAAGGGAGAGGTTTCCAAGCTGAGCCATGCCAGCTCAGGAATTCTGGGAGTTGAAGTCCACAAGTCATGAAGGCGCCATAGTTCCCCCATGCTGGCTCGGGAATTCTGGGAGTTGAAGTCCACCAGTCATGAAGGGGCCATAGTTCCCCCATGCTGGCTCAGGAATTCTGGGAGTTGAAGTCCACCAGTCATGAAGGGGCCATAGTTCCCCCATGCTGGCTCGGGACTTCTGGGAGTTGAAGTCCACCAGTCATGAAGGGGCCATAGTTCCCCCATGCTGGCTCAGGAATTCTGGGAGTTGAAGTCCACAAGTCATGAAGAGGGCAAAGTTTCCACCATGCTGGCTCAGGAATTCTGGGAGTTGAAGTCCACCAGTCATGAAGGGGCCATAGTTCCCCCATGCTGGCTCGGGAATTCTGGGAGTTGAAGTCCACCAGTCATGAAGGGGCCATAGTTCCCCCATGCTGGCTCGGGAATTCTGGGAGTTGAAGTCCACCAGTCATGAAGAGGGCAAAGTTTCCACCATGCTGGCTCAGGAATTCTGGGAGTTGAAGTCCACAAGTCATGAAGAGGGCAAAGTTTCCACCATGCTGGCTCAGGAATTCTGGGAGTTGAAGTCCACCAGTCATGAAGGGGCCATAGTTCCCCCATGCTGGCTCGGGAATTCTGGGAGTTGAAGTCCACAAGTCATAGGTGTGTTAACCTAGGTAGGACCTACTGTACGTGCTGAGGGACTGCATCCCTTTGGCTAAGCCAGTTTTCTTCCAAATAATCTGCTCACCATCTCCATTGGGGAAACATTTGCTTAATGATTGGAGATTCTTGTGCCGCTGGCTGGCACCATCCCGTCCAGGCCTCGGTGGCCGGAATGGGACACCTTGTCACAGCCAACTCGCCATGGCCAATTCGCTGCAGCCAACTTGCCAACTCACCACAAGACACTTGCCACGGGACAGTTGAACGATTCAATGTAATCATTTCAAATAATTGAAGCATGATTTTGACTGTGGTTGTTCGCATTCTATTTTGTACCACCACCACCCCCTTCGGCATCCTTTCTTTAATGATTATGTTCCATTATTTCTTCAATATTAGTGTAATTCTTGTCCCGTGGCAATTTCTTGGCCATGGCGAGTTCTTGTCTTGCTCGCTGCCAGGAATTCAATCCTGACCGGCTCAAGGTCGACTCGGCCTTCCGTCCGTCATTCCGAGGTTGGTAAAATGAGGACCCAGATTGTTGGGGGCAAATAGGCTGACTCTATATACACCATTTAGAGAGGGCTGTAAAGCGCCGTGAAGCGGGATATAAGCCTAAGGGCTATTGCTCTTGCTATTTTCACCTTGGCTATTGTTGCCTTTGGAGGGCTCCAATGCTCTCCGGCCTTTTTCCTCCCCCTCCTCTCCAGCGCTAATTCAGCAAAGCCAGGATGGGGCAGGACAAGGGTGGGGGAGGGCATGTTATGTATGTGGTGAGAACTGGGTCAACAGCACAATTCCTCTCGTGTCAGAAAATATCTACCGACCCCTGGACTGTTTCAACTTCTCCCATCTAGATGCGGCCAGAGGGCATTGCATGCCAAAACAATTAGACACAAAGATAGTTTCCCCCCCCATCCCCCCCCGTCCCATCACTCTGCTGAACACCTAATTCCCACAGCTCTGTGTTAGGCCTAAAGCCAAGTAGTAGGGCTGTATTGCTATTACCCTTCTCATCTTTCCTACTGCCTTCTCACATTGGTGTCCATGATTTATCAGTTGTTGTAACTTATGATTAATGATTTTGTCTGTGATCTATGACCTATCACTTTGTTGTTGTATGTACACCGAAAGCTTATGGACCCGAGACAAATTCCTTGTGTGTCCAATCATGCTTGGCCAATAAAGAATGCTTATTGCTATTGCTATTCTATTCTATTCCATTCCATTCCATTCTATTATTCTGTTCTGTTCTGTTCTGTTCTGTTCTGTTCTATTCTATTCTATTCTATTCTATTCTATTCTATTCTATTCTATTCTATTCTATTCTATTCTATTCTATTCTATTCTATTCTATTCCAATATCTATTCTATTCTACTCTACTCTACTCTACTCTACTCTACTCTACTCTACTCTACTCTACTCTACTCTACTCTATTCTATTCTATTATTTTCCAACATCTATTCTATTCTATTCTATTCTATTCTATTCTATTCTATTCTATTCTATTCTATTCTATTCTATTCTATTCTATTCTATTCTATTCTATTCTATTCTATTCTATTCTATTCCATATTCTATTCTATTCTATTCTATTCTATTTTCTGTTTTCTACTCTATTCTATTTTCTATATTCCATTCTGTTTTCTGTCTTCTGTTCTATTCTATTCTATTATTCTATTCTGTCTTCTATATTCTGTTCTATTCTGTTCCGTTCCATTCCACTGTGGAATACATGTAAAAAACCAAGTATGTCCTTTGGGCTTTTGCCCTTGGCACGTGTGAATATGATCACGACATTAAGCCCCAAGCCATGACTGTATCCCCAATGGACAGGTGAGCTTGTGTCAGAGGGAGGGGCTTGCAGCATCGTCTAGCTTTGACAGTCCTAGATCTGCATCAGGTTTTTCCTCCCCCTCCCCCATGTCTTCAGTGAGAGGAAAGGAGGAGGAATTTTGCCCTTGCTGCCTGGGCTTGCCTTCACAAACGCAGAAAGGATCTTAAAGATCCTCTAGTCCACCCCTCTATACCCAGTGCAGGATTCCATCTTATCTTATAAATATAAATTTAATAAATTCAAATTCAAATCTTCAATCCGTCTGGCAAATCTCAGGCCAGTGTCATTTATTTTACTTTATTAAATTTACATGCCCTCTATCTCCCCGATAAGATGACTCTGGGCAGCTTGCAAGCAAAGAAACGATTTTCCGTCAACTCAAGGACGAGAGGAGAGCTTAGTGGTGCGGAAAAAACCCAGGGAGACCTTGTTTAACTCAGTTAAAGAACAAGGGAGACGTAAGTAGGGAACTTCCTATCCACAGAGTACACTTTGGTGCACGGTCTGGCCGCCTTAAAGCCACTGCAGCACCAAGTGCATTTGACCCTGGAGATGGAAAAGCTTTTGCATTCTCACTTCCTTTTACTGCTTGGAGCTGTGCCCCATAATGGGGAATTGGCTTCCTCAATCTCATCTTTTCTTCCTCCTCTGCATCAAGAACATGACCTCACTTCCTCTTCTGCTGCCGCTGCTGATTCTGGAAACTTTAATTTTGATCAAGAAAGAAGAGAGCTAGGAAGAAAGAAAGTCGGTCCCCTCTTTTAGAGTTGAAAACAACTTGACCAGTTGAAAATGGCCCCTTAAAGGAATCGGTTTAGTAAGCTTTTTAAGTATGTTTACCGGACTGAGCTAAGTTTTTAAAAATATCCAATGTTTATACTACGTCCAGCTAGGTCAGGGGTAGGCAACCTCGGGTCTTTTATGACTCATGGACTTCAACTCCCAGAATTCCTGAGTCAGCTGACTCAGGAATTCTGGGAGTTGAAGTCCATGAGTCATAAAAGACCCAAGGTTGCCTACCCCTGAGCTAGGTGGTAGCACATAATCAGCGTTGGCTGAATTTAAAAGTTAAGCAAACTGCTTGAAAGCCAAACAGGAGACCACTAGGAAATGCAGAGCTGGAGAATAGACTGGCTAGTCATAAAAATATCTCAGAGGAAGTCAAAAGTGGGAGGAGAGGAGAGGAGAGGAAGGGAAGAGAGAAAGAGGAAAGGGAGAGAAGAGAAAGGGGGGAAAGAGGAGAGGAAGAGGGAGAGAGAGGAGGGGGAGAGGAGAGGATCCCCTTGACTTACAAGTGACTTACAACTGATCTTTACCCTTAAATGAATGTCACAGCATCTCTACCATTACAAGATCAAAATTGGGGCACTTAGTAACCAGCGTTGCAGCGTCCCAGGATTGTGTGATTGCCACTTGCAACCATCCCAGTGGCTTCCGACAAGCAGTGTCGATTCTGGATTCGCTTAATGACCGGATGATTCACTTAACAACTGAAGTGACTCGCTTCACCATGGGCAAAAATTGGGCACCTCTCATTTTACTACCTTACTTAAACCATGGAAATCCTGGTCCCAACTGTGGCCGTACGTCGAGGACTACCTGCGTGGTGCAGTATAAGAAAATTATGTTCATGAAATCAAATTTGTCTCCGGGGGTGGGGGGGTGTCTATCTTTGCAAGAGGGCTCCCAATACAGGTAGTCCTCAACCTACGACCACAGTTGGCCCCAGAATTTATGTTGCTAAGTGAAAAGTTTATTCGGTGAGTTTTGCCCCATCTGTCAAGTGAATCGCTGCCATTGTTCAATTAGAAACACGGTTGTTAAGCGAATCCGGCTCCCCCGTTGACTTGGCTGGTCAGAAGGTCGCAAAAGGGGATCGCGTGACCCCGGGACACTGCAACTGTCATAAGTACATGCCAGTTGCCAAGCTTTTGAATTTTGATCACGTGACCCTGGAGATGCTGCAGTGGTCGTAAGTGTGAAAAACGGTCATAATTATTTTTTTTCCCCAGTGCCGGTTGTAACTTTGAACAGTCACTAAGTGAACTGCTGTTAAGCCGAGTATTATACCTGTATTATAATTCTCCCAGGATTTCTGCAGGTTTCCCACCCCGAATAAAAGGGAGAAAAGATGAGCTGTGGAGCATTTTGTGTCGCTGTGCAGACTAGAGACTGGGCAGTCACTTGTCTGCAGTGGTACAGGATCTCCTGCTTGAAGAGAGGGCTGGACTAGATCAGGGCTTTTCAACCTTTTCACCCATTGTACCACTTTTAGGATATGGCAACATCCGAGCACCGCCAGTCGCCTAGCAAGGGGTCAAAAACCTGATGACCAAAAAAAAAAAGGAAAAAAGGGATGAAGTACAGGTAGTCCTCGACTTACAACAGTTCGCTTAGCGACTGTTCGAAGTTACAACAGCACTGAAAAAAGTGCCCCCCCAAGCCACAGACGAGCAAGACCCCTGCCTGCCCGCCCGGCGGCGCTCTTCCTCCTGTCCGAGGTTTTCATGGTTGTGAGCATTTCTGTTGAGGATTGGCAGCGGGGGTGGGGTGGGGGGTGTTTGGTTTTTATCCCCCCCCTCCTCTGCTGGGTGGTCACAGCAGGTTTTGGTCACTTCACATGACCCTGGGACACTGTGACCGTCATAAATATGAATCAGTTACCAAGCATCTGAATGTAAATCACAAGACCCTGGAGATGCTGCAACATTCCAGCTGATTGGTGCTTCTTCTGGGCTCAGCAGAAGCGCCGGGATCAGCGCTGAGCTCCAGCTGGATCCTGGCGCTGATCCTGGCGCTTCTGCTCAGCCCTGACGGCCCTGCAGCTCCAGCCGTCTCTCGCTCAGTCTTGTGCGGTGCTGCCACCGGTTCAGCTCATTCCCCTCCCCTGCTACTTTCCTAGGATGGTCGTGTACCACCTGCCAGGTGCCAATGTACCACAGGTGGTACCCGTACCGCTGGTTGAAAAGCCCTGGACTAGATGACCTCCCAAGGTCCCCACCAGCTTTATTCTGATTCTGACTTCCTTGCTGTTACCACCAGCATCTCTTGGGAAGCCCTGAGACCGTGCGTGCTTGGGGTCTGCTTCTTCGGATCCAGCCTGGCCTTTTCTTTTCCTTGCACGGAGTGGATTCCTTCTCCTGGAGTAGATTGTGCAGCATCTGCAAGGAGATTCTCTCCAGTTTTATTAGCAAGCCGCTATAAACCAATGTGGGGCTTTTGAGAGAGAGAGAGAGAGAGAGAGAGAGAGAGAGAGAGAGAGAGAGAGAGAGAGAGAGAGAGAGAGAGAGAGAGACAACGGCTTGGGAACTCCTCCCACCTTCTCAGCTGCAGACTGGCCTCTGTAGCAGCTGCTTCTTTTAAAACTCCACAATAGGTCTGCAACAGCTCTCCCCTCCTTCCCTGCCCTTCCCTTCCTTTCCCAGTACAGACATAATCAGGAAATGACTCTTTGAACAGTCAAGTTCTCTTCCTGTTCAGATCCGCTTCCTGCCCGCCTTGGGTTTCTCAACGGTTCTCTGAGTCACCGAATTGGTGAAGGGGCCGCCACGTTCTTTAGGCCACAATGGGAAATGCGGGATATTCTGAGTACCGAAGAAAAAGTATAGATTCCCTAAAAAAGCCGAGTGGGTTTTTAAGCCCTCTAGAGAGTCTAGGAGTAAATCAAAGACAGTCTTAATTTTTTTTTAAACTGGGCATGGGGATCTGGATTCCAAATTGACTTGCTCAATCTACAGCTTGCCTTCCAAACTGCCAATGAAAGTAGTAGTGTAGTTTGGAAGGGAAGTAGACGGCCCATTACCGTTTTTTCTCTAAGGAGCTGGTAGGAGTTAAGGATCTCTAACTGAGAAGGGTTTACGACAACTCGCTGCGGTCAGCTCACCATGGGCAACTGGCCATGTGACAAATTATCATGATCCACTCGCCACGGGACAGTCACGGAGGAGCAAGAGTTACACTAATGTCGAAAAAACAAGGTGGAATAGAATCAATAAAGTAAGGGTGCCAAAGGAGGGACAAAATGAAATGCCAATGACACAAATTAAAATATTTTTAAATTATTTTAAATAATTAAATTGAATAGTTGAATTGTCCCTCAGTGAGTTGTCCTGCGGTGAATTGGCCATACTGAGTTGACCGCGACGAGTTGGCTGTGATGAGTTGTCCCATTCCGAACTGAGAATGAGTTGTTGTTGTTAGTTGCGAAGTCGTGTCCGACCCATCGCGACCCCATGGACAACGTTCCTCCAGGCCTTCCTGTCCTCTACCATCTTCTGGAGTCCATTTAGGCTCAGGCCTACTGCTTCAGTGACTCCATCCAGCCACCTCATTCTCTGTCGTCCCCTTCTTCTATTGCCCTCGATCTTTCCCAGCATTAGGCTCTTCTCCAGTGAGTCCTTCCTTCTCATTAGGTGGCCAAAGTATTTGAGTTTTAGCTTCAGGATCTGGCCTTCTAAAGAGCAGTCAGGATTGATCTCCTCTAGGACTGACCGGTTTGATCGCCTTGCAGTCCAAGGGACTCGCTTGTTGTTATTGTTGTTATTATTATTATTATTAATTTGTTCCTAACTTAATGAAAAGGGACGCGGTGGCTCAAGGGACGCGGTGGCTCAGTGGGTTAGGACGCTGAGCTTGTCGATCGGAAGGTCGGCAGTTTGGCGGGTCGAATCCCGAGTGCCGCGTAGCAGAGTGAGCGCCTGTTACTCGTCCCAGCTTCTGCCAACCTAGCAGTTCGAAAGCACGTAAAAATGCAAGTAGAAAAATAGGGACCACTACGGTGGGAAGGTAACAGCGTTCCGTGCGCCTTTGGCGTCTAGTCATGCCGGCCACATGACCACGGAGACGTCCTCGGACAAGCGCTGGCTCTTCGGCTTTGAAACGGAGATGAGCACCGGCCCCTAGAGTCGGAAACGACTAGCGTGCATGTGCAGGGGAACCTTTACCTTTACCTTTTTAACTTAATGAAGGTGAAGAATTACTACATTTGTCTGTACCGCTCATAAAGGTTGAAAGTCACTTCTTTATATATTTCTTTTCTTTTTCTTTATTAAAATGTCCTTTTCTTTTCCTTCTTTCTTGTACTTCTTTCTAATCTCCTCTAATCTTAGTTAAGTTTAGTTTGTATTAGCTGCAATCGAAATCCCTAAGAAAGATAGATAGATAGATAGATAGATAGATAGATAGATAGATGATAGAAAGAGAGAGAGAGAGAGAGAGAGAGAGAGAGAAAGAGAGAGAGAAAGAGAGAGAGAAAGAGAAGAGAGAGAGAGAGAGAGAGAGAGAGAGAGAGAGAGAGAGAGAGAGAGAGAGAGAGAGAGAGAGAATAAAACCTTCCATGGGCAAGAGGTTATTGAACACACGTTTCATAAACCTAAATGAAAAATTACACTCCGACCAAGTTTGTACTTCTCTGATTGCTAACGAGGCGTCACGACGGCCTTCAATCTGCTACGCAAATGCATTCTCAGCAATATATTTAGAAGGGAACCAACATCCTGTACAGATTTAAATTTGGCTTTATCCACATATAAACGTTCCAGGGGTAGGCAACCTTGGCTCTTTTGTGACTCGTGGACTTCAACTCCCAGAATTCCTCCCAGGCTCGGGAATTCTGGGAGTTGAAGTCCAGGAGTCACAAAAGAGCCAAGGTTGCCTACCCCTGAGTCGCCTAGCATGATGATCTAACATAAGAGGTAAGAACAACAGATGGACCAATGCAGGTACCATTTTACACTGAACTCCAGCTGTCTATTCAGCCCTGGCAGCCAATCCTGCTCGGGGGGTGCGGGGAGAAATGGGATATTTCTGCTTTTGTATCTAAAGACAAGTCTCCTTCAAATCACATCTATACAGCCATAATATAGAAGCGGTTTGCTTTGATCTGCTTCTAGGTTTTTTGTTTTTTTTTGTTTTTAAAAAGTTTTGCCTTTCCAGTGTAAACTACGGCAGCGACCTCCAAACTTTTGGGCACCGGGGACCGGTTCCATGGGGAGAGGCTTTTCTGTGGATGGAGGGGGGGGGCATGGTTTCGTGTGCTGCCTGCATGCCACTGATGGGGCTTCGCTTGTTTACGCGGTCTAGCTTCTGGCATGCCACAGACCGGTCCACGGCCCGGGGGTCGGGACTCCTGACCGCTGGCCCTAGGATTTCCTGGCGGTGTCCCACCCGCCTGCTGATGAAGTGCAGCTTTTGGAGATCAGTCAAGGGTGCCAATACGTGTGGGCTTGTCTCTGTGCAACGGATGTATTTGGACGTCCCTTTCTCCAACCGCCTTTGTGTTTTCTTTCTTTTTCCTTTCCAGCCTGTAATGTGACCATCCACAACCGTTGCAAAGACAGCCTCCCAAACTGCACTAAAGTCAAGCAAAAGGTGAGCAGGCGCTGGCCAAAGAGAATGGGCAGACAGGCAGGAACTGCCCTCTGCCTTTCCCATTGCTTCGCCCTGATTTTTGGACCCCGGGGGTGGAACTGCAACTTCTGCTTTTAAAAAACATTCTCAAGTTTCTAGCCCCTCTGGAAAAACCTTGAAACATGACGCTAAAACGAAAGACAAAAGACCGGAAGGGAATTTCTTCGCCAAGGGGCTTCGTTGCTCTTTGGATCATCAGTAGCATAGGGCCATTCATCCCTCGGCTGACCCTTGGAAAGTGCCAGGGGTGAGAAAGGCTCGGTAATTCAGTTGGCAATTCACAGATTTATTATTATTTTTTTAATATATTTTCTGTCCAGGGGGTTCCAGAGGATCTAGGACAGTGGTGGCGAACCTATGGCACGGGTGCCAGAGGCGGCACTCAGAGCCCTCTCTGTGGGCACCCGCGCCATGCCCCGGAGGTGGCAACTGTCCCTCTTCAACCAGCCGCCTGCTAATTTGCCAAGGTCCCACGTGGTTGAATGCATCCCGGCACGGCTGGTTTACCTCCTCCTCATCCCGTCCCTGCTGGCCTCGCATGCTCTCCTTTCCCCGGGCACGATCCACTGCATCGCCTCCTCAGCTGTCGGCCGGCCATCCATCTTGGAGGCGGCTTCTTTGAACTGCTGGCGACGGGCTGCGGAGCCCCAGAGTGCGCTTGTCGAGGGGCCGGCAGGCTGTGGCTACTGACGGACACCGTCGGCCTCCATGCGCTCGCTGGCCTCTGTGTGCAGGGGCTGATGGTGTCAGGCAGCAGCTGCCCCAGCCCTTGCCTTGCCCCATGGGCAGGGGTAGGCAACCTCGGCTCTTTTATGACTCATGGGCTCAGGAATTCTGGGAGTTGAAGTCCATGAGTCATAAAAGAGCCGAGGTTGCCTACCCCTGCCCATGCCAATGGCACCCCCACCCTGCCTCGCCTCACCCCGCAGGATGAGTCTCCTGCCTACCGCCCCACCTGCCAGAGACCCCCCACCCTGGATCTCCTCCATCCCTGCCCACCCCTCACAGGCGTCCCTCCCCACGAGCAACATGGAGGTGACCACGCCCACCTTGGCCACACCCACCCAACCTGCCATGACCACCTCAGCCACGCCCACTCAGTGGGCCACGCCCACCTGGCACCCAGTGATAAATACGTGGGTTTTGGGTTGCAGTTTTGGGCACTCGGTCTCTAAAAGGTTCGCCACCACTGATCTAGGAGGAACGAGGGCTGAGAGACAGGCTGACCTGCAATCTTTTATAAAAGCCAAAAGCCAGACCGAAATTGGGGACAGAAATTCCAGGCAGGGATGTTTCTCTTCCTAAGATCGATTGATGGACTATTTATTTATTT
The DNA here is from genome assembly GCF_964194415.1 of Vipera berus. Classification (NCBI taxonomy): domain Eukaryota; kingdom Metazoa; phylum Chordata; class Lepidosauria; order Squamata; family Viperidae; genus Vipera; species Vipera berus. The sequence goes on from NC_138219.1 coordinate 3,606,028, forward strand.
GTATTTCCCCCCCCCCTTTTTTTTTTACAAATAACTCAAGGTGGTAAATGTATCCAACCTATCTTCCCAAGGTCACCCAGCGGGCTTTCCTGGTTATCCCTGAAATCCCTGAAAAATAGACAATGACCACCTTCCAGGCTTCTTGATCTGAGTTTTTAATCAGACTGCTATTTTTTATTTTTATTTTTCTGATGTCTTCTTTCTTCCTTCTCTTGCCTCCCCCGCTGCAGCAGCAAAAGGCCGCCTTGCTGAAGAACAGCTCAGCGTTGCAGACGGTGTCCCTCAGGAATAAAAGTGAGTTTGGGGCTGGGAATCCCCTGCTTGCAAGTCCAGCCAATGCCCAGAGAGCAGGGAGCAGTTTCCTCTCTTTGGTACGGGCTGTTAGACAGGCAGTCCTCGACTTACGACCGCAGTTCAGCCCAAAATTTATGCTGCCAAGTGAGAAATGTGTTTACGACTTTTCTTGCCACGTTTCTGAAGTGAATCGCTGCGGTTGTCAAATTAGTCATCCGGTTGTTAAGTGAATCCGGCTTCCCCATTGACTTTGCTTGTCAGAAGGTCGCGAAAGGGGATCACGTGACCCCGGGACACTGCGGCCGTCGTAAATGCGAGTCAAGCATCCAAATGTCAATCACCTGGGGGATGCTGCAATGGTCACAAGTGTGAAAAACGGTCGTAAGCCACCATTTTCCAGTGCTATTGTAACTTTGAACTGTCGCTAAACGAATGGTTATAAGTAGAGGACTACCTGTATATCGAATCTTTGTTACGGTCGTAGTCTAGCATAAGAAGGGTGGGACACTAATCATCATTTTAAAAGCTAAGAAATATAAAATAAGGAGAATGGGGCTGGATTTACACTCTTGAACTTGCATCCCTTTTTAAATCGAAAACGGGGTCTTGAATTCCATTCGCATTTCTGCTCTCGAGATATCTGGACAACTCTTGAGTGCCAGGCAGTTTTTCCCTTTTTTAAACCACATCTTCAGGATTGCTCTGCTTGGGTCCAGAGAGGGAGAAGGATTCTAGGTTGCCTTGAGCCACGGGATTTTTCTTAACGGCCCTCCAAAGTATTTTATTTTTTCCCCCCATCTTGAAAAAATGCAAAATGTCTGGGTTTCAAAAGAACAGAAGTCTGCCTTCTAACCCCTCGCCGGGTGCCTGTTCCTATTTTTTTTTTTTTAGCCATCACCCGGGAGCGTCCCAATTCTGCCATTTACCCGTCAGAGAGTTTTCGGCAGACCTTGCTGGGATCCCGCAGAGGCCGTCCTAGCTTGTCGCTTTCCAAAAGTGTCTCCACTACAAACATTGCAGGGTGAGTCAATCGAAGAGATGGTTTTGTCTGTGAAATTCAGGAAAAACACAGACCTGTAGGCTGCTCTGAAAGTTGTGAGAACTGGGTATGTTTAGTCTTACCATTTTCTCTGAAAGTAAGGCTTACCCTGAAAATAAGCCCTAGCTTGATTTTTGGGGGTGGGTTTAATATAAGCCCTACCCGCCAAATAAGCCCTAGTTTTGGGGTGAAGCACACACCTTAAAAAATCAAGCTAAGGCGGGGAGGGGGTGGATCTGCCCCATGTGCCCTGCACCCACTTACCTCACAGCCAGGCCTCTCCCCACTTCTTCTGCAGCCAGGCCTGCACTTCTTAGTCACAGCCAGGGCTTTTTTTCTCATAGAACGCCCAGAACGGAGTTCCGGCACCTTTTTTGGATGGAACCTTGTAGGGTAGGCAAGGCGGGTTGTATGACATGTATGAGTTCCGGCACCTTTTTCTTTTACAAAAAAAGCACTGCTCACAGCCCATGGTGGCGAACCTATGGCACGCGTGCCACAGGTGGCATGCAGAGCCCTCTCTGCGGGCACGGGTGCCGTCATCCCAGTCCTAGGCCTTCAAGCTGGGTTTTATAAAACCTTTACGCTTTAGGCCTCCGCCGCTGTGTGCAAAAAAAAAAAAAGGTTCAATCAATCAATCAATTTCAACTTCTTGCGGGGGAAAAAAAATCTCGCAAAGTTGGAATTGATTGATTGAACTTTTTAGTCCCACCCAGTCTGCCGTTACTACCGCAGCCACGCCTACCCAATGGTCCGCGCCCACCCAATTGGCCACACCAACCCAATGGTCCACGCCCACCCGACACCCAACGATACATAAGTGCATTTGGAGTTGCAGTGTGGGCACTCGGTCTCTAAAAGGTTCGCTATCACTGAGTCTCACAGCCCTTTCAGGAAGGCCACTGCAGCCGAGAACTGAGCAATGGATTGAATCCATCGCTCAGTACTCGGCTGCGTTGGCCTTCTGGAAAGGCCTGAGTGCGAAATGCAGGCCGGAACGAAGCTGCAGAATGAAGCTGCTCCTTCGGCTGCAGAAGAAGTGGGCCAGCTGCATGGCACTGCCGGTGCCGGAGGTGAGCATAAAAGACATCTCCAGAAAATAAGACCTGGTGCCTCTCTTGGAGGGGGATTAAAAAAAAAAGACCCAATCTTACTTTCGGGGAAACACGGATAGTGAAAAGAAGGACTACGGGTGGCATCGTAGCAGTCTTCCATCACAGAGAAGACGGGGGGGGGGTCAACGTATTCTCCAAAGCACCTGCGGGCCGGACAAGAAGTAACAAGTAGAAATTTAACAATAAATCAGTGGAACGGCTTCCCTCCAGACGTTCTGGCTGCTCCATCACTGGAGGTTTTCAAGAAGAGACCAGCCATTTGTCCAGCATGGGTATAGGGTCCCCTGCTTGAGCTGGGGGGTTGGACTAGATGACCTCCAGGGTCCCTTTGTTATTCTGTTGGAATGCAGGTGTGTAGCTCACCTCCCAACTGGTGCCCTCCAGAGCATCTGCCGGTTGGCTGGAGAGGACAAAAGTTTTGTCCACTGCGCCTCGGAAGATAGTTCGTACGGGTTGTCCTCGACTTAACGACTGCCGTTCAGCCCGACCTGACTCACCACAGCTGTTAAGTGAATCGCTGCAGTTGCTAAGCGAGTCACAGGGCTGTTGAGTGAATCTGGCTTCCCCACTTGTCAGAAGGTCGCGAAAAGGGAATCAAGCGAACCCCGGGACACTGCGACCGTCGTAAATACGAGCCAGTTGCCAGGAGTCTGAATCTCTCGATCACGTGACCGTAGGGGAGGCTGCAAAGGTCGTAACTGTGAAAAGCCACTTTTTTCCCCCCACTGCCGTTGTAGCCTTGAACGGTCGCTAAACGAGCTGCTGTAGGTCAGGGACTAGCTGTGATGACAGTCGCTGGCGGTCACAAATTTGGCTTTTTTTTTTCCAGGACGTTCAACGACGAATCCCCGCTGGGCATCCGGAGGATTCTCTCCCAGTCCACCGATTCCCTGAACATGCGCAACCGTGCTTTGTCCGTAGAGTCCCTCATTGACGAAGGTAACGGCAGCTGCATTTATTTGCAGACGCTTCGAGGAGATTCCAAGAAATAGTTCAGAAAAACGCCGGAGGCCTCGATATGGATTCTTTCCCCCACCACACACACACACACACACACACACACACACTGGAGGAAAACAGGGGAAATCCTAAAATTTGGAGAGGTCAGAAGGCTGCCCAGCCTGTGCCGAAAGAAGGAAGTTTGCCATCTTTCCGGTCACTGGTTCCTTCATCAAACTGTCCTGACTGGTAGAAAGAAAAAAAACTTCCAGAGATACAGTGGGAAATCCGCCTTTTATTTATTTCTGCCTTTATAAGTCTCTTCCAGGTTGCTTTAAGCCAGGGGTAGGCAACCTTGGCTCTTGGATGACTCGTGGACTTCAACTCCCAGAATTCCTGAGCCAGCATGAGGGAACTATGGTCCCCTTCATGACTCGTGGACTTCAACTCCCAGAATTCAGCACGGAAACCTCTCCCTTTCCCCTCAGCATGGCTGGCTCAGGAATTCTGGGAGTTTAAGTCCACGAGTCATCAAAGAGGCGAGGTTGCCTACCCCTGGCCCAGGGTGAGGTTCCCTCCTAGAACAAGGGTAGGCAACCTCGGCTCTTTTATGACTTGTGGACTTCAACTCCCAGAATTCCTGAGCCAGCATGTGGGGGAACTATGGCCCCTTCATGACTCATGGACTTCAACTCCCAGAATTTCTCAGCCAGCATGAGGGAAACTATGTCTCCTTCATGACTTGGACTTCAACTCCCAGAATTCCTGAGCCAGCATGGCTCAGCACGGAAACCTCTCCCTTTCCCCTCAGCGTGGCTGGCTCAGGAATTCTGGGAGTTGAAGTCCACCAGTCATAAAAGAGCCAAGGTTGCCTACCCCTGCTTTAAGCTGTGTCCAAAAGCTGCAACTGTTGCAATCCGAGTAACAGACAGTAACAGAAATGCAATATAAAAGAGAACAGAATAGCAATTTACAATTAAGACAACATTCCTAGCGTTACAGCATTTTAAGACCCAAAGGCTTTCCAGATCTCCAAAGTTTTGCCAGCTTCCAGAAGACCCCAGGAAAATGGGAACTTCTCTTAGGGGGCAAACTCTTCCAGCCCCCAAGGTTGGTTCAGCACATTTTCACAGATCCTGTAACATTCATTCGTTCGTTCATTCATTCATTCATTCAATTTATTTTTATCCCACTCCTATTATTTTATAAGTAACTCAAGATGGTAGACATACCTAATATGCTTCCCTCCTCCCATTTTCCCCACATGAGGTGAGTTGAACTGAGAGACCCAAAAGTCACCCAGCCGTCTTTCATGCCTAAGGTGGGACTAGAACTCCTTGTCTCCTGGTGATTGGCCCAAAGTCACCCAGCCAGTTTTCATGCCTAAGGTGGGACTAGAACTCCTTGTCTCCTGGTGATTGGCCCGAAGTCACCCAGCCAGTTTTCATGCCTAAGGTGGGACTAGAACTCCTTGTCTCCTGGTGATTGGCCTGAAGTCACCCAGCCAGCTTTCATGCCTAAGGTGGGACTAGAACTCCTTGTCTCCTGGTGATTGGCCCGAAATCACCCAGCCAGTTTTCATGCCTAAGGTGGAATTAGAACTCCTTGTCTCCTGGTGTTTAGTCCAAAGTCACCCAGCCAGTTTTCAAGTTTAGGGCAGGACTAGAATTTACCGTCTCCTGATGATTAGCCCAGAGTCACCAAGCTGGCTTTCATGTCTAGGGTGGAACTAGAATTCACCGTCTCCCAGTTTTCTATGCCAGCATCTTCACCACTACACCATACTGTCTCACTGCCTGCAATTTCAAGCCATTATTGTATGCTGTGGAATGATAAGAGAACAGCTTGTGATCATCTTCTGCATGGAATATTTTCATGTTTGAAGAGCGTTGTAAATTCTTCACCTCCTTCAGTCAGTTTTTCTCAGATTTTTTTCCCATCTCTTGATAAGACTGTTCATCCGTTACTCTTCTCCAAACCTGCTCAGTTCATAGAATCACCGAATTCTTTATTGGCCAAGTATGATTGGACACACAAGGAATTTGTCTCCGGTGCATAAGCTCCCCGGGTACATATAAACAGCAAAATAATAGGTCATAGATCCTAATAAACAACAATTGATAAATCATAAGAAACCAATAGTAGGAAAGATGAGAGGATGAGAAAAGATGAGAAGAAGTGAGACAGAGCTAGGGGAATTCAGTGTTCAGCGGAGTGATGGGATGAGAGACAAAACTAGTTGGTCAATCTTCCTGCAAAAATGGAACCCCAAACTGGATCGTGGGATTGAAAGGGGATGAGATGACCAAAGCAGAATCAGTGAAAAGTCCAACTTCCTTTGATGCTGAAATGCTGCTGTTGCAGCCTGTAATTCCTCTAACCTTCCATTGCATCCACATCACACTTTTGCTTCTTGCTCAGTTTTTTTTCAGCCTGGGATTATTCCTCTAACTGCATTTCTTGGGGGAAGAACACTTCCCTTTGCCTCCACTTAATTCCATTACGTTGCTTTCAACCCATTAATCTAACCAGATTTGTGTGGAACTTGATTTCTGTCTTCTGGAGCGTTAGAAAGTCTGTTCAGGAAGAGTACTAAACAGTGCAGAGCGATATTGCAGCAGAAGACTTGGCACATATCCTAGGGAAGGGCTGTTGCGGGGGAAAAATAGAAGGTGGCAGAGGTGGTATCTATAGAAACCCAGCCCGTTGGAATCTTCTTTGCTTGTTTCATGTTTAATTTCGGTAGCTTAGAATCCTAGAGTTACAAGAGATCCTTGCTCAGAACATCCCCAAAGTGTCCAACCTCTGTGTTCTGTACCAGCCTGCTACCGGCCCTGCAGAAAAGGCAACCCCTTTACAAATGGCAAGAGGCTGGAATACGTCTGCCAAATTTATTACTACAAAAAACAAACAAAACACGAACCAAGAAACAGGAGCTTTGAAACACTATCTGAGCGGTTGCCTTCAGCAAACCAGCCCTCCCCACACATTCCCCTTATATAGAGTTCAGGGCATGGCTTCTCTCTGCCTCCTTCCGAGAAGCCCCATTGCCTTCCTCTGTTTACTCCTACTTGACTGCCTCCTGCGTCGGGCGTCCTTGAACAGGGCCAGCTGTGGGTCATCTTCATCCACACTGTCAGGCTCACACAGCTGGGTCTCCGTGGTGACCAAGTGGGAGGGGCCTGCCTGAGGGCTATCATCAGCAAGATCTTCAACCCCCTCAGCAAGGTCTTCAACACCCCCCTCCTCCTCCTCTGAGTCGTCCGACCCAACTGCCGAACCCACAGGCTGACCCTGAATCACAACACTCTGCCGGATCCTCTCTCTGTCTCCCCATCTCTTCCTTTGGTCTTTCCTCCCCACTGTCCAACTGCTCTTACATTCCCAATACAGTGTGCGGGTAGTCCTCAACTTAGGACCACAGCTGAGCCCCAAATTTTTGTCGTTAAATGAGACATTTGCTAAGTGGGTTTGGGCCCGTTTTTACCACCTTTCTTGCCACAGCTGTTAAGCGAACAGTTAAGTTTACTTAACAGCTTCAGCTGCTAAATTAGTCACACACGGTTGTCAAGCGAACCTGGCTTCCCCCCCCCCACCCCATTGACTTGGCTTGGCAGAAGGTCACAAAAGGGGACGCAGCGGCCGTCATAAAATACGAACCGGTTGCCAAATCTCTGCATTTTGATCACATGGATCGTAGGGATGCTGCAAAGGCCGTAACCGTGAAAAACGGGTCACAAGTCACTTTTTTTTTCAGTGACTTGTGAACGTAACTTTGAGTGGTCACTAAATGAACCGTTGTAAGTCAAGGACTACCTGTACTCAGTCGGCCCCCTTGCAATATGTCCTGCCTTCTGGAACCGGGCAAGGTCAGGCTTTGTCCTTCTTCCATCCAGCACCTCTTTAGTCCTCGACTTAACAACCATTTGTTTAACAACCATTCAAAATTGCAACGGCACGGGGGGAAAAAAAGTGATGCGTGACCAGCTCTTGCACTTAACCGACGTCACAGGTGTCCCACGGTCCCATGATCAAAATTCAGCCCCTTGGCAACTGGCATATTTGTGACGGTTGCAGCATGCAGGGGTCCCGTGGATCACCATTGGCAACCTTCCCAATCGCCTTTGGCTCCCAAAGTCAATGGGGAAAGCCTGATTTGCTTAATGACCGCCCGATTCATTTTAACCACTTCGACGATCCGCTTTACAGCGGTGGCAAAAGTCATAAAATCAGGCACAACTCACTCACCTTGGTTAACAATTGAAATTCGGGTCCCAGGTAGGGTTATAAGTCGAGGACGTAGCAAATACTGCCCTGTTAAATTCACCATGTTGTCTTTTCTCAAGTTCTCGCTTCCCTCCTTGCTAGACCGAGACTCCAGGCCATTCATCATCTTCGCTCTGCTCTTTGATCTTCCCATCTCCACAGACTCTTAGGATTGACAACGGGTGTGTGTGTGTGTGCCACGCTGAACAATAATTTACGGACCGCCTTACAACTGACTTAAAAGATGAACTAGATCTCAGTTATCCTCTCCAAATTTCCAGGGGGCCTCCTCCCCACCAGCCAGGCTGCGCCTCCTCCAGAAATGCCGAAATAGAATATTTCCTCATGGACATAGCTGAGGCAGACACATTGGTGTGGCTGATTCTCGGCTGTTTTCTTTCAACGGCTGAGTTGGCTTTACGGGCCAGCTTGGGATCAGAATATTTCTGGACGAAAAGCTGAAGGAGGGAAAATGCAGAGCCAGAGTATCCGTGTGGCTTTTTCCTGACCCAAAGCCAAGTGGAAGAGGGGAGAGGTCAGAAAAATCAACACAGCTGGGAAGCTCCCAGCCTGGCAGAGTTGGAGGGATCAAGCGTGGAGCTAGTCTGGAGTCACTGCGCGACCGCAAAAGGGCCGGGCCAACTGCCCCTAAGTTGCAGGGTGCCTCATCCCTTTGTTCCCAAGACAAGGCTGCCGCTAGGGAGATTATAGGCCGAAAATAATAACGTAGTTAGCTCCAACTCTGCACAGATGGGTACATCTGACAAAGCGGTGGTTGCACTCGTCCGACGGTAGCCCCATTTTTATTTTATTTTTTTAATTTTTAATTTATTTATTTATTGCATTGGCTTTGCTGCCTATTGCAAGCCGGATAGGTTTCAAGCATCCCGAAACTTTGATTTTGACTTTTACTGATTAGACAGGTTTGTTGTCCTAGAAAATGGCTAGTTTACGCTATTCTGTAAAAGTAAAAAAAGTTAAGGTTTGATGTTATTATCTTATTCCCCTGCAGCAACGGGAGTCGGAAGTCAGTGCCTTTTCTTTCTTTCCCCCCCCCTCCCTTTTTCCTACACTTTCCCCTTCCCTTTCCTCTCCCCTATCTTTCCTACTTATTTTCTTTTGCATTTTATATTATCAATTAATAAGGAATACAAATGAAACTTTTAAATTCCAAGCATCCCCTGGCTGTTGAGGAGGGGCAGGATTCCCTTCCGAGAGCGCACCTGTGCCTCCGATGCCTCCACCTTGCCTAAATCAGCCTCCTTCTCCCTCCGGCGCACAACGCGTGCGCATACACAACCTGGCCCTTTTCTTTCCCCCCCCCCCAGGAGCTGAAGTCCTTTATAGCCAGTTGATGAGTGACTTTGAGATGGACGAGAAGGATTTTGACGCAGATTCCTGGAGTCTGGCCGTGGACAACAGCTTCCTGCAGCAGCACAAAAAGGAAGTGATGAAGCGCCAAGACGTCATTTACGGTGAGCCTGAGAGCGCCCCCCCTCCCCAGCGCTGGAGGCCAACCCCCACTTTCCTGGGAAGGTCCAAGAGGAAGAACCATCAGACGGTTTTCAAGCCCTAAAGAGCACGACTGATTTTTCATTACATTTCTGTACCATGCTCTCCCCCCAATGGAAGCCTTGGGAAAATGAGTGCAGTGTTGAAAAAAGCGTTGTTAAAAGCCTAAAGCAGAGTAGTGGGGAACCCAACAACCCCCACTCCCACAGTATCCTTCTGAGCAGGCTCCCTGGGTTGGGGATCGTTGGCCCTGTCCGTGGTGATTCTCTTCCTTTCTTCAGGAAGGAATTCCTCCTTATATAATAATAATATAATAATAATAAAGTTGGAAGGGGCCTTGGAGGTCATCTAGTCCAACCCCCTGCTCAGGCAGGAAACCCTATACCATTTCGGACAAATGGCTGTCCAGTCTCTTCTTTAAAACTTCCAGTGTTGGAGCATTCGCAGCTTCTGGAGGCAGGTGGTTCCACTGATTAATTGTTCTCACTGTCAGGAAGTTTCTCCTTAGTTCTAGGTTGCTTCTCTCCTTGATGAGTTTCCATCCGTTGCTTCTTGTCCTGCTTTCAGGCGCTTTGGAGAATAGCTTGACTCCCTCTTCTTTGTGGCAGCCCCTGAGATATTGGAAGACTGCTATCATGTCTCCCCTCATCCTTCTCTTCATTAAACTACACATACCCAATTCCAGCAGCCGTTCCCTATATGTTTTAGCCTTCAGCCCCCCAATCATCTTTGTTGCTCTTCTCTGCACTCTTTCTAGAGTCTCGACATCTTTTTTACATCATGGTGACCAAAACTGGATGCCGTATTCCAAGTGTGGCCTTACCAAGGCCTTGTAAAGTGGTATTATTAACACTTCACCTGATCTTGATTCTATCCCTCTGTTGATGCAGCCCAGCGCTGCGTTGGCTTTTTTTAGCAACTGCAGCACACGGCTGGCTCGTATTTAAGTCATTGTCCACTAGGACTTAATTAATTCTAATGCAAGGTTGCTTCTCTCCTTGATTCATTTTCCATCCCCTGTTTCTCGTCCTGCCCTCTCGTGCAAGCGGCGTTTCCCGCCTGAGCAGGGGGTTGGAATAGGAAGACCTCCAAGGTCCTTTACAACTCCGCTGCTCTGTTTTCAGGACACACTGCTGTTACTCCGTTGTGAGGTTCTGTCCAGCCCGGACCCCTGCTTGCCCCCCCCAGCCTAGCTTCTCTCTCTTGCCTCTCACTGCAGAGCTGATCCAGACAGAGCTGCATCACGTCCAGACCCTGAAGATCATGACCAACCTCTTTCGCAAGGGCATGCTGGAAGACCTGCAGATGGACGCCTCGCTGGTGCAGAGCATGTTCCCCTGCGTGGACGAGCTCAGCGAGATCCACGACAGCTTCCTGGCCCACCTTTTGGAACGCCGGAAGGAATCCCTGGCCGATGGCAGCTGCAAGAATTTCGTCATCAACCGCCTGGGAGACATCCTGATCCAGCAGGTACTGGAAGGCGCGTTTTTACGGAGAGCGTCACCCCGCCAGCTCCGCTCTTGCGGCCTTCCCCCCCTCTCGCTATTTATTTGTATCCTGCCCATATCGTTATTTGATAAACAAGGCGGCAAACATATCTAATAGAGGTAGTCCTCGACTTACAACAGTTCGTTTAATGACCGCTCGAAGTTACGAGGGTACCCCAAAAAGGTGACCTACGACCGTTTTTCACACTTACAAACACTGCAGCATCCCCATGGTCACATGATTAAAATTCAGACACCTGGCAGCTGATTCATATTTATGACTGCCGCAGCGTCCCGGAGTCTTGTGACTTTTGGTGACCTTTTGACAAGCGAAGTCAACAGGGAAGCTGGCCGTTCACCTAACCGCTGTGGCAAGAAAGGTCGTAAAATGGGGCAAAACTCAATAAATGTCTCATTTAGCCACAGAGATTTGGGGCTCAGTTGTGGCAGTAAGTCGAGGACTACGTGTACTCTTTCCTCCTTTTATTTTCCCCACAACAACAGCCCTGTGAGGTGAGTTGGGCAGAGAGATGTTGACTGGCCCCAGGTCACCCAGCCGGGTTTCATGCCTCAGGCAGAACTAGAACTCAACATCTCCTGGTAATTGGCCCCAAATCACCCAGCCGGGTTTCATGCCTCAGGCAGAACTAGAACTCACCACCTGGTAATTGGCCCCAAATCACCCAGCCGGGTTTCATGCCTCAGGCAGAACTAGAACTCACTACCTGGTAATTGGCCCCAAATCACCCAGCCGAGTTTCATGCCTCAGGCAGAACTAGAACTCACCCTCTCCTGATAATTGGCCCCAAATCACCCAGCCGGGTTTCATGCCTCAGGCAGAACTAGAACTCAACATCTCCTGATAATTGGCCCCAAATCACCCAGCCGGGTTTCATGCCTCAGGCAGAACTAGAACTCAACATCTGGTAATTGGCCCCAAATCACCCAGTTGGGTTTCATGCCTCAGGCAGAACTAGAACTCACCATCTGGTAATTGGCCCCAAATCACCCAGTTGGGTTTCATGCCTCAGGCAGAACTAGAACTCACCATCTCCTGGTTTCTAGTTTAGTGCCTTTATGACTAGTCACTAGTCCAAGCAACCCTGCCTTCCAGTTTTCAGGCCCTATTGCCGAGCAAATGAAGAAGGCCTACTCAGAGTTCTGCAGCCATCACACCAAAGCTGTCAAGCTGTACAAAGAGCTCTTCACTCGGGACAAGCGGTTCCAGCAATTCATCCGGGTAAGATCTTTTCCTGATTCTCCCGTGTGTGTCCTTTCCTTCTCCTCTGTCCACAGTGGCCTTCAAGGGCCACAAAGGAGAGGAAGGGCCAAAACTTTGCTCCACGATTTCACCTTCTGAGATACTTTTGGCCTGGATGATTGAAACTTCATTTACATGACCCGCTTCTAAGTGGGCCTTCTCCATGGCAGCTCCCTCCCAGTGGGACGTTATCCCTACAGAAAGAAGACCTCGACGCTCTTTCAATTGGCCCTGAAGTTTTCTTTCGAGAGAACATTTTGAGAGGCCCTCAAAATTAAAAAAAAAACTAAAGACCTTACCAGCTGATGTTTGCGCGCACGCACACACACACAGACATATGCACGTGTACAAGTTCAGACATTATGACAAAGGAGGGTGCACAAAACATTTCGAATCAAGTTGGGAATAAAATTTGGCGTTTGTAGAGAACGGCATTTCCAAAGAACACTCTTTTTTGTTGTTCCCGCCGCAAAATAATCTCGGTCATTTTGAGTGGCCAGTCAACCCAACTATTCCACTGGAATTGGCTACTGTCCTGCAGTCCATTCTTTGCTTCTCGCTGGCTATGTGACACCCTCCCAACAGAGGATGGAAAGTCCTATTTTTTGACTTAGCATGCATTTTGCCCAAACCCAGCCAGGCTTATGGGATATACAGGTAGTTCTTGGTTTGTGACCGTTCATTCAGCAAATGTTTGAAGTTATAGCAGTGCTGAAAGAATGGCAGTTACGACTGGTCCTCGGAGCTCCCCCATCCTAGCATTCCCGCAGTCCTGTGATTGTAGTCTGGGCACTCAACAACTTTACAATTGGTTACAGCACCCCTGATCTTGAGATTGCCATTCGTGACTTTTTCCCGCTGGCTTCCCCAAGGAGTCATTGAGGAAGCCAGCAGAGACAGTCATAAATCATTGGGTCTTTCTCACCTGCGCATCCTTCCCCATCCCAGCTACTTGCACACCATGCACGCTGCCTGGGCTTTGCCACGCCTCCCCTACCACTTCTCCGGACACCGTCTCCACCCTCTCTGCACCTCCCTGACTCCTGCTGAGCCTCCTTCACACCTTGGGCATCCCCTCCTGCCCTCTGCTACCCAGCAGTAGCTGTTTACTTGCCTGCTGGCCTGCTAGCAAATCACCTGGGACTTCCCAGTGACTTGGTTGTGGGAACCAGCAAGAAGTTCCCTTGCCTATAACCCTGGCTTTCAGTTAATGACCGCAATAGGGACTGCGGAGATTACTAAGCGAAAGCACCCCACTCAGTCATCTAGCAAAGAAAGACCGCTGGCCGTTTTGTTGTCGTTTATGGAAGCTTAAATGGTTACAGAAGCAGAGAAGTAGCAAAAGCTGAATCTGAGATTTTTCCTGTGCAAACAATGCAAAGTCAATTTCACCTGTAGTCATACCTACAAACCTTTTCAGGGTTTGTGCATTTCCTGGTTTGATAGCTACGACCGAAGCTTTGGGGTTTAGATTTCGCATGAGGGGGCGTGGGTGAGGGGTGTGTACAGACTTGTGCTGCATATCTTGTGGATGTATTCCAGGTAATAATAACCCTTCCGCCCATTTCCTCAATGTTTCCAGAGGTTGTCACGCTCATCGGTGCTTCGGCGGCACGGGGTGCAAGAATGCATCCTGCTCGTCACCCAACGCATCACCAAATATCCTGGGCTCATTGATCGAATCCTGAAAAACTCCAAAGGTACCAGAGAGAGGCCTGGGTGGCCTTTTAGCATGTTGTTACTTTTTTAAAAAAAAATATTTTCAACAGTTAATAGCTACGACAGCCAATTTTTTCAAAATTTGAAAAATAGGCTGTTTCTATCGCCTAAGAAATGTATTTCTAGTACCTCCAGTATGGAATATGTCGTTTAATTTGCAAATATTTTAAGTAGAGCTCAATTTATGTGCATGTGTAAAATGGAAGTCTCACTGAAAAACGGCTAGATCAGACATGTCAAACACAAGGCCCAGGGGCCAGATCCGGCCCGCGAAGTGGTTTCATGTGGCCCCCCGAAGCCATCCTGGAAAGAGTGAGGGAACGGCCCCCACTGCCTTGGCCCTGGCCCAGAGACCCTCCTCCTGCCAGAGACCCTCAGATCTGTCCCACTCCTGCCCAGGCGCCCATAGGCACCCTTGATGCCAATGATGTAGAGCTGGCTATGCCCACCCAGTAGGCCATACGCACTCCAGCTGCGCCCACCCAGTAGGCAGCGCCCACCCTGGCCACACCCACCCGGCCCCCCGAGGGCAACCGCAATGCTGATGTGGCCCTCAATGAAATTGAGTTTGACACCCCTGGGCTAGATCTTTTGCTCCTGCTTCCCTGAATTTTATTAGCTGTGACTGTGTCTCAGTTAATGCTCTGGATGCTGGTTGTTTAACAATATCTGAAAGCTTTGAGCTGTTTTCATAACCAGATCCGTCTTTCTAAACCAGAAAATATAAATATAGAAACATATAAACAATAAAACATGTGCCATCCAAAGAAAAGTTTCAGGTTTCCTTCATACTTGTCTCTTAAATACCTTCCGCCTTGTCGTCGTTAGGATTGTCCAGTATGTTTTTCACATATTTGCAAGACCACCACATGCGATCCAATGAACCCGGGTTTTAGAAATTCCCCAGTCTTATTTCTAGCGAGTTCACCAAAGGGGATCCTCTTGGTGGGCTTTGACGCCCGTGTTTCTGCCCTGCTGGGCTGAGCAGCTGCCTCTGAGTTGCCTACAAATTTGCCCTTTCTTTCGGGGTGGTTTTCTCCCCTCTCCCTTCCTCCCGTTCCTTTCCCAAACTCTCAGCGAATCTGCTAATGTTTTCTTTTTCCCCCACCCCCACTCCACCCCCCCCACCCCCACCCCAGGGAATGAAGTGGATCAGAAAGATCTGAGCACAGCCCTGATTCTGGTCAAAGACCTGCTCTCAACCATCGACCAGGAGGTGCACAATCAGGAGAAGAACGCGCGGCTGCAGGAAATCTACGGACGGGTGGACGGGCGGACCAAGGCCCACCTGCCCAGGGACCAGGGCACCTTCAGCAAGGAGGAGATGCTGCGGCGCAAGCTGGTCCATGACGGCAGCATGCTCTGGAAGACCCCCGCGGGGCGCTTCAAAGGTGGGGCGAATGGCAGGGAAGGCCCCATCCCCGCCGTGGTTTAGCACCCGAAGGAAGGAGAGCCAGGTTCTGCAAACTGATTAATAGAGGTAGTCCTCAATGTACGGCCACAATTGAGCCCAGTAATTCCTGTCGTTAAGAGAGATGTTTGTTAAGTGAGTTTTGCCCTATGTTGTGACCTTTCTTGCCACGGTTGCTAAGCGAATCACAGCAGTTGATAAGTTAGTAATCCGGTCGTTAAGTGAATCTGACTTCCCTGTGGACTTTGCTTGTCAGAAGGTCTCAAAAGGGGAATCACGTGACCCCGGGACACTGCGACCGTCATAGATATAAGTCAGTTGCCGAATTTTGATCACGGGACCATGGAGATGTTGCAAGGTCATAACTGTGAAAAACAGTCAGAAAGTCACATTTTTCAGTGCCGTTGTAACTTGGAAGGGTCACTAAGCGAACTGTTGTAAGTTGAGGACAACCTGTGATCATTCTTGCAAGCCAATCCCTAAGCCCTCCTTTCTGGACCAGAAAATATTTTGGGTTGGAGTCTGCAGTACTGTTGCATGTTGTGAGACATTTTCCCCCCACGTATTTATGGTGAAACATGGAATAATCATTGCCACTGTTGTTTAGTTCTTTGTGGGTACTTATATTTCTACCCTATCTTTTATTTATACAACTCAAGGTGGTGTGTAGAATATACTGTAAAACCACAGTTCCCCAACCTTTCTATCTTTGCGGATCAGCGGGGGATAGATAGATAGATAGATAGATAGATAGATAGATAGATAGATAGATAGATAGATAGATAGATAGATAGATAGATAGATAGATAGATAGATAGATAGATAGATAGAGATAGAGATAGATAGATAGATAGATAGATGATAGATAGATAGATAGATAGATAGATAGATAGATAGATAGATAGATGATAGATAGATAGATAGATAGATGATAGATAGAGATGTAGATAGATAAAGAGAGAGAGAGAGAGAGAGAGATATGGATGGATGGATGGATGGGAGAGATAGGTAGATAGATGATTGATAGTCAGATAATTATTGTCAGTTTTTACTGTGAGCATAACGGCACACATTAAAAATGAAATTGAGTTGCTTGCTCTCAAAGTGTACACATACATAACACACACTTAAACATACTATATACAAGACATGTATAGACCTACACCCTTACACATAAGTAACATATATTTATATTATATATTTATATTTATTAAACTTATATACCGCCCTTCTCCCATAGGACCCAGGGCGGTTCACAAGGCAATTAAAACAACATTACAATACAAAAATTAATACCAATTAAAATAGATTAAATTTTCCTTAATTAAAATCTAAAACCCCTATAACTCTGATTAAAAACCCAATTACAATAAGTTAAAAATTTTTTTAAAAAATCCTCAGTCCTGGCCGGAAAGCTCAAAGAGCCAGGTCTTCAGGTCCCGGCGGAACGAACGAAAATCAGGGGCAGTCCTAAGCTCTACGGGTAACTGGTTCCAGAGGGCAGGCGCGCCCACAGAGAAGGCCCTCCCCCTGGGCGTTGCCCGCCGGCAATCCTTTGCCGGCGGCACCTTGAGAAGGCCCTCCCTGTGGTAGCGCACAGGACGAAGGGAACTTGATGCCGGCAGCAGGTGTTCCCTCAGATATCCCGGACCCAAGCCATTTAGGGCTTTATAGGTCATCACCATATAAATATTAATCACGTTTAAACATACTATATACAAGATATGTATAGACCTACACCCTTACACATAAGTAACATATAAATATTAATCACTGTCCAGAGAGGGGATGTTTCTGTGTGAGTGGTGGGCAGGTGTGCGCAGCTCCGTGTGCGCAAGAAGCAGGCACATGCGCCCGCCGCTCATGCAATCGGAGTGCACATGCAGGCACTTGTCTGCTGCTTGCACAAGTGGGAATGCGCCTGTGCACTCTCCTGTCCCCTTCCGCAGTTCAGTTCCTAACCGTTCAAGGTTCATTGGTGGGCTGTGGGCCAGGGATTGGGGGCCCCTGCAGTAAACTGTTCCTCTCCCCGTGGTCCCCCGACCCTCTCTCCCTTGCAGATGTCTTGGTGGTTCTGATGACCGACGTTCTCATCTTCCTGCAAGAGAAGGACCAAAAGTATATTTTCCCCACCCTGGTAAGCGCCCTTTTATTTTTCCATCACCTTTTCCTGTGATGAGGTACCCAAGTCCCAAACTGGGTGCCCGTTGGCACAGATCGCCCGGGGCCATGGTGGTATTTTGCACCCCTTACAGGCAGATGGGCCCAGGAATAGATCTTGTCGGAACTGGGATTGTCTTTGCTATCGAGGGTTTTTGCTGTCAAGACTAACATTCTCAGTCTCCTCTTGGCTGTTGTGAAGACGCTAAGGAGGATCAGATCCAGTTAGTTTTGGGATGGAAAACCACCAGGAAATCACAGGGCTACAGGCAACCCTGGAAAAGAGCCTTGGTGGAGCACTGGGCTAATGCCTCCTTAAGTAACACCAGCTGCCTGCAATGAGTGCAGGTTCGAGTCCCACCAGGCTCAAGGTTGACTCAGCCTTCCATCCTTCCGAGGGAGGTAAAATGAGGACCCAGATTGTTGGGGGCAATAAGCTGACTTTGTAATAATGCCGCTTGGGGGGGGGCAGAGCCCTAATAATCAGGCATATACATAGAATGAAGGCTATTGCTAAGCACATTGATTTGTGCTTCTTAGACTGTAAGCCACCCTGAGTATTCGGAGAAGGGCGGGATATAAATGGGATAAAAAATAAAATAAAAAAAGAAGGACATTCATACGGTTGCTACGAAAATTCCATGGATGAAGCCAAGATAGTTCGAAGAGAGAGGACCTCCAAGCAAATTAAACAATGGTTTGGGGATGTTGCCTTACAAGGCTTTCTGATCCACAATAAAGAGGGTGATGAATGGATGGCTTCTGGAGTTGTGGGGGCTCCATCACTGGAGATTTTGAAGAAAAGATTGGACAACTATTTGTCCGGGATGGTTATAAGGCAAACATGTCAAACTTGCGGCATCACGTGACGTCGCGCAACGTATCGGGACGGTTTCGCCATTGCCAGCAATGGGGTGGGCGCGGCTTCTGGATGATGCGGGCTGGCAGTTTGACACCCCTGGTATAAGGTCTCCTGCCCGAGGCAGAGGGTTGGAATAGAAGACCTCCAAGGTCCCTTCCTACGTGTCTACCTATGAGGGGAAAGTCTGAACAGACTTCTTTCCTGTCAGGACAAGTCAACGGTCATCTCCATCGAGAACCTCATTGTCCGTGACATTGCCAACCAGGAGAAGGGCATGTTCCTGATCAGCAACAACCCAGCCGAGATGTATGAGGTTCACGCTGCGTCGCGCGATGACCGCAACACCTGGATGAAGGTCATCCAGCAGAGTGTCAAGCTGTGAGTGGGGGTGGGGGTGGGGGGCAGCTTTCCTCCCATCCACCTCCAGTGCCTGACAGAGGTTTGCTAAAGAACTAGTCTGAGCCATAACATGCTCTAGTCCCGTGGTGGCGAACCTATGGCACGCGTGCCACAGGTGCCATCATGCCAGTGGTTGAAAAGCCCTGTTCTGTCATCTATATTTTAGTAAAAGTCCCTGCTTGGATAATCTTGTCTCCAAAGAGTCCGTCTTTCCTAAGGTGTGGCTTGGAGTGGGTTCTGACACGACCTCTCCTTTCTGCTTGCTTCTCCGCTGCAGCTGCCCTGACCGGAATGACTTCCCCCTCATTGAGACGGAGAGCGAAGCCTCTCTCAGGAAGCTGAAGGGTAAGGTCAAACTCATTCCCTGGGCATACTTTGCCTTTCCCTCCTGCACCTTCCCCTGGCAGCCCCCTTCACTTCCTTCCTTCCTTCCTTCCTTCCTTCCCGCAGATAAGATTCAGCAGTGTGACCAGGAGATTGGGGTGCTTCTCAGGGAGAAGGCAGAACTCTTTGCAGACCTTCTGACTCTGCAGAGCGGCAGGAAAGACGGCCCTTTGCCCTGGGGGAACCCCCGCACTCTCTTCCGCACCGAGTCGTCGGACCCCCCGCACGGCGAGAAGCTGGTCCAGGAGGCCGTCAGAGAAGGTACCGAATAAGAATTAAGATCACCTTTATTTGTCCTTTTTTTTTTACTGCGGGCACGACGGCACACATCAAAAATGAAATGCAGTTGCCCGCTCTCAAAGTGAAACACATACGTGACACGCACCTAAACATGCTGTATACAACATATGTAGAGACCAGGGGTAGGCCACCTTGGCTCTTTTGTGACTCGTGGACTTCAACTCCCAGAATTCCTGAGCCAGCCATGCTGAGGGGAAAGGAAGAGGCTTCCATGCTGGCTCAGGAATTCTGGGAGTTGAAGTCCACGAGTCATGAAGGGGGCAAAGTTTCCACCATGCTGGCTCAGGAATTCTGGGAGTTGAAGTCCACGAGTCATGAAGGGGGCAAAGTTTCCACCATGCTGGCTCAGGAATTCTGGGAGTTGAAGTCCACGAGTCATGAAGGGGGCAAAGTTTCCACCATGCTGGCTCAGGAATTCTGGGAGTTGAAGTCCACGAGTCATGAAGGGGGCAAAGTTTCCACCATGCTGGCTCAGGAATTCTGGGAGTTGAAGTCCACGAGTCATGAAGGGGGCAAAGTTTCCACCATGCTGGCTCAGGAATTCTGGGAGTTGAAGTCCCCGAGTCATGAAGGGGCCATAGTTCCCCTATGCTGGCTCAGGAATTCTGGGAGTTGAAGTCCACGAGTCATGAAGGGGGCCATAGTTCCCCCATGCTGGCTCAGGAATTCTGGGAATTGCAGTCCACGAGTCACAAAAGAACCAAGGTTGCCTACCCCTGGTATAGACCCACACCCCTACATATACGTAACAAATGAATATTAAATACTGTCCACCTTGAATGTATAGCGGAAGGAGGAAGCTTGAGAGTTCACAAGGTTTCCCCACGGTAAACCACTGCAAGGAAGAGAGTTCTCAGTTCTTGAAGAAACTAAGGGGGTCTAGATCAGGATGGCTACAGAAACTTACCGATCCTTTCGATTGATGTTCCCACCGGGAATGTTGCCGATAACCACGCATGATCACAGAGCAAGAATATCTGTTTGTTAAATGCCTGTTTGTGTATTTGTGTGAGTGTGTGTCTTTTCTGTCTCTCTTCACCAACAAATACATTCCCAGTGGAAGTGTTGAAAGATCTCGTCGTGGGACCCAGCTGGGACCTAGAGCAGAACCACACACAGGCTCCCAGCAGCTACGCCAGCCCAAACCCCAGTAGCGCCACAAGTAAGAAGCCCGCTTTTCTTCTACCATTTCTTCAGCCCACGGCTTCCTCCTGGGTCAACTTGCCGGGCCCAGCTCGCCACAGCCGAGTCGCCACAGTCAACTCAACACTGGACAATTCACCCCAGCCAGGTTGCTGCGGGACAAAATTTTACACGGTGAAATAGATTCGTTAAAGAAAGGGTCCAAAAAAGGGGCAGGGAGAGGAACGAAATGAAACGTGAAGGACAAAAATTCAAATTATTTTTTAAAAAATTATTTTAAAGAATTAAATAACATTGTCGAATTTTCCCCCGGCAAGTCGTCCCGCAGCAAATCGCCCCCTGGCGAATTGGCAGTCACGAGTTGGTGGTGGCGAGTTGTCCCATTCTGTTCCCCTTTTGCATCTCCTCACCCCGAGGTTCTCCAACAGGAAGAAGGTCCCTGGAAATTCACTGTAGGCTGCTGGTACATACTGGCAGAGGCTTTGTGCTAAGCGGCAACCCAGGCATTTGGGTCGATTCGCCGAACTGTGGCTCAGATGACCCTGTTGCCAGAAGCCTTGGTGGAAAGAGCCTTGGTGGAGCAGTGGGCTAATGCCTCCTTAAGTAACACCAGCTGCCTGCAATTAGTGCAGGTTCGAGTCCCACCAGGCTCAAGGTTGACTCAGCCTTCCATCCTTCCGAGGTAGGTAAAATGAGGACCCAGATTGTTGGGGGCAATTAAGCTGACTTTGTAATAATGCCGCTTGGGGGCCCCTGAAAGCCCTAATAAGCAGGCATAGACATAGAATGAAGGCTATTGCTAAGCACATTGATTTGTGCTTCTTAGATTGTAAGCCGCCCTGAGTCTTCGGAGAAGGGCGGGATATAAATGGGATTTAAAAAATTAAATTAAATTAAAACTGACCTTTCTGATTTATTTTTCTTTGCGAGGGTGGATGGCAGTAGAGCAGGGCTTTTCAACCAGTGGTACGGGTACCCCCCCGTGGTACATTGGCACCTGGCAAGTGGTACGCGACCATCCTAGAACTGCCCGGTGGGCAGGCAGGTGTCTTGCTCGGCTGTGGCTCGGGGGGCACTTTTTCCAGTGCCCTTGTAACTTCCAACAGTCACTAAGCGAACTGTTGTAAGTCGAGGACTACCTGTACTTCATCACTTTTTTTTTTTTTTGGTCATCAAGTTTTTGACCCCTTGCTAGGCGTTACTGTGTTACTCGGATGTCGCCCTATCCTAAAAGCGGTGCGGTGGGTGAAAAGGTTGAAAAGCCCTGGTCTAGAGGACAAGGCTGAAATGAAACGGAACAGTCTGGGGAAGATACCTCTCTTTTCGCCCCTGATTTTGGTGCTCCAGTCATGGTTTGAGAACTTTTGCATTCACTTTCTGGAGCCATAACCCACTCCCCTTCTCTTCCCACAGATGGCGAGACTGGAAATACGAACCACGCTCTCGAGATTGCCAGGCTTGAGGCGGATTCAAACCACCGGGTGAGCTTTGGGGAGCAGCCGGACACCCCAGCCCGTCCCTCCCCTCTTTCGGTATACAAATTAAATTATTAAATTATTAAAATTAAATTTCGGTGCTGTAGCCGGACTTGGCAGCCCCCTTTGCTGAGGACCAGAACCTCCCGCTGGCCACGCTTTATCCGCCACGTGCAGTGGGCTGCTTGAGCTTTCCAAGATTTCCACAAGAAGGCTAATTTTAAAAAAAATAAAATCCATAGGGAAACTGATTTTTTTTAATTTGCTTTTTGTTTTTCGCCCAAGGAGGCTGGTGGAAATCTCCACCTCTTGAAATTCCTTTAGAAATGCTTTCTCCCAGCTTGGCTCCAGGCTAGTTGTGGGAGGGGGAAATAAAAAGGCTTCTTGCTAGGAAAATTGGGAGCTTCTGCTAAAGACCCCGGTGCTTGTGCAAAACCTGAGACGTTCGGCAGCCAGTCCTGAGCTTTCAGGCAACCTGTGGCCTGGCTGGGGTGGCTGGGAAATTGGGGGAGGGGATCCTGCAGGAGGGAGGACTGGTCCTTGGGCCCATCAGGAACCGGGGGTGGGGGTGGGGGGGGAGAGATCTTGGCCACCCTTCTGTTTTGAGCTGGCCCAGATTCCCATCCTTTGCTGAGCTTTCAGTCAGTTTTGGCATTGTGATTCCTTCCTCCCTTAGGATGGAAATGGCAACCAGTTGCAGCACAAAGGACTGCAGGAGGTGAGTGGGATGCATGCCTGAGGAGTTGCCGGGATAGAAGCAAGGACGGTGTGGTGCCCTTGCTTGGGGTGGGGTGGGGTAGGTGGAGGGGGTAGCTTGGTCTGGCCAGACGGAACGCAGCCTCCTCTTCCCCATTTCTCCAGGAGATGCTCCAGCGCCTCAGGAGCCTCTATTCCCTACTCCACGGATTGCAGGTGAGACCCTCCATCAAAGGGCTATTAAACTTATGCTAATAGTTAGTGAAGGGACGCTGTGGCTCAGTGGGTTGGGACGCTGAGCTTGTCGATCAGAAGGTCGGCAGTTTGGCGGGTTGAATCCCGAGTGCCGCGTAACAGAGTGAGCGCCTGTTACTCGTCCCAGCTTCTGCCAACCTAGCAGTTCGAAAGCACGTAAAAACGCAAGGAGAAAAACAGGGACCACTACGGTGGGAAGGTAACAGCGTTCCGTGCGCCTTTGGCGTCTAGTCGTGCCGGCCACATGACCACGGAGACGTCCTCGGACAAGCGCTGGCTCTTCGGCTTTGAAACGGAGATGAGCACCGGCCCCTAGAGTCGGAAACGACTAGCACGCATGTGCGGGGGAACCTTTACCTTGACCTTAATAGTTAGTGGGACGCTGCTAAGACAATGGCTCTCCCTTTAATCCTATCGAAAGCTGCGCCCCAGGCTGACCTGGGGGCGACGGCTCTGCCCTGGTGTTCGCGCCAAGCAGAGCAGCTGTGCTGGCTGCCTCTCTCCTATCCAAGCTTCATGAGCAGACAGCCTGACATTGGTAACGGGGGGCGAGTGGGGGGAAGGTTGGACCGTAGGAGGAAGGCGGGGATTGGAAGCCCACCTGAGCCGAGGTCAGCCCCCGACATGCAGAGCCGGGAACCCAGAGCCAGAGAACCTGCCCACTGCCCTCTTCCTCTTCCTTTCTCAGGGCATCCTGGCACATCAGGACTCCCTCCTGGCCTTCCAGCCACCCGAGGCCGGGGAACGCCAGCGGGAACGGCGGCTGAGCCGCAGCAACTCCTGCCAAGAGGCCCCGCCGGCCGACCAGCAAAGCACGGAGCTCTCCCTCTTGCAGAAGCAGCACGCGCTCTTGCAGCAGGAGCTGAACCGCTGCCGGCAACTGGGCCAGGAGAAGGCCCAGGAGGTGGCCGTCCTGGAGGCCCGGCTGCGGGAGAGCGAGGGGGAGAGGCAGCGGCTGGAGCGAGAGGCGGACGAGGCCCGGAGGCAGCTGGCCGCACACCGGGCGCCCCTGGAAGCCGTCTGGGTACGGAAAGGGGCTGAGCCCCGGAGGCGCAGTTTGCCTGCCGGAGACGCTTTGTACCAAAGCTTCACCCCTCCTCCAGTGAGTGCCCAAGGGACTGGTGTGTGTGTGTGTGTGTGTGTGTGTGTGTGTGTGTGCGTCTCCTGGCGGTACCTGGTCTTTTTAAGCCCCCTCCCCTCAGGGGTTTCCAAGGACTAGCCTCCAGTGAGTGCCAAGGGCTTACTCCCGTCCAAGGGACTGGTGTGTGTGTGTGTGTGTGTGTGTGTGTGTGTGTGTGTCTCCTGGCGGTACCTGGTCTTTTTAAGCCCCCCCTCAGGGGTTTCCAAGGGCTAGCCAGGGAGGTGTGCCCTGCTGCAAACTGCCTTCTAGCCTGATCCCCCCCAATGCGGGCTCTGCCCTATGGCCCGGCTGTTGTGGTGGTGCTCATTCATTTATTGCGTCTCCATTCCCTTTGTCAGATTCTTCCTAGATCTGGCTGCAAAAAAAGAGACCTCACTCGAAATGTCAAGGCAGCTAGAAGTGTGGAGGGGGGGGAGGGGGGAAGAAGGCTGCTCAGCTCTGCAAGCCACAAGGCAACCTGACTCGCGGCCAACTCTGGGCCGAGCGGTCAAGAGCTGCAGGATCCCTCTGGGGCCGAAGGGAAGCGTTGCCTGGGGTTAGGAGAGGCCCGTGCCCTGGCCTTGCAGCCTCCCGGGCCAAGGCCGCAGGGCTAGGCAACCTTGGCTCTTTTATGACTCGTGGACTTCAATTCCCAGAATTCCTCAGCCAGCCACGCTGAGGGGAAAGGGAGAGGTTTCCAAGCTGAACCAGGCTGGCTCAGGAATTCTGGGAGTTGAAGTCCACGAGTCATCAAAGAGCCAAGGTGGCCTACCCCTGGCCTATACTCTAAACCAGGGGTCTTCAAACCTGGCCCTTTTATGACTTGTGGACTTCAACTTCCAGAATTCCTGAGCCAGCATGGAGGACCTATGGCTCTTTTATGACTTGTGGACTTCAACTCCCAGAATTCCTGAGCCAGCCACGCTGAGGGGAAAGGGAGAGGTTTCCAAGCTGAGCCAGGCTGGCTCAGGAATTCTGGGAGTTGAAGTCCACGAGTCATGAAGGGCCAAGTTTGAAGACCCGAGGAAGAGCAGCTGGGGCTTTGGGGGAAGTGTTTGCTCAGTAGCTGACACCGGAAGCCCTGGAGCTTCAGTCCAAGCAAGGGAAGAGTCTAGTTTAGAGAAAAGAAGGACTAAGAGTGACACGATCACAGTATTCCAGTATTGGGGGGGGGCTGCCACAAAGAAGAGAGGGAGGGGGTCAACCTATCCTCCAAAGCACCAGAAGGCAGGACAAGAATCAATATATGGAAACTATTCAAGGAGAGAAAGCATCCTGGAATTAAGGAGAAACTTCCTAACAGTGAGGACAGTTAACCAGTGGAACTACCTGCCTCCAGAAGTTGTGGGTGCTCCATTGCTGGAGGTTTTCAAGAGGAGACTGGACAGCCACTTGTCTGAAATGGTCTCTTGCATGAGCCGGGGGTTGGACTAGAAGACCTCCGAGGTCCCTTCCAGCTGATGGAGGGATGCTTTTGAAGGCCCTTCAACCAGATGGTCCTTCTCTGACGCAGAGGGCCGGGCACGCCTTTTAGCAACTGAAGCTCTTCCTTGGGGAGGGGGCTTAACTCCGGCTCTTCTCGCCCCTTTTCCTCTCAACAGCCGAACCGAGCGGGAGAGCCACTCTCGCCTGGCTGCCATTCCCTGCACCGGACCTTCTCCGGTGGCCAACGGGACGAGGCGGCCTTCCCGGGCCAACTACAGGAGGAAACGGAGGAGCATCTGCAGGTGTTGATGGAGGAGGGGGGCCTGGGCAACTCCCACTCTCCCCCATCCAGCCCCCGAGGTGAGTTGGAGCACCCACTGTGAGGACGGCCGAGCCAGCCACCCTCTTTCCCGACCAGCCGCAGCCGGCTACGGGTAGCCCTCGACTTACCACAGCTCCTTTAGTGACAACGGTTCGGAGTTACAACGCTACCTTGCACACACACACAAAAAGGGACTTAAGACCATCGCAAGCATCCCTCTGGTCATTGGATCAAAATCCAGATGCTTGGCAACCGGCTCATACTTACGACGGTTGCAGTGTCCCGAGGTCAGGTGACCCCCTTTTGTGACCTTCTGGCAGCCGATGGGGAAGCCAGATTCACTTAACAACCGGGTTGCTGCCTTAACAAATGCAACGATTCCCTGAAGAACCGTGGCAAGAAAAATCGTAATTATGGGACACTGAACAAATGTTTCACTTTGTGACGTCAATTGGGGGGGTCGGTTGTGGTTGTAACCGCCAGGGGGCAGCCAGGTGCCACTTGGCCCCCTTAGCCAGGCCCTTGGAGCCTTGCCCTCCCCCCCTCCCCAGCTGAGTCCAGCTGTGCTCCAGCAAAGGAGAGTAGAGGGGCTTTGAGTGGTGAGAAGGGGGGGGGTTATACATTCAATAAATAAATGCCGATTCCGCCTTCTGCACGTGGTGGAAGAAGCCCTCCGGGCTCCGTCAGGGCGGTGCTTCCCCCATTCAGGAACGCCTCTCACTGCTTTTCAGATTTCCCGAGGATGCAGGACATTCCAGAGGAGGTGGAGAGCATCCAGGAATCCAACGCTGGTGGCGACGGAGACCTCCTGGGCAGTTAGATGGTGCCAAGACGGGGTGGGGGGGAAACTGCCTCGCAGGACCACCACGGGTTCCCCTGCCGGTCCCACCTACCCCTCCCACCCCTTTTCTTCCATCACAGTCACACCGGGGTGTTTCAGGGACTTGAAAGGCCGCCCCATGTGAACTTCGACCTGGGCTGGTTGGGGAGGGGGGGGGAGGTCGAGGAAAAGCAGGTCCCGAGAGTGGGCACGAAGGGCAGTCCATTGCGTTGCCCCGTCCCCAGGGACCACGGTTGTGGGTGGCTGTTGGCATTGGTCAAGGGTGCACAAAAGGGTAGTAGGAAACCTTCCTTTCTCTCCCTCCTATTGACGGGTTCAGGCGGGGGGGGCCCTCTGGGGACCATAAAGGCCGCCGGACCCGACGGGCTCGGCTGATTCGGACCCTCACCACTCCTACTGTACTTCCTGAAGTTTAATTTTTTATTTTATGTTTTTTTTAATTTATTTTGGAAACCGGGGCGGAAGCCGGCCCATCCCGACGGAAGATGAGTTTTTAAATTATTGTTAATTGTTTTTCAGCTGTTTCTGCTTTTGTTTAAAAAATGTTCAGGGGTCTCTACGAACGTTCAGGGCAGGGAAAGTAGTGAGATTTCTGGTCGCGCCCCCCCCCCACCTCTACCTTAAAAGAGCAAAGAGACAGTCAACCAAGGGGGGGGGATCCTCGAGGTCCTTAAATTCTTAACATTAGTTGCAACTCGGTCAATTCCGTGCTCCGGACTCGTTTTTTTTTCCACCTTCACAAGCTGCTCTTCTGCTAATCAGGTTTGTTTAGTTGAGGGAGCTTTCCCTTTTTGGAAACCCAACGTGTTTCCCTTGAAAGGAGGAGTTTTTGAGTTACTTCTCGCTCTCCCCCAAGAGAGGAAATTTGTTACCAAACATCAAACTCTGACTTGTTGCCCACGGCTTAAAAGGAGAGATCTAACTCGTTTGGCTTTAAGGGAACGGCCTGTATTTTGAATCTCTCAACTTAACTATTATCGGTTTGGGGAAAATAGATCCCAGAGAGATTTGGGGTCTGTAGAAATGCAGATGTTCCACAAATGAATACTTCATGCCTGTGTGGAAATGATGTCATAAACACGACCGGTTAAAAATAAAAATAAAAATAAAAACCGTGGGGATATTTTTTTGCAACCTAAATTTGCAGCGAAGCCGTTCTTTCTTCCACCCGGGAAAGAAATGTTTTCTCTCTGCCAGCTTGATGCTCTCCACCTATATCGCATTGCTGGGATTGCAGACCACTATCTCCGTTTGGAAATTTAGATTGTGCTATGAAAATTCAGAGTTGTTATTATTATTTTTAAATTGGGGGTGGTGGGGGAGTAGGAGGAAATCCACAATTTTCAGGATTTTTTAACCACATTTTTTAACCAAAGCTGAGTGGGTTCTTTGCATTAAAAATACGTATCAGGGAAAACATCGGGGATTAGAAATTGAGTTGGAAATTGGCCTGAATTCTAGCTTGATTGGAAATAAAATTAGATGTGATTTCTTTCTTTCTTTCTTTCTTTCTTTCTTTCTTTCTTTCTTTCTTTCTTTCTTTCTTTCTTTCTTTCTTTCTTTCTTTCTTTCTTTCTTTCTTTCTTTCTTTCTTTCTTTCTTTCTTTCTTTCTTTCTTTCTTTCTTTCTTTCTTTCTTTCTTTCTTTCTTTCTTTCTTTCTTTCTTTCTTTCTTTTTTTACATTGCCATTGACACAATTTGCCCACCCACTCAGCTTATAGCCTGAGTGTGCCTGGTCGAAACAAATGCAGGAAATTGCTCAAATTGATTTGATCCCTCCTTGAGACAGTTATCCCGAGAACAAATTCCCCCATCGGAAGAAACGGAAAAAAAAGGACAAGAAGGAATTGTGCAAATTGCAAACGGGGTCTCTCTCGTCCTTGTGGAATTTTAAAAAATAAATAAAAATCACCACTTCTCTTTAAGATGCTATTCCGGTCAATTCCATCCCAATTTCAAGGAAAAGCCAGAAGCCCCCAAACATCCTTCTGTATGGAACCACCCTCCGATCTATATTTCTCTCACTTTAGCCATTTTTTAAAATTCCTTTTCCACCCTTAAAAGGAGAGAGATTTTTCTTTTACTGATTAAAAAAACAAAACTCTTTTGCTATTCTGGCCAGTAACACGTCTTAACAGAAAACTTAAAAAAAAAAAAGGTGCCACGAAGGACTTTTTTTTTAAAAAAAAAAGAAAAATAACACAGGAGAGTGATTTTTTTTAAATAAATGTATATGAAGATAAAAATGGTTTATTGTTTTCCTGTTGATTTAACTTGTAAAAGAAAAAAAATGGACCAGAAAAGTTTAATTAAAGATACGAAAACCAAGAACGCGTGTCCACTTTGCTGGGGGACGGGGGGGTGCAGAGCGTTGGGTTGACCCCCTCCCCCGAAGGCCGAGGTAGAGGAGGAGGAGGAGAAGGACCCTGGGGTCATGATCCAAACTAGATATCCTCATCGGTGTTAGAAGGGAATGGGGTTGGGAGGAGGAGGAGGAGGGGGATTGCAGGGACCTTGGTGCTCTCTGAGTTTCGTGGTTTTCTTGCAGACGTTTCACGACCCAACTAGGGAACATCATCAGTGCTAGAGGGGTTTACAGAGAGGAAGAAGAGGAGGAGGAGTCCTTGGTTGTCTCGGAGCTGGCTTCTTTCCTTGCAGACATTTCATGACCCAACTAGGTAACCATCAGGGCTAGAACAGAGTGGAGGAGGAGGAGAGGAGGAGGAGGAGGATGACAACTGTGGGGTCCTTGGTGC
This sequence comes from Vipera berus, assembly GCF_964194415.1. NCBI lineage: Eukaryota > Metazoa > Chordata > Lepidosauria > Squamata > Viperidae > Vipera > Vipera berus. The sequence goes on from NC_138219.1 coordinate 3,635,209, forward strand.
TCTCAGAGCTTGGTTGTTTTCTCGCAGACATTTCATGACCCAACTAGGTAACATCATCAGCGTTAGAGGAGAATGGGGTCGGAAGGAGGAGGAGGGCTGGCAAGCAACACTTGGAAGACGCACTGGAGAGAGGAGAGCGCGTGGTCTGGGAAAGGCCTGGATGTCTGGTCCCTGCAGATCCAGGCTTGGAAACTGCCCCGGAGCATTTGTGCCCAGGAGAAAACCCTGGGCCCCTAGGAGGGCCCTTTGGGAGGTGATCCTCCCCCGAGCCGCGGGCACAACTCGTGGGGAACACCCGGGCCCTTGGCAGCGCAGAAAGCCCTTGGCCCCTTCCTCCGGCCACAGCACCAGTGCCCGTTTGTGGCGGCCCACAACGCCCCCAGGTGGGAGCAACACGCAGCCTTGTGAGGCCAGGAAGTGTCCTCCGAAGAGCGCGAGAGCAGGGCCCAAGTGGCAGCGCCAGGCAAAGGCCAACCAGATGCTTGGATTGTGGCAGTCAGAAGAGCCACAGGCCGGACCAGCTGCCTGCGCTCCGTTCCCGGACACGGAGGTAGGACAGAAACCATTTCCCAGAGGGGGCAACTTAAAGCAGCCTGACCGGCAGGTGATCCATCAACCCTACAGTGCTGATTCGCCTTCATATGAACGTAGCATTATGTCTTGAATCTTAAATCATTTCCCAGGCAGTCCTCGACTTACAACCATTTGTTTAGTGACCCTTTGACATTACAAGGGCACTGAGAAAGTGACTTAAGGCCATTCTTCACACTTAATGACCGTTGCAGCATTCCCCCATGGTCATGTGATTTACATTGGGAGGCTTGACGACTGCCTCACAGTTAACGACGGTCGCAGCGTCCCGGGGTCAGATTAGATCTCCCATTTGCGACCTGACAAGCAATGGGGTGAAGCCAGATTCCCTTCACAACCATGTTACTGGCTGAACGACTTCGGCGATTCACTCCACAAACGTAGCAAGAAAGGTTGTCAAATAAGGCAAAGCTCGCTTAACCAAATTTCTCACTTAGCAACAGAAGTCTGAGGCCGTAAGTTGAGGGCTACCTGTAACTTTGAAACGCTTGCAACTTTTGAGACGATTCGGCGGGTCCCACTGCTCGTATGCAAAGAAGCAGATGGGGGCTTTTCTCTGGTGCCGGACCCTCACCCTCAACTCACGGGCCCCGGGCTACTTTGCGGGCCTCACAGCCGCCCCTCTGCACACCACGGAGAACGTTCCCCTTTTCACTGACCCATTTGGGGAAGACTAGTCCGTCCTTTCAATTAATGAAATATTTTTCAAAGAAGCAAAGCATCTGGGGGAAATTCTCACGGGAAGAGCGTGGTGTCTTTGAGATAGAATTGTAGAGCGAGAACTATGGAGTTGGTACCTGGAGGATCAACCTTGGCTCTTTTATGACTCGTGGACTTCAACTCCCAGAGTTCCTGAGCCAGCATGGGGGAACTATGGCCCCTTCATGACTCGGGGACTTCAACTCCCAGAATTCCTGAGCCAGCATGGGGGGAACTATGGCCCCTTCATGACTTGGGGACTTCAACTCCCAGAATTCCTGAGCCAGCATGGCTCAGCTGGGAAACCTCCCTTTCCCCTCAGCGTGGCCGGCTGAGGAATTCTGGAAGTCCACAAGTCACAAAAGAGCCAAGGTTGCCTACCCCTGGCCTATGCCACTTTAGGAGTCGTGGACTTCAACTCCCACAATTCCTGAGCCAGCATGGGGTACCTATGGCCCCTTCATGACTTGTAGACTTCAACTCCCAGAATTCCTCAGCCAGCATAGCTCAGCTTGGAAACCTCTCCTTCCCCTCAGCATGGCTGGCTCAGGAATCCTGGGAGTTGAAGTCCACGAGTCATAAAAGAGCCAAGGTTGCCTAGCCCTGGTCCAACCCTGGGAGAGTCGAGTGTCCTGGCCTCTTGTTAAGTCATCCCACTCCAGAGGCTGTAGCCTCCCTGTTTTTCATGTCTGTTTCCATCTCTCCTGGGGAAGAAATGGGGAAGGAAGTCTTCAGTAATTTATTTTTCAGGAAGTTCCAGGCTGGAGACTAAAACAGGAAGAACGGTTGCAGGAACTGGGTTTGGCTAGTCTAGAGAAAAGGACCAGGGGAGACATGATAGCAGTCTTCCAGTATTTGAAATGGCTGCCCCAAAGATGAGGGGGGTCAACGTATTCTCCAAAGCACCAGGAGGCAAGAAAAAGAAACGATGGGAAATTAGTCAAGGAGAGAAGCAACCTGGAATTAAAGAGAAACTTCCTAACAGTGAGGACAATCAACCAGTGGAACAGCTTGCCACCAGATGTTGCGGATGCTCCATCCCTAGAGGCTTTTAAGAAGAGATTGGACATCCATTTGTCTGAAATGATATAGGGACTCCTGATTGAGCAGGCAGGGTGGACTAGAAGACCTCCAAGGTCCCTTCCAGCTTCTATTCTATATTCTATTCTATACTCTAATGTATGACAAAACACCCAATTTTCTACACAGCAACCATCCAAGTCAGTTTAAAGTCGCCACTTAGAGCACTCTGGAAGAAATTCTCACCCTGCCTAAGAGTGAGGCAGAGACCCCAGACCTCTCTCTTCAGGGGAAGGCAGCTTCTGAAGAGTTGCGAAACATTTGCAGAAAGCAACCAACGGCCCCTCGTGGGAGTGTGCAGACACAGCTGGAGGGCCAGATTGCCTTTAGAAGTGTGGGGGATTGCAAGCCACCCTCGTTGGGTCATTTTGCTGTCCTGCAGTGTTGGCAGGGGATAGCAAGAGACACCCGTTTCTTCTTGGAAGCGTCGAAGTAGGCTGGGGGAGGGGGAAAAAAAGAAGGCGTTGTCCAGTTCCACTTTTTTCTCACCTTTGTGAACTATAAAAGTTCAGGAAGCTGAGAAGGAACCTGTCAGCCCGATGGACTTTGCTCTTTCGTATCAAACACTGGAATCCGACGGCACTGACAGGGACCGCGTACACCGAGTTCGGCTTAGTTTGCCAAACCCCGGACGGCACTAATAAAACGAACGTTTTTCCCACGAATGTCCCTTGGGTAAAATCTGCAGTTGATTCTGAGCAAACCCAAAGCGCGTAAAGCTACAGCTGGAGCGTTTCCTTGCTCCAAAACTTCTCTGCTTGTTTCAATCCAATTTCTCTCCGAGGGGGCCCTTCGGTTTATGTGTTTATTCATTGATGGAGCCCAGCCTTCCTTAGCAACGTGCACTTCATCCTTTATTTTTATTAGCACTGAGGCTGTATTTGCACAACCTGCTAAATTTTTATTAACTTCTCAGACTTGGTTAGTTTGCTCGGTCTTCTGAGGGTTTGTGCAAATTGGAACACATCGGTTCTTTAATGAAATCTCTTGTGCAAACAGGGAATTAGATTAATCCACTAGCTGAGTTTTCAATAATCTCTCCCAAAGAAGGGGAACGAATGAAATGGATTATTTATTCTGACAAGAAACTAAAGAAGCATAGACGAGGTTTAGTCTTCGGCGTGCAGAAACGCTTGGAAACTCTCTGGCTTCTCCAAATGTGCTTCTCCCGTACCATCCTGTTTACCCAGAATGCATTGTGGATTTTCCCCCCCTCCAATGAAGCAGGATTGGGCAACGAAGACAGCAGGGCGAAAAAGGTGAAGAGCAAAATGAGTTGGGGCTGGCTGGCTCAGGAATTCTGGGAGTTGAAGTCCTTGAGTCATCAAAGAGCCAAGGTTGCCTAGCCCTGAAATAATGTCTCCTGCCCTTGGATCAGAAGACCTCCCAGGTCCTGCCAGTCCTAGGATTCTGTGATTCCAAAAGAATGGCGTTGGGTAGAAGGGAAGAGGAAGAGGAAGAACACACACACCCCTTCTACTGCCTCAGCAAACCCATTTGGATTACGGGGATTACAGATAATCTGCAGTACAGATCACAGAAACCATATTTGGATTGCCTCTACATTAATGGGACTTGGCAGTTACTCTTGTCCCCTGGATTTATTTCCCATTTTTCTGCAGGGGGTTCAAAGTCCCATGTTTTCACTCCCACCTCCAGACAGCCCTGTGTGGTTGGTTGGGGCCAGCTGAGAGAAAGAAAGGGACCCAGGAGAATTCCTGAGCAGATCCTTGGGGATTCTCTGTGGACGGGCAGAAGAGCAGTTTAATTTCATTTAATTATGGGACTTGTATGCCGCCCTATCTCCCGAAGGACTCAGGGCGACTAACAACAATAAAACAACAATAAAAACAATGAATACAAATATTAAAAGAGATTAAATGTTACAAAGCCCCACTCGCCTTGTGCCGGCTACCGAAAGAGCCTCCGTCCTACGGTTCCCCTGGAGGGCAGTCGGTGTATTCCCCCCCCCCGCCCCCAATCTGCACCTCTGTTTTGACTCTCTTAACATTTGAATTCCTTTGCAAAGGAAACGGGAAGCTGGGTTTATTGTGTTTGCTGAAAACCTGATTACGGCTGTTTTACCCCGGATGGTCCAAACTGTGACCTTAGCCTGGCTGGCTTTTTCCTTTTAACTGCTCCCAGTTCACGGCAGGCAGCAGCGTAAAAATGAGTCCCCTCTTTTTCTTCCTCTGCAAGAACACGGAGCCGGAGGGAGCCGAGTTCAGGAGGTGCTCTGGCAGGAAGCAAGGCTGTCGTCACCCCTTGCAGTTCTTTGCGAGTGGAACCCAAGCCAAGGCGTGTGAGAAGTTGCACCAAGTCTTCGTGCCGGCGGCCTTCCCTTGCCATTGGCATCCAGCCAGTAGATGATTCGCAGGTAGACTGTCTCAGAAAGTGGAGGTTTCATTTAGCTGGGCTAACAACGCAAAAGTCCAAGCAACACACCTGAACTTTTGGCTTCCTTCAGGTCATTTGTGTCCAAAACAGGCAGGTGGCCTGGCTCTTCACCTAGGAATGCAGTGTTGTGTAAATACGCACAGTATCCTCGACACACATCCTCACTGTACATTGCCCCACCTTGCCAAAGTTCTCCCTGACCCTTTTGGCCAAAAAAAAAAAGATGTTCATTAGTGTCAGGTGAGTTTTCCACACACACACCATCCTCCAAGGAAAATATGCACAGCACATGATTTTCCTTCCATGTGGCTGCAGTTCAGAGACCCCCAAGCACACCTGGACAGCGGGAACCAAGGAGAAAAGTGAAAGACGAGCAGACGTTTAGAACTGGACTGGATCAGCCTTCAATGAACTCAGAGACAGGCGTGCAAAGGCCTAGTGGTCATTTCGCCCCCCCCCCTTGACTTCCCCAATCCAGCTTTCAACCCAATCTTGGCCTGTCTCATTTCTGTCTCTTTTTTTCACAGCTGCCTCGTTTCTGGGACACAAACTGGTCTGTGGTGGAAGGCCAGTCTGTGTCCCTAATTAACTAATGAATAGAGAGGGACGCGGTGGCTCAGTGGGTTAGGACGCTGAGCTTGTCGATCAGAAGGTTGGCAGTTTGGCGGGTCGAATCCCGAGTGCCGCATAACAGAGTGAGCTCCTGTTACGCGTCCCAGCTTCTGCCAACCTACCAGTTTGAAAGCACGTCAAAACGCAAGTAGAAAAACAGGGACCACTACAGTGGGAAGGTCACAGCGTTCCGTGCGCCTTTGGCGTCTAGTCGTGCCAGCCACGTGACCACGGAGACGTCCTCGGACAAGCGCTGGCTCTTCGGCTTTGAAACGGAGATGAGCACCGGCCCCTAGAGTCGGAAACGACTAGCACGCATGTGCGGGGGAACCTTTACCTTTAACTAATGAATCCCTAATTAAATATCTTAGAACTAGGAAGAAACTTCCTGACAGAACACTTCCCCAAGGCCCAGAAGATGTTACTCAGAGTCCTCCAGCTGCACCATCCTCTTTTTCTGCTTCCAAGATGGTGGAGAAGGCTGTCTCCTCCTTTGCTCCGCTTTGAGGACTGCGGGGAGCATCAGACGGGCCGGGAGGCAGAGCCACCAGCTCCCCCTCCTCCGAGGGCTTGTGGGAGGAGAACAACTGGTAGGAGGCGATGGAGGACAGCCGGCGGAAAGTGTCCTTCATGGCTTCTTGGAACTCACGGCGGATCAGGCAGTAGAGAATGGGGTTGAGGCAGCTGTTGGCGTGAGCCAAACAGGTGGTCAATGGAAAGACGTAAGTCTGGAGATAGTGAAAGGTGGCGTCCAGGGGCAGAGCCCCGAATTTCACCAGAATGCCCCAGACAGTGACCACGTGGTTAGGGAACCAGCAGATGAAGAAGCAGCCGACCACGAGGCGGACGGTGGCAGCAACCTGGTTATGCCGTGTTAGGCTGTGGCTGGTAATGTGGTGGGATCTGAGAAACCGGAGGAGGAGCAGGTAAGAAGTCAGGATGACCGCCAAGGGGATCACAAAGGCAAACACCACTCTCTGGAGCTGGTAGACCCCCAGGTGATACTGGCTGGGAAACTGGAAGAGGCAGAGTTCTACCCCGGCAACGTTTACCACTCTGGCATAGACAGCTGTCGGTACGGTGAGCACCGCCGCCAGGGCCCAAAGGGCAGCAGTGATGCACTTGGCCGCTTGGGGCGTCATCCTTAACCCATCCTTCACCGCCGAGACCACCGACCAGTAGCGGGTGATCCCCATGGCCGTAAGCAAGAAGACGTTGGCGTAGATGCTGAGAAGAGTCAGGGAAGGCACGGCTTTGCACATGGCTCGGCCAAAGGGCCACTGGAAATCCAAGGCCATCTCCGTGGCCCAGAAAGGCAGCATCAGGGAGAACTGGAAGTCGGCCACCGCTAGGCCAAAGACCAAGATGTTAATGGCTGCCCTGGACCGGTCCTTCTGGGTGCAAATGAGGTACATCACTAGGCTGTTTCCCAAGAGGCCCCCCGCGCACACCAGCAGGTAGACCGTGGTGATGAATATCCTTACGCCAAACGAAACATCAGATGAGACCAAGGTGGTGTTGTCACTGAGCAGGTCAAATATCCCCATCGAGGTCCCGTTCGTGACACTGACGTTCCACCCGTCACCCCAAAGCTCGGTCGGATCCATCTTGGAGCAGAAACAGATTCCCCGAAAAGTCCTTTTTCAGGGCTCCTCTGACCATCGCATGGTGGAGGCCGGAAGGTTGCAAGTATCTTCCCCAGAAAATATCTGTCCAGATCTACCCCAAGGAGACCCTCCACAGAGCTGCCCTTCTGCCTCACAAGGAAACCAGAGATGGGGGGACAAAGAGGCTGCTTCCGGGCCTCCAGCCCACCAGGCCTCCCTTCCTTTCACAGGGAGCTGCAGCTTTTAGCTTTCCTTTCAGGATCCAAATCCTCGCCAGAGCCGAAGCTGCCGACTCGCTGGGAAAAGAGAAAAGGTACGATCGAGCTGGGACGGGGACTCGCTCACCACGCCCAGCTTGAAGAGCAAGGACAGCCTCCTTGTCAGCTGGGCAGGGCAAGGACACTCCTCTCCTGGCACACCTGTTGCACTCCATATCTCCGATTCCACACGCAAGCCCTTTACGGAGGGAGCTCTGGGAAGCCATCCTGCAGTGGATACTTGGTCCCCAGGTTGACACAGGCTGTTTGTGCCACCTGCTCTAACGTACATCGGCAAAACCTGGGCCCTAAGCTCACAATACAATACAAAAGCCACGCGTGGCACAAAGAAAGAGACATGCTCGGCATCACGGGACAAGATAGGAAGACCCGCACATGGATTTTAGAGAACACACAAAAATATACGAGGCCGTCGAGAGAGTAAAAGAATTGAAATATGGAAATGGGGCTGGTCGCGTAGCAAGAAGAACCGGTGGCCGGTGGACCAAGGCGGTCATAGAGTGGATCCCCCTTGATCAAAAGCGCCCAAGAGAGAGACCTCAAAGAAGATGGAGCGATGACATCAGGAAGGGTCGTGGGCCCAATTGGCCAAAGGAAAGCCCAAGACATGCGGAAGAGGCCTTCATCCTGCAGTGGATGGACAATGGCTAGGAAGATGAATGATGATCTGTCTGCCTGCCTACCTAGTTAGCTAGCTACCTTGTCTGTCTATCCTATCCTATCCTATCCTATCCTATCCTATCCTATCCTATCCTATCTTATCCATCTATCTATCTATCTATCTATCTATCTATCTATCTATCTATCTATCTATCCATCCATCCATCCATCCATCCATCCATCCATCCATCCATCCATCTATTAAGAACCAATGATAGGTGGACCAAGGTGGTCATAGAATGGATCCCACTTGATCAAAAGCACCCACGAGAGAGAACTCAAACAAGATGGAGTGACGACATCAGGAAGAGTCGTGGGCCCAATTGGCCAAAGGAAAGCCCAGGACCGTATTGGTGGGAAACATGCGGAAGAGGCCTTCATCCTGCAGTGGAGGGACCATGGCTAGGATGATGATGATGATGATGGCACAAGACTTGACAGCACTTCTGCAAAGCCACCAAAATAACAACAGCGACAACCAAATTCAGTACGTGCAGCTCTAGCTGTATTCCGCGAAGCAGCCAAAAAAATGGCTAAAACTTATTTTAATATTAATGTCTGCCGTACATCATGCTGCTTGTAAAGTTTGAACAAGGTTTGACTATCGGGAAGGTCCAGCCAAGGAGACGGGGGGGAGGGGAGAGGGGGCCTTTTGCAGCTGTCCTTCCAATCACAGCCCCAACTTCTGCAATCTCCTTGCCCATCATTTAAAAAACTGGGGAGTCCTCTTCTTAAACCCCCCAAACGAGCTTGACAGCATTGGGACAACAAAAAGCTCTATTTCCCATCCTTGGAAAAATGACATGGGTGGCATATAAAAATAATAAGTAAATAAATAAGTAAGTAAATAAAATCCTTTCCTTGGTCACCAGACCTTGCAAGAAACCAGATGCTGCCTTTGCCCCCCCAAATCCACCCCAACGAGCCCACCCCAGCCCCACTTCTTACCTTTAATTTCCTTTTTTTTCCCTTTCTCTTCGTGTTCATTCCATATGAATCGTACCCAATTTACTTTCCTGTAATGTTCTGCTTTTCTCAAACCTAGCTTGGTTGGATTGTGTAACAATTGTTAAAAAGAAAAAAAAATCCATCTTTTATTTGATAGAATAATATGCTGCGCTTCCTCTTTTTTTAGCGTGTTGAATAGCGCCCTCTAGTGGCTGAGGAGAATAACTGAATCATAAAACAGAATCCTAGGACTGTTGGAATAATTAACCAGTGGAACAACCTGCCTCCAGAAGTGGTGAATGCTCCAACACTGGAAGTTTTTAAGAAGAGACTGGACAGCCATTTATCTGAAATGGTATACGGGGGTTGGACTAGATGACCTCCAAGCTCTTTTCCAACATCATCATCATCATCATTATTATAAGGAACCTCGGAGGTCTTCTAGTCCAACCCTCCACTCAAGGCAAGAGCCATCCCGGTCAAAGGGTCCTCTAGTCTATTTTTGAAAACCTCCAGTGACAGGACATCCATAACTCCAGGAGGGAAACTATTTCATTGATTAATATTGATTAATATTACGCTACTCTCTCTCTTTTTCTTTATTTGTGGCAGAAGCACCTTCACATTATCAACACAGCGTTCAACACTGAGCAAATAAAATAGGTATAAAATAGGTCATAAAAATAGAGCACAGAAAGGAAATATGTAAAACAATAGGATTAAAACACTCTACTAGAGGTAGTCCTCAACTTACGACAGTTCATTTAGTGACCATTCAAAGTTAAAACGGCACTGAAAAATGCGACTTATTACTGTGATTGTTGCGGCATCTCCATGGTCATGTGATCAAGATTTAGATGCCTGGCAATTGACTCATATTTACGACGGTCGCGGTGTCCCAGGGTCATGTGATCTCCTTTGGCAACCTTCTGACAAGCAAAGTCAATGGGGAAGCCAGATTCACTTAACAACCGGGTTACTAACTTATCAACTGCAGTGATTCACTTAGCAGCTGTGGCGAGAAAGGTCGTAAAACAGGGCAAAATTCACGTAACAAATGTTTCACTTAACAACAGAATGTTTTGGGTTCAATTGTGGTCATAAGTCAAGGACTACCTGTACTATACTTTTATTCTATGTTATACTATTTCTACTACTAGTAGGTAATTACTGCTATACTACTACTATTACTAGTATACCACAATGTTTTAGCTCATACAGTAAAATCTTCAATTTTCGGCATCTTTGCCGCTATCTAGTCTTTTGTATTTTATAACAAGGATCCGTTTGCCCTATTAATTAAAAAAGAAAAATTACAGCCTAAGAAAAGATACATTAACTTTAATTCTCATATTTGTCTAACCAGGCAAGGCATGGAATACATGACCTTCAGGCATGTTGGACTAAGTTGCTCATTCATTCATCTGACTTTTATACCCATAAAGGATTCCCTGGTATCCCCAACTGGTATTACATATTAGGATGCTAATTAGGATAGCATATGGGGGAAAGTAGTATTAATTCTGTTAAAAATGTAATTGTAATTAAAAAAGAAAGAAAATGTCAGATGCATCGTACCACTGCAGAGTTTCCAGAAGTTTGGAAAATACCCAAATTGCTTCGTCATTCGGCATCGGGCAGCTGTTGCAGGTCCAGCCAAGGATGCTTCCGGGATCTCTGATGGCCTCTCTTCCTTGGAGGTGGGACAGTGATGGCTTAAAAAAGACTGCATGGTGTCAACCGCCCCACTCAGTCAGTCAGCTAGCAAAGAAAGATCCCTGGCCATTTGGTTTTGCCAAGAACATATTTGTAAGGACCTGCCTCAACTAGGTCTCCCCAAGGAAGCAGAACTCTTGAAACAGGCCTTGTCTCGAAAGGAGCTTTTATTGAGAGTTAGTGATAGCAGGAAGGCAAAGCAAGGTCTGAAGATTTCGCCTGCAAAAGGTTACACCAAAAAGCCCATTCAGGTCTCCTCCCCACATTGTCCAACCGTCCACTTGAAATCCAGCCAATCCATAGGTACTAGGTTGTTTTGAGAACGTAGTGATTTAGCACCCTTCTCAAGGACTCAGTTTGGTTTCCCAAAGTTGTCTGGAGATAAGACAGATGTTTTCAGGCCACATTCCTTTCACAGAAAGGAAGGGCAAAGCAGAGCAAGGCAGATACATTCCCCAATGAACAAGTCCCCCCTCCCAATAGAATGGCAGACCCCTGTTTCCCCCAGCTGGACAAAGCAAAGCCTTTCTAGCCAGAGGCTTTTTTGAACAAGCCATGGTAGCCTTGTGTTACGCACGTGTGAAAACATGAAGGTGGGACGGGATTTGGACAAGAAAGGAACAAAAGCCGGAACATCGTGATGATAGCTTTTATTAAGACTAACAGAATTAGCAACATATTGATTTGTCTTCTCGAAGATGAAAATTATAGAAAAGAGGATGGAACGGAGGAGCGAGAAAAAGGCACCCCCCCTTGTATGTCATGGAACAATTTCAGAAACTCAGAAAACTTGAATTTGGACTTAAATGCACCATTTCATTCATGATTTGCAGCCATACATGGGATCTTGTTGGCAGAAACCCAAGCTGCACCCAAGAGGTTGCCTGGCTGCTGGACACTCTCAGAATCGTTTGCCCACGTTGGTCTCGGCAAGGGAGGTCCACCCTAGTCACCCAGATTAGAAACAATTCATGCTTGTCAGCTGGTTTTCATTCAGCCAAGGACGGGACCAGACTTGAAAGTTACAGGTTAGTTTCTGGAAGGGAACAAAAGAGAGGGGGAAAATAGAATCTTTAAACCCGGTTAAACATTCATGGAAATAAATTAAACACGCTGACAGAGATGCTGGGGAAACTTTGAATAAACAGCCTCCGGTCAAAGGGCTTAGCCTGGCCTTTTTTAATGAGACCTTGCCAAGTTGCTCAGCAGACTACAGTTCCCATCTCCTGAGACCCATGGAGTGACGTGTTGCACTATCCCGATTTGAGTCCTGATTCACCGAGCACGGCAAGCCAGTTGCGATGACAAAATAAGTTCACACAACCAGATAAACGTGAAGCAAAGAAGCCAAGTTACAGCTGGGTCATTTGTCCAACTCAGGTTGTTGAATAACAAATCAGCGCAGGTTGCACCCCTTCTTTCTTGGGAACACAGAGAAAATTGAAGAGAAAGGTAATAAGGGATCTGAAGGTTAAATCCCCTGATGAATGGTTAAGGGAACTAAGTCTGTCTAGTCCAGGGGTAGGCAACCTTGGCTCTTTGATGACTCGGGGACTTCAACTCCCAGAGTTCCTGAGCCAGTATGGCTCAGCTTGGAAACTTCTCTCTTTCCCCTCAGCATGGCTGGCTCAGGAATTCTGGGAGTTGAAGTCCACGAGTCATAAAAGCCAAGGTTGCCTAACCCTGGTCTAGTCTAACAAAGAATGACTTGATACAGTCTTCCAATACTTGGGGGGCTGTTTATGAAGAGCCGGATCCAGAGAAATCCTTGTTCCTCTCTGTCCTGTCCTGGTCAGGCCCCACTTGGAGTTTTGTCCAATTTGACCCACACAGACTGGAATGTGTTTAGAGGAGGGTCTGGAAACCAAGAATAGCAATGAAGGGAACTTGGTTTCATTTGGCCTGCAGAAAGGAAGGCTGAGCAGGGATGCGACATTAGTCTTCTAGTACCCCAAAATGACAGTCCTTTGTCAACAGGTTTATTAAATGGGATAATATAAAGACTAAAGGAGAGGACCGAGCCATCAGATAATCAGTGTGTCTGCTGGGAAATATCTACAAATACCTGGGGGGGGGGAAATCTAACCCAGTTAGGATGCTGGCTAAGGGGCTCTCCTCTACCCAACTTGGAACTCATAATTCTCATTTTTATAACTCGGCTTCCCATTTCTTTTGTTTTATTATGTTCTATGTTCTACAAATAAAAGGGACGCGGTGGCTCAGTGGGTTAGGACGCTGAGCTTGTCGATCAGAAGGTCGGCAGTTTGGAGGGTCGAATCCCGAGTGCCGCGTAACAGAGTGAGTGCCTGTTACTCGTCCCAGCTTCTGCCAACCTAGCAGTTCGAAAGCACGTAAAAATGCAAGTAGAAAAATAGGGACCACTACGGTGGGAAGGTAACAGCGTTCCGTGCGCCTTTGGCATCTAGTCATGCCTGCCACATGGCCACGGAGACGTCCTCGGACAAGCGCTGGCTCTTTGGCTTTGAAACGGAGATGAGCACCGGCCCCTATCGTTGGAAACGACTAGCACGCATGTGCGGGGGAACCTTTACCTTTACCTATGTTCTACAAATAGGAATCATCTAAAACAAGCATTACAATCTGGTTTAGAAAAGTTAAGCTGAGACAAGGCATCTTTCATCAATTCAGCTGCAAAAAATATAACCAGAACGTGGCATCTCATCTCACCTCCGGCAGGAGCTCGCACTTCTGAATTTCGCTGAACGCCATTGGCCCATTGCTCTTTTCACACACTGTTTTCCCTATTTCCACCGTAAGATAGTATTTCGCGCCTGCAACCACCTGGATTAAAAAAAAATAGGTACCCCAATGTTTAGGTAATTGCAGCACAAAAAAATTACAATACATGCTTAATTTCATCAGATGCAACCTTGGAAGGATTAGAGCTTGAGAAGAAGAAAATCAGTTCTGCTGGAAATATTTCGGTAGCAAACAGTCATGCCCTTTCAGTTCACAGTTTGCTCAGAACACAATGCAGTTCCTCCCTAAACTGCCTCCACCACCCCAATTCCACTGTTTCCAGAGCCCTTTCCGAAGATCTTTCGAATATCCATCAGTGCACTGAGGATGTTATCTAGTTTGGTAATGAAATGCCTTGAAGAAAGCAATCAAGCTCAGAGCGTTCCAAGGATCCCACGGACCCTATTGAGGCTGCCCACCTCCCCTGATTGTCACACACACACACACACACACACACACACACACACACACACACACACACACACCTGGCTCTGTGCCTTCACAACACGCAGCTCCTTGAAATAGTTGGGGTTGTTGCTGCGCTCGTTGTACTGCTCCACGGCAAAGGCGGCAGCTTCCTGCACCCCCTTCTCTGTGACAGATACGGGGAAAAGTCCCCCGGGCATTCCCACATCCTGGAGCAGCACGGAGGGCAGCATCAGAAGGGAGCAGAGGAGGAAGAGAGGGCAAGGTAGCTGAATGCGCGCCATGGGGCTGGTGAGAGAGACAGGCTGGCAGGTGCACAAGTAGAACAAGCAGGTAACCCAAACAGTCACAATGAACTGAACCCGGCACAGTGGGGGACAGATATAGCCCAGGATGGCAATGAATCCTGGGAATGTTTGCAGATCATTATCTACATCTTATTTGCCCATCAATCAAATATGAATTATTAAGTCAATAACTGGAGGATAAGAGCTGCGTCCACATGACCAGCTGATCCAACTCTGAGATAGCAAGCACGCCCAGCGCTTATCTCCATTCCACCTTAACTGAGATTAGACTAATCATCCTGCATGGTTTACAGGAACCCAGGAAGGGAAAGTAAATGAGAGGAGGCAAAGCTCCTCTTGAAAAAGTATGACAGGATGCAGGCTAATGAAATGAATCAGAATAGAAGGGAAGGGACCCTGGAGGTCTTCTAGTCCAACCCCCTGCTCAAACGAAAGACCCTATACCATTCCAGACAGGTGGCTGTCCGGTCTCTTAAAAGCCTCCAGTGATGAAGCCCCCACAGCTTCTGGAGGCAAGCCGTTCCACTGGTTAATTGTTCTCACAGTTAGGAAGTTTCTCCTTAATTTCAGGTTGCTTCTCTCTTGTTTACATCCATTGTTTCTTCTCCTGCCTTCTGATGCTTTGGAAAATAAGTTGAACCACCCCCCTTCTTTGTGGCAACCCCTCAAATACTGGAATACTTCTATCATGATGTCACCCATAGTCCTTCTTTTCTCTAGACTGGCCATACCCAATTCCTGCAACCGTTCTCCGTATGTTTTTGTCTCCAGGCCTTTAATCATCTGAGTTGCTCTTCTCTGCACTTTTCCCAAAGTCTCAACATCTTTTTTGTAATGTGGTGACCAAAACTGGATGCTGCATTCCAGGTGTGGCCTTACTAAGGATAATAATGGCTCTTGTTTTGCAAGGCCAAACTCACTCAAAGCTGCCACTGTACTCCTTGGCTGAATTTACAGAATACACCTGCCCTCAACTCATTTTAGCCAACGTGTAACGCTCATTTTACCATTTAGAGTTCAGTATGTTCTTTATGGAATAAACATAGGTTTCCAGCAAAAAAAAATTGTTGTAAATCATGATTATCCGACTACAAATGGCTATAAATCTGGGCTGCTTGCCAAGTGACCAAAATGTGGGTGAAAACCAGGGAAAAATGTATGAGTTAATTTCAAGTAGGTTGTGTTTTGTTTTGTTTTGCATTTTTGGAATATTTCTGAAACACCAAGAAGACCTTCCCAGCCTGTGGCATTATAGAGAAAATTGGGGCAAAAGGGGCTTAATAGGAAAGAACTCTGCATGTGCACTGAGGAACAGCATATTATTTTATTTGATTTGTATACTAGAGGACTTTGTATATTATTTATTTATTTGATTTGTATATTAGAGGACTTTGCCTGATTGTCCACAAAAGGTTCTCAAAAAGACATAACATGTGATACTGCTCCTGACAGTATTATTTGGGGGATTCATTCTTTTTACTCAGTTATCCATCTCAAACAGAAATATTTAAATATCCTGATGAAAAAAGGCAAGGCTGACTCAGTCTCCCTGGCTGTTCAGTGAGGTAATTTGAGGTGGGTTCCCCCCCCCCCCGCATTTTCTCCTCATGGCTCTGGGAGAGAGACTTGTGGGATCCCAAAAAGGGGAGAGAAGCTGCAGGCCAGAAAAGGCCAGGCAGCCATTTTGAGGGAAGAAGCCTCCTTCACCACCATTTCTAAGAGGCGGGCCTGGAGTTGCATGAGTGACAGGCTCCTTGTTCAATCAGAGGAAGCAGAATGGTCAGGCCAGTTTTAGCCAGCCAATACCAGGGAGGGATGGAGAGGGTGGTTGTTGTTGTTTACCTCAGTGTTCTCACTTGTCACAGATTTAATTTAATCTTTTTTAAGTGTTCTTAATTTTTGTATCGATGTTTTATATACCCTGTAAACCGCCCTGAGTCCTACGGGAAAGGGCGGTATATAAATTCAATAAATTCAAATTCAAATTCAATTCTTCCTTGGGTGGGTTGTGAGAAGGTGGTCATGTTTGATGCCTGAAGATTTTAAGGCAGTTTTAAGAGCTGAAGATTTTAAGGCAGTTTTAAGAGCTGCCTAAAGAGCACAATGGCCCTCAGGGACTGTTTTCGAACAGCCAAGGGAAAAAAAAACAAGCTTGCTAATCCTTTTAAGCAGTTGCAGCATCCTTAAAAGTATCTCTTCCTGCCAGCACAAAAGCCCTTAAGTCAAGCCACTAAATTCTCCAGACATATATATTCTGAAGGAAATGGCCCCCTCAGACTGGAATCTCTCTTTCAAAAGACCACCTGGGCAACTTTAAGCTCTTTCTCCTTCCTTCCTTCAAGGCAAAGCCTACTTCAAATAGACAAACTGGGAGCTGAGGCCTTAATGCATTCACCCTAATCAATTTCCATCTCCAAACAAGATGCAAAAAGGCTTGAATTGTCTACACACCTCCCAAAGGAAGCACCCGAAGCTCCCCATCTATGTACTCGGGAATGGCTTGAAGCATTTATTAAAGGCATTCTGGATTTCAGAGGACAATCAAATTATTAATCATACTTAAGCCAATCCTCCTTTCTAGGACACATTTTGGTGGCTGCCTGTTGGTTTTCTATATGATTTCTAAGGTCCTTGTGGTCATATTGGCCACACAAGGAATTAAAAGATGAAATGGGCTGGTTTTGGCCTGGAGGATGTTGTGCATCACAGGACTAGCAAAGCGCCTGTAGATAACTATTGCCTGATGCCCCCCATCTCCAAAATGGCGGGGGGAGTATTATGAAGCTTCGATAAAACGTGAAACAGCCTATGAAGCATGAAACGACCTGTGGTGGAACGAGGAGGACATGAGCTTCTGAAAGCATCCCTGGTGAACTATATGGATACTGCAACTTCTCAGTTAACACTTATAAAATATGCATGTTCTAAATAAATCTAATATTAATCTAATCTGGTGGCCTGAAAAGTCAATAAAACTAATTCAATAGTTCCCCTATTGTGGATTTACTATTAGAGTTTGGGTTCCCTCCAGAGAGGGAAAGAAATCTTCCTTCATAAAAAGAAAATCGATCTTGCGCATCATTTTTGCAGAAAATGGCAGCACCGTGAGCCAGAATGAGTTTCCTACAGCATCTTGGGCCAAGACATGGCATATATATAATCCTTTCCAAGTTCCATAGACAAATTACACGGAAGTTGTAGGAAAGAAAAGGGCCATTGGCAACTTCAAATATTGTCTTATCAAAATACTTTATCATCAAATATTGCCTGAATAACACATTGGAATGATAAATATTTCTTAAGAAGCATCTAATAGTAAGTGCACGCCTGCTTGTCTCAGGCCAAAGCACCTGTGCTTGACCATCGCCTGACCAGGTTTATGACCATGATTGATGTGAAATTGAAGAAGCCATACAATCCTTTCCAAGTTCCAGGCACAAATTACAGGAATAGAAAAGGTCATCGACAACTTCAAATATTATGTTATCAAAATATTTTAACATCAAATAGTGTCCAAATGACAAATAGTGGAATGATAAATATTACCTAAGAAGTATTTAATTTAAGTGCACACTTATTGTCTCAGGCCAAACACTTGTGATTTTTCCACCACCTGCATCACATATGTGATCAGGGCTGAGATGAAATAGAAGGCACCATCATTCAGCAAACTTACAACCATGGTGTGGTACAAGTTGGCAGCCCTGAGCAGCCCAACCCAAGCCTAAGGTTGAGAACGCAATTGGGAAAAAGTACTTATTGCTATTCTGTGGAAAACTTCATATTTGGTTTACTCCTTTGGAGCGAAATTCAAACAGAGAGCAGATGATGTAATACAGGGGTGTCAAACTGCTGGCCCGCGGGCCGGATGCATCATACCATAACTGCGCTCATCCCAGCTCTGGCAATGGGGAAAAAGTTGCGATATGTCGCGACACGTCATGTGACATGGCGAGTTTGACACGTAATAGAAGTCTTCTGAAATTCATCTCATTGTTGGTCTTTAGAGGGAACCAATTTCCATTCCCACAATCCCCAAGCAGTGCAAGCAGTGACCATGCTGATTGCGGATGATGTGGACTATTACCTTGGGGAATGCCAAACTGGACAATGCAGTCTGAAACTCCTAGAAAGACAGTGAGGGAAAAAAGGAAATAAATGTTTATATGGACGAATTTAAAATAAATAGTCCTCCAGAGACCGGATGCTGAAATATAATTGTCTTGATTTTGGCTTAGTGGGGTGCAAATCATAGCTTATTGCTGTTGTGGGTGTCCAGCCAATGTCAGCAGAGTCAAAACAAGTATGCTTAAATGAATCAAGTTTATGTTACAGGAATACAATGAAATATTGGTCTCATCATCAGAAACCAACAAAGTTTCCAATTCATGGAAATATCAAGGATATTTGAGGGTTTCACTCTAAAATTCTCACCTTCCAAATTTGGTCGCTCTGCATATGTTTTTTCTGTAGCTATCCTGGGCCAATTTGTGTGAGAAAAATGGAACCGATAAATGAGATTTCACTACCTTACAATTTTCAGAGGTGCTCTATTCCCACCAAAAAAAATTGTACGTTGCCATTTTTTATTGTGAACCACTCAGAGTCACTTAGCATCTGCATGTTAATCAAATAAATAAACATTAATCAATTCAGGATTCTTCCCCCCCCCAAAAAAGGGTAAGGTGTAATCCTGTGCACTTCACAATGAGCATTCAAAAAGAATGCCAAAATCTTTTAGGGGAAAAGACTCCTTTGAAATTTCAGCTTCAAAGGCAGTGCCCAACCGTCAGCAGGGAAAGAAATGAGGCAACAGCAACAAAGCATTATATTTCAATATAATGGGAAGATGAAATTTGGGTAAATTCTGCAACATATGTTCTCTTTATGTAGTGACCAAAAAATGACATTTTTTTAAAAAAAATTGCCAGGTTCTTACAGGAGTGTCAGATCTGTTCAGGTTTCTCTGGGAAATATAAGATGTAGCAACCTCTCAAGATTTCACTGCTTTTAAGATTTATATGCAACCTACATTTCAATTGAGGTCTTGTAATTCCTCAGCCATCTACAAATTGCAACAACCCAGAAAATAAAGTGTTTACACTCCCTTAAATCCTTTGCATGTACCTAGAGCCAATATTGTATTTACTGTACAATGAATGAATGAATGAATGTGCCTCTCCCAACAGAAGAAACTTATAATTAATTGTGTGCATGTGGGGGAAAAACTTCCGAAACAAGGAAATGATTTGGTTTGGGTTTTTAAAAGAGAGAGGGCTTTTTAATAAGCATCTCCTCATTTTGTACGTTTTGCATTTATATTTTAAAAATGTTTTGCCATGTTAACTGGGTGAATTTAATTCCAGCAATTAAAATGTTGTTTTATCAGCTAAATCTATCAATGAAACATTATTTTCTTGTTAAAAAAAGATTAAAATCCCTACTTTTTATCTGCCATTAAGTTGGTGGCAGATCAAATAGATTTTCTCCAGCAGGATCTGTTCCTAATCTGGTCCTTCGGGTATACCTGCAAATGCTATTTACTTTTTTTTAGTTTGTGTAAGGGGCAAATAATTAAAAAACTGGGGCAAACAATCCATGCAAATAATTCAGCGATAGTCAATATTTACATTTGACTTAAAAGGAGACTGAAGAAAATTATCCAAGCCTTAATCTTTTTAAAAAATAAATCGGATTGTTAACTTTGATCTTAACCACAAAGTAATTAAAGTTGCACCTTTACTTCTGGGCTAGTTGTGTTTGGAAAGGAAAAGCTCTTAGTGTAAAAACCTCTCCAGTGGAAAATGAATTATATGTTATTACTTCATGACAAAGTCCTACAACATAGAACTTTAAAGATGAATTAAAATTCTTCAGTACAAACAGAACACCAAAAATCTCATACTATAGGCAGGGAAACAATCTCTCTCTCTTCGTGTGTGTGTGTGTGTGTGTGCTGTCTTTGAACCATTCCAAATTTTCCCTGCAATCCCCACTAAATGCAGTGGCAAAAAATAGACATGCAATTTGAACCTCGTTGACTGCAACATTTCTCTACACAATTTCCTAGAAAGGAAAGAACATTGCTGATTAAGCCTGAGGGAGAATATTTGTAGTTAAGGGTTGAAATAAGAGGTCCTTGGTGCTCTCTGAGCTTGTTTTCCTGCAGACGTCTCATTACCCTAAGTAGGCAACATCATCAGTGCTACCGGTAGTAAGGAGTGCCGTTTGCACAATATAAACTGATGGCAAACAGCAGGTCCTTACTAGCACTGATGATGTTACCTAGTTAGGATAATGAAACGTCTGCATGAAAACAAGCAAGCTCAGAGAGCAACGAGGACGCCTGAAGCCCACTAAAGCCTGGGGTTGTGGGCCAGATCTAACCAAGTTGGTATTCCTCATCTCAAAGACTGATTAATCTTTTCTTGTTTGCAGCACCATCTTGATGAACTTGGCTGGCCTTGAAAAGCTAAGCAGGGTGAGTACTGGTTAACTTTAAACACAAGACTATGACGGTATCCTAAGTCGGGAGGGAGGGGGGAGGAGGAGGAGAAGAGGAGGAGGAGGAGGAGGCTGTTCTGCATCATTTTCTGACTCATCCTCCATTCAAACTCTAAAACAGACCCCTGCTCTAAAACGTTGCCCCGAATAAGTTACAGTAATACTGATCATTACGATTACCGAAATTTGAATAAATATCAATGTACCATAATATAGCAATTTACTACACCAGCCATTATTACCTGACCACAGAAAAAGTAAATATTCAAAATACGTGGAAACTATTCCGTGGGGGAAGCAAAATAATTAATATATGGAGTGTGTTGATTCAAACACTTTGTTATAAATATTAAAAATATTCTGCTGTCTCTTGGGACTCCTTGTCTTTTTCAAGTATAAAATAGCTTTGCATTTCTTCGGTTGAGCTGATTAACCTATTAAAGCAGGGCCCCCAACACCAATCCACAGCCTGCTACCGGGCTGCGGCCCGTTGAGAAGCAGGGCTGTGCAAGTGGCCATTGAGTGCGCGAACGCGCAAAGCTGCATTTGTGCAAGTAGAGTGCATGAGTGAAACCATCCCCTCTCCCTTCCACCACAGCTACTACCGCGTCCGGTCCACAGAGTGGAAATGTTGGGGACCCCAAACATTAAAGATAAGGAATGCATACAATAGAATGTGGCAATCTTAACTGGACTAAAAATGTAAGTGCTATGTGCAGGCATGGGTTTTTTTACATTTTATTAGAGAAACCTTTATGCCAAGGACTTGCGTAACACCTTGCTCTGTGTTTCAATAAACACAATAAAAATGGCTTTTAGAACTGTTTTCTTTTGCAGATGCCCTTTTCCCATCTGTTGCAATACAAATACAGTCCATAAGTGGCCACCCAACCCTAGGTAGTAACAATGAGAGCCCAAAGTAGAACAAGCAGTAAAATAAGTAACTAAAGCTTTTGATACAGGTGAGGGACTAAACAACCTTTCAGGCATATCCTTTAATTATACTAGGTGCATCAGAGAAACGTAGTAGTCCATATCTACACTACGGGAGGGAATTGCAAAGAAGAACTGTGCAATTTTTAACAGTTCTGAACAGCATTCAACATCTTTGACATTCAGAAGATATTTGGTCCATTTCTCGTGTGAAAGCAGATGCTGGAACTCTTCTTCATCGCTGGAAGCTTCCACAAATTTTTTCAGTTTGTTGAACTGAAAGCAGCACTTCATATTGTCAATTTCCAGACCCTTCTCACTTAAGTACGTTATACACGCTTCCACGTCACCCCAGCTGGGCGTGTCGCTGAGGGCCATCCAGGCAAAGCAAGAGAACTCTTGCAGGGACGCCATCCACATCTCCAGGTAGTCTATGCAGTGACTGTAGAGGCGATGCACTGCGTGGGAGAAGGCGTCGCATTCGGCCTCCAGCCCCTCCTTGCGCTTGTCCGCCAGCATCCCCTTCACCGTCAGGGACATGAAGTTCTGAGCTCTTCGGTCAAGCAGGATGGTGTGCACAGAGTCCAGCGTCCTCATCACTTCCACGACGGAGTTGTTTTCCCGCTCCATCTCTTCGATGTGCAAGTGGAAGGCGTTCATCAGCGAGTGCATGTGCCAAAGGTAGAGCTCGCTGAACTCGTGCTCAAAGAAGCTCCTGAGCACGGTGGGTGGGTTGCTCTGGCCCAAGAAGAAGGACTTCAGGGCCGAATGCATCTGGAGCAGCTTCGTGATGCCCGGGAACAAGGACAGCCACCGGGTCTTGCTATGGGAGAGCAGCCGTTTGTACTCCACCTCCACAAACTCACAGTATTCCTGCAGGGACTCGGTCCGCACTGTGTATATGTGGAAGTACTGGTAGATCTTCAGAATGATGTTCTCTATGTCCACCTCCAGGGCGTCTGCTCCGTGGTGGATGCAGTTGTGCAAAATGTGGGCCGGGCAGTACACCCCAATCAAAGTCTCTCTCTGGAGGGCTCTCTTCAACTTGGCAAACACGGACCTCGCCTCCTCGTCTTGCCAAAGTTCGCCAAACATGGTGTTGCGGTTGTCCCCCGCAAAGGCCACGCATTTCTGAAACAATCCGTGTTTCTTAAGAGCTTTGATGAGATAGTCCGAAATGGCGTCGGCCGTCTCGGCGGGCGTTTCCTGAAGTTCCAGCAGTTTGGTCTTCAAGCCGCCGTTCCTGTAGTCGTAATATTGGATGAGCACCGGGACCATTTTCAGGGCCCTGTGATTGCTGTCGTCTATGGCCACCCCACAGAAAGGGATGCAGCTTTCTTCCAGGGCCTTCAGGTCAACGCTGACCGCATGCTGGGCAAGCACAGAGTTCTCCAGAGCTTCTGCCCTGCTCCGGGTGTTGGAAAACCTTTGCGCTGTCTCTGCATCAGGAAATACTTTTCTCAACAACTCCGATGTACGCCCCGTTGCTTTGTAGCTGTTGCATTTTGGGATATTGTGCAAGGCTAGAGTGCTGTCCGCTGCGGCAAGAGCATCCTCTGCTTTCGCGCCCGGAGTCACCAAAAATTCAGTCAGCTTTGCAGACCAACTGTCTCCCCCCAGGGCTTTCTTGTGCTTTTCCGAGGACATGTGATACTCCAGATCGCTGGCACCTTTATACGCCACTGACACAAATGTGCCGGCTTTGCAAACCAAGCACTCTGCTTCATAGTCGTCTCTACCTTTACGAAAATGAGGATATTTCTGCTTTAGTTTTTCAGTAAAGACACATTTCCGTTTCGGCATTTTCTATCTTCAGTGTGGCTCACAATCTGAGACAGAACACTGCAGGAAACAAAATTGATATATTTTAAGAAGAGAATGGAAGGGGAGATGAAGCATCACTCTATCCTCATTTCAATACTCCTGATTTAACAGATGCGATATAAAAATTAGCAGTGGGCTAATGCCTCCTTAAGTAACACCAGCTGCCTGCAATTAGTGCAGGTTCGCATCCCACCAGGCTCAAGGTTGACTCAGCCTTCCATCCTTGCGAGGTAGGTAAAATGAGGACCCAGATTGTTGGGGGCAATTAAGCTGACTTTGTAATAATGCCGCTTGGGGGGTGTATGAAAGCCCTAATAAGCAGGCATATACATAGAATGAAGGCTACTGCTAAGCTTGTAAGCCGCCCTGAGTCTTCGGAGAAGGGCGGGATATAAATGGAATTAAAATAAATAAAATAAAAAATAAATATGTAAAAACGCACAACTTACAATTAAACGGATCTTTTAAGTTCACACTAATATTAGCAGGAGATTGTTCATTTTCAACACTGAATTTGGGACATTTATCACGGTCAAGCTTTCTCAGCTAATAGGAGATACGTACAGTATAAGTAGTTCTCTACTTATAACCGTTTATTTAGTGACTGAATTTAGAACGGCGCTGAAAAAATTGACTCATGGTCATTTTTCACACTTATGACCGATGCAGAATCCTTATGGTCATGTGATTAAAATTCAGATGCTGGGCAACTGGCATGTATTTATGACGGTTGCAGGGTCCCGAGGTCTGATGAACAAAGTCAGTGGGGCAGCCAGAATCACGTTACAACTGTGACAAAAAAAGGGTCATAAAAATGGGGCAAAACTCACTTGAACTGACTTATCAATGGAAATTTGGGGCTCAATCGTGTTCGTATGTCGAGGCCCACCTGTATCTATTGCATCGCAAAGGTAGTCCTGGTCTCACAACCACCAAGCCGAGAATTATGGTTGTCAGTTGCAGCAATCATTAAGCAAACTCGTTTCTGCCACCAGTGGGCTTTCTTTGCCAGGAACAGGAAGTGGACGCCAGAAAGTAGCTCCAACCCTCACATATACGAACCAGCTGTCAAGCATCCAAATGCAAGTCATGCTGCAACGGTCATAAGTGTGAAAAATGGTCATAAGTCACTTTTTTCAGTTCCTCTGCAACTCTGAACGGTCATCAAACTGTTGTAAGTCGAGGACTACCTGTAAGTACAGCGGGAAGCCTAAAAAAGGGCTGGGTAATTTGTGTCTCAAGGCATATTTTGGGGGAACCTAGCCTCGTCTTAGAATTGTGCAATTTTGGTATGCGGTACAGAACAAAGAGCCAAAGACGACGACAAAAGTCAATCTAAATGAGGAATTATTACAATTTTACAAGTTTTCATTTGGCCCCCATTACAAGCAGGATTCAGAAATCCTCTCACGCCCATGAAAAGTTTGATTACAATTGATCCGAGTTGAAAGATCTAATTTATTCATTTACCTCCATTCTCACTCTAAAATACAGGGAAGCATTTCATAAGCATGGACTGAAACTCCGTTTAGCGCCGGGGTCAGGCTGCAAACCGACTTAAAAGATTCTCCACCTGCCAACCCCAGACCAGAGCCAACGCAGGTAGTCCTCAACCTACGACCACAATTGAGCCTCAAATTTTTGTTGTTAAGCAAGAAATACGTTAAGTGAATTTTGCCCCTTTTCTTCCCACAGTTGCTAAGTGGATCACCGCAGTTGTTAAGTTAGTAACACATTTGTGAAGCGAAATCTGGCTTCCCCGTTGACTTTGCCTATCAGAAGATCGCAAAAGAGGATGACGTGACCCTGGACACTGCAGCCGTCATAAATATGAGTCAATTGTCAAATGTCTGAATTTTGATCATCTGTCCAATGAGGGATGCTGCAATAGCTGTAAGGGTGAAAAATAGTCATAAGTCGCTTTTTTTTAATGCCGCTGTAACTTTGATCGGTCACTAAACAGTTTACCTGTACCTCCAATACACACACACACACACACACCATCCCTCTTATGTTAGACGTAAGACACCACCTTTGATTAACATGGCCACGGATGCAAGCAGATATTGTGCACGTGCGCTTGTGAAGAAAAATAACTGGTTAAACTCTGGACGTTCCTTGGCCAAATGCAAGTTTTCCCCACGCACATGCTTGTGGGTGGTCATTTTTATTAGGATGAGTTGTCTACTTCTCTACAGGAAATTAAAAAAAACATCAATACTGCAAACAAAGATATTTAACCCGCCACAATGAAATGCGCATGTGTTGCTCAAACTTTTCTCCACACCCTCAACCCCCTTCCCTCTTGCTCTTTTTCCGCATTCCTTCCTTCCAGGGTCCAATTTTCCTGTTTGTGACCCTTGGAGCTGGGCTGATTGCCTTTTAAGAAACATTCTTTTGAGACGCTCAAAGGAACTCATCTGTTGTTATTAAACCATGGAGCTAAAGCCGTAACTTAAAACGCAGAAAACAAAAACCAACACAGCGGAAGAGGGGGAAAAAGCAAGGCGAAAGGCAGAATCTGCCTTGTAAAGTTACCCTATCTGAGCTACAAGAATCTGGGCTAGACGGCTTCGGTTTTTCGGGGCTTTTGCGCCCTGCTGTCTTTGGATTCGGGCAGTGGAGCCGTGGGAGTGGGTTTCCGCTGCTGGAGGGGGGGAGCAATCCAGCTCTCCACTTGTCTGAATCCCATCAGAATCCAAGCCACTTGTCTGCAATGGTCTAGGCCTAGGGTCTGCTGCTTGAGCAAGGGGTTGGACTAGAAGACCTCCAAGGTCCCTTCCAGCTCTGATTAGTTGCAAAAGGAGGGTGTCCCCCCGCCTAGCCGAACCCCTGCAGCTGTTAACCTCTGGGTACCTTCTCTCCTTTCGTTGCCCTCCAAAAATCCTGGGACTGAACTCTCACGCATCCAACACATTCACACGCATAAGCCTGGATGGAGGAAAATTCCATGCAGCTCCGGGGAGGTGGTAGTGATGGGGGGGAGGGGGAGGGGAGGAAAAAGAGGAAGTAAAACAAGATCCGGCTGGTGATTCGCCATCTTGCAGATCCTCCCACTTCAAGCCACCACCCCCACCCCCCAAAATGCAATTCAATGAAAGTGGAAAGAGCAGGGGGGGGGAATATCAAAACTCTCCTTCTTCCATCTCCCATAGCAACTGATGAAGCTTCCGGGATAGGAAGCAAAACGTCTTTTCCCCCCCCTCAAAAAAATAAAATAAAAACCAAGTCGAGCTGCCTTTTCAAAAATAAAAACCACTCTTGGTACAACTATATGTCCTGGATGATGGAGAATCGTCACAGATAGACATTTGGCTTCGAGACGAACACCCTTCCAATGGTGAACGAGGAGAATGAACGAATTTCCAGAAAACCTGCAAAGGACAGGAACCGTTTGCGCTTCAGTTTGAGATGCAGGCAACCCAGGCTCATCCCCATCATCCTTGCGCCTGTGTTCGAAGCGAAAGGCGACAGGGCGGAAAGCACCATGCAGAAAGCACAGCTCCCAACTTCTCAATAACTGCCCTTCCATCTCCCACAGCATCCAATGCAACTGACGAAAACTTCCAGGATGGCAAGCGAAACATCTTCTTGTCCTCAAAAGAATCAGTCCAAGCTGCCTTTTCAAAAATAAAAACCACTCTTGAATACAACCAACCCCTGGATGACTTGAGAATCTTCATAAGACTTTTAACCACCCCAGCAGGGAAAACAAACCAACTTACCAGGAGTAAACTTAGAGAAATACAGTTGTAAGCTAGTGTAGCTACGCTACTGAGCTCTGCAAAACCCACACTTTGCTAAGTTTATACACGACTCAATTCCGGTTTTCAGAGATTGTCAAGCATCCAAGTTCATGGTTGCCCCAAAGGTGCTTTTTTTCAAAAGACAATTGGAATTTTTTGGGGTTTTTTTCTTTTGAAAATGTTTCATTTCTCATCCAAGAAGCTTCTTAAGTTCTAACAGAACTGTTTTAATGTTTTCAAAGAAAAAACCCTGAGAAAGTCCAGGTTTTTTTTTTTGAAAAAAAAGCACCTTTGGGACTCAGTCCCTGATCTGTGCAATGCAGCGTGTTTGGCACTAAGACTAGCAGGCTTGATTCTCACAATTAGCAGCAAGGTGTTGCTTTTTATTTCTTTGCTTTTTATGTCTTTCAGGTCGGTCAAATCTTGAAGCTTCGCCAGCCTGGCAGCTTGCAAAGTGATCCTATCGCGCTCACCCACCGTGGAACACAGGGAGTCCTCAACTTACGACCACAATTGAGCCCAACATTTATGTTGGTGAGAAATTTGCTAAAAATAAATATAAAATATAAAAAAAAATATGAAAAATAAATAAAAAGTGAGTTTTGCCCCATTTTACAACTTTTCTTGCAACATTCCTTAAGTGAATCGCTGCAGTTCTTAAATTACTCTGGTTGTTTTAAGTGAATCTGGTTTCCCCCCCCCCTTGACTTTGCTTGTCAGGAGGTTGCAAAATGGGATCACGTGACCCCGGGACACTGCAGCCGTCATAAATATGAATCAGTTGCCCAGCGTCTCAATTTTGATCAGTGGCGCATGCGCAGTGAGTTCCCGCGGCTCCATTGAAGCTGCCGGAAACCGGTCTTGGCCAAGGTGGAGCAGGCTCCGCCCCCTTCCTTTGGGGACGTGACACGACGCTGTGTCGTTTGACCCCTCCCGACCGTGGTATCCCTCCGCGGTGCGCAACTTCGCCTTCCTCCGCGTGACGTCAACGTGGCTTTGCGCGGGCGGGGGGAAAGAGACCTCCGAGACCTTCCGCTCCGGGGGGGGGGGAAGAGCCCGCCCGCGTTAATTTTGAGGGAACCCGGCGCTGTAATTCTGCGGCCAGGTTCTCGAGCCCGCCCGCCCTCCCACTGGCGGCCTCACCTGGAGTTCGCTCCGCCCCGTTTTCACCGCTTCGCGTGCGGGGGTAGGCGGCAGTGCGCAGGCGCAGAATGGAGAGGAGGCGGCGAGTGAAGGAATAGCTAGGCCGACTGCTTCTCCTGGGCGCCCGGCAGCGGGGGTGGCGGAGGCGCCTTTCTGGGCGGGGAGGAGAGCGCTTGCTCTTCCCTCGTCGGGAGCATCTGGGCAGGGAAGATACGCTTTTCTGGGCCAGCAACGGCTCAAGAGGAGGCCGGAAACCAGGAGCGGGGAACCACGGCCCTTTTCGGACTGGTGGACTTCAACTCCCAGAATTCCTGCGCGAGCATGCGCTTTCCTCCCCGCCCAGAAAGACGCATGGCCGGCTCAGGAATTGTGGGAGTTGAAGTCCACCAGTCACAAAAGGGCCGTGGTTCTCCACCGCTGCCGCAAACGGTCTCCTCCCCGAGCCGCTTCCCTCTGCTACCGGCCTTCTTGCCCCGAGAAAGGAGGGTGGGGAGACTGGGCTCGTTTCCCACCGTCGCCTCGCGAGTCGCGTGTGAGCGCGAGGGAGGAAAAGGCCTGGAGAGACTCGCGTGTCAGAAAAGGCGCGAAAACGTTGCGAGGTGGCGCCTGAGGAAAAATTTCGGAGTCCGTGTACATCGCCGTTTCTTTTCACGTGGAAAACTCTTACTCCCTCTGAGCTGCTGCCAAAGTGGATTTTGCCTTCCATATTAACGGAGGGACTGTGGCTGGGTTTGCCTGACATCTTTAATTGGCTCAATAATAGGCCCATCTACTGCATTCATATGGCTCAATTTATATGTTGGACTGCAATTCCCATGACAGGCTGACTGGGGATGGTAGGTTATAGTTATAACCCCCCAAAAACAGATTAGTCTTGTCTAGGCTGATGAACGGTGCAATACCAATGAGGTGTACATATTAAATCAAGCTGTCAATTGTTTTAATTGTAGCTTGAATAACACACAGTTGACTTGTTCTTAAGGCTGAGCCCTAAGTTGTGTTAGTATCTTCATTTTTTTACAGTTTTGTGCTTTAGATTATGTGCAATACATTCATCCAAGCCTTTTATTCCGCCTGTACAGCAAAAAAAATACAAAAGGAATTCATAGCAGCTAACATAAACTTGGTATGGAGCCCAAAACACCACAGCAGGAATGAGTTAAACAAAAATCTACATCAATGGATTTTTTTTCAATTTGTCAACGTGATAAACATTATACAAATTCTCAAATACTGTAAACTAAAAATAATTTAAAAAAAACTTCCCATCTTTTTCTTCTCATTAGAGCAAATCAAAAAGGGAATAGCTGACTTTCCAACAGGAGCCTCTAAAATTTTATTTTATTGTGGGGCCAGAAAGCAAGTGTGAACCATAGTCAACAGGAGTTGCACTAGAAGAAGCGCTCAGTATTTAGACTGCGGGAGGGAATTGCAAAGAAGAACTGTGCAATTTTTAACAGTTCTGAACAACATTCAACGTCTTTGACATTCAGAAGATATTTGGTCCATTTCTCGTGTGAAAGCAGATGTTGGAACTCTTCTTCATCGCTGGAAGCTTCCACAAATTTTTTCAGATTGTTGAACTGAAAGGAGCACTTCATATTGTCAATTCCCAGACCCTTCTCACTTAAGTACGTTATACACGCTTCCACGTCACCCCAGCTGGGCGTGTCGCTGAGGGCCATCCAGGCGAAGCAAGAGAACTCTTGCAGGGACGCCATCCACATCTCCAGGTAGTCTATGCAGTGACTGTAGAGGCGATGCACCGCGTGGGAGAAGGCGTCGCATTCGGCCTCCAGCCCCTCCTTGCGCTTGTCCGCCAGCATCCCCTTCACCGTCAGGGACATGAAGTTCTGAGCTCTTCGGTCGAGCAGGATGGTGTGCACAGAGTCCAGCGTCCTCATCACTTCCACGACGGAGTTGTTTTCCCGCTCCATCTCTTCGATGTGCAAATGGAAGGCGTTCATCAGCGAATGCATGTGCCAAAGATAGAGCTCGCTGAACTCGTGCTCAAAGAAGCTCCTGAGCACGGTGGGCGGGTTGCTCTGGCCCAAGAAGAAGGATTTCAGGGCCGAATGCATCTGGAGCAGCTTCGTGATGCCCGGGAACAAGGACAGCCACCGAGTCTTGCTGTGGGAGAGCAGCCGTTTGTACTCCACCTCCACAAACTCACAGTATTCCTGCAGGGACTCGGTCCGCACTGCGTATATGTGGAAGTACTGGTAGATCTTCAGAATGATGTTCTCTATGTCCACCTCCAGGGCGTCTGCTCCGTGGTGGATGCAGTTGTGCAAAATGTGGGCCGGGCAGTACACCCCAATCAAAGTCTCTCTCTGGAGGGCTCTCCTCAACTTGGCAAACACGGTCCTCGCCTCCTCACCTTGCCGAAGTTCGCCAAACATGGTGTTGCGGTTGTCCCCCGCAAAGGCCACGCATTTCTGAAGCAATCCGTGTTTCTTAAGAGCTTTGACGAGATAGTCCGAAATGGCGTCGGCCGTCTTGGCGGGCGTTTCCTGAAGCTCCAGCAGTTTGGTCTTCAAGCCGCCGTTCCTGTAGTCGTAATATTGGATGAGCACCGGGACCATTTTCAGGGCCCTGTGATTGCTGTTGTCTATGGCCACCCCGCAGAAAGGGATGCAGCTTTCTTCCAGGGCCTTCAGGTCAACAATATCTATGTGTGGGGCAAGCACACAATTTTCAATCCCTTCTCTTTTGGTTTGGACACTGAAAAATTTTTGAGCTAGGTCTGCATCAGGAAATAATTTTCGCAATAAGTCGGAGCTACTATCCCCTGGTTTGTCGGTGCTGTGATTCATGACTGTGTGGAATGCTAAAGTGCTCTTGCCCTCAGTCATAGCATCCTCTGCCTCACTGTCTGGATCCACAAAAAAGTCTGTTTTGGCAGACCAGTTGTCCCGTGTTATTGCTTTGTTGCGTTTGTATGCGTTGTGTGCCTTCTTGTGTTTGTCAGACGACATGTGATACTCCAGATCCCCAGGACCTTTATGTGCGACTGACACAAACGTGCCAGGTTTGCAGACCAGACACTCTGCTTCATAGTCATCTCTACCTTTGCGAAAATCAGGATAATTGCGCCTGGTTTTCTCAGTAAACATACATTTTCTTTTAGGCATTATTTTGTCTTCAAAAGGAACCCTGGAATCCTGCAGGAAAAAAAGTGGAGACTATGAACTTCAAAGTTCAAGCTTTGAAGGAACACAATATAGAATCATAAGGTTGGAAGAGACCTCAGAGGTCCTCTAGTCCAACCATCTACCTGGTTGTCCAGTCTATTTTTGAAAACCTCCAGCGATGGAGCACTCACCATAGTGGTCATAAGTCGAGAATTACATGTACAGGCAATCCTCGACTTACAACAGTTCATTTAGTGAGCGATGGTTACAATGGCCCTGAGAAAAGTGACGACCGTTTTTCACATTTACGACCGTTGCAGTATCCTTATGGTCACGTCATCGAAATTCACCTGCTTGGCAATTGACTTACATTTATGACAGTTGCAGTGTCCCGGGATCACTTGATGCAATAGGGAAGCCAGATTCACTTAACAACCGTGATACTAATGTAACAACTGCAGTGATTCACTTAACAAATGTGGCAAGAAAAGTCGTAAAATGGAGCAAAAGTCACTTAACAAATTTGTCATTTAGCAACATAAGCTTTGGGCTCAGTCGTGGCCGTACGTCGAGGACCACCTGTACAGTACACTTCGCTGGGTCGCTGCAATAATGAGCAGGTGCGTTCTCAAATGTTTGTTCCTTTTAACTTCGGTTGCAAACCATCCAGTAATAAACAAACAGGCTAAACTGTGGTATTCTGAAAGCCATTTTCACTCCCTTTCTCTGGCTCTGCACAATCGGGATCATCAAAAATCCTTTGCTTCGTTTATTGTTCAGGATGTTTTGCGAATCCGGCTCGGTGCGTGAGATCAATGGCTAGTTTTACCAAAAAAAAGAAGAAAAAAGCTTTTGTTTCATGCAGGTCTGTTTGCATAAACCCGGTTGGGGTCATCAACTGATAGCGGAACGTACCCCCTGGATTCCTCCAGCAGGAAAAGGAGCAATTCAGACACTGCGTGTAATGTGTCGTGGGAATGCAGGCCAGGTCGGGAAACCGTGGCTTCTGACACGAGGTCGACGTACCTGTAGGACACCGCTCCCCCGGGAACAAGCAAAAGCCGAGCAGAAACGCGGATCCTCCTCCGCTCACTCGCAACGCGCCGTATACGAGAGCATCTTTTCCCCTTCGGGTCTCCAACCTTGGCGACTTTGCGACTCGTGGACTCCAACTCCCAGAATTCCTCAGCCAGGTCAGCAAGATGCCTGGGAAGCAAGGAGGGAGGGGCCCAGGCTAGCGCATGCGCACTGACTAGCTTAGGTTGGCCCCTCCCTTTTCCCGATGTCGTCAATAGAGCTCCATTGGGGCGGCAAATCAAAGGGGCCCGCCCGCGTTGATTCTCAGGGCTCCGGCCGGAGTGGGGTTTTGCATGCAAGTCTTAGTAGACCGCCCCCCCCGCCCCGCGCTCTAATAAAGCAGGCAAGGGCAACTATGGCACCTGCTGGCTGAGGGATTCTGGGAGTTGAAGTCCAGAGGCGGTAAAAGTTCCTTAGTCGCCCATCCCTGCTCTAAAGCGAGACCAGGGAGACCTTTACTGTTTATTAAACATTTATGCTGCCCATGGCTGGAGTTCAACCTACCACGCTTTGGACAGCCACCTGTCTGAAATGGTCTAGGCCTCTAGGGCCTCCTGCTTGAGCAGGGGGTTGGACTAGCAGACCTCCAGGGTCCCTTCCAGCTCTATTCTAATTGATTGATTGCTCTCCTTGTGCTGCTGCGCCCACATGGCTGCTTCCTGGAGGGGGCGCCACCTAACGGAGGGGCGTGCCCAGTTTCCTCCCCCCCCCCGCAATCTCTCATGTGCAGACTCACTTCCTGTTACTGTACAGCCGTCCTTCCTAAGTCCCTCCCCAAATGCCGTCACTGGGCAGAGGAGGGAGACGAGGGCAAGCAGCAGCCAATCATTTAACAGGAATGGGGTGACGTCATGGTGGATAGGGTGGGGTCCTAGGGGCAAGTTCAGAAAAGCTTACAAGGAAACGCAGAGGAGGTAGGAAAGTTTGGGGGGGGGTTTGTTCTGCGGGGTCCTGGGTGCTCTCTGAGCTGGGTGGGTTCCTTGCAGACGTTTCACTACCCAGCTAGGTAACCTCTTCAGTGCTTTTTGTTTCATCTGGTTTCACTCCTCTTTTCTTAGGATGTGAGCTTTATTGCTATTTGGCTTTTTTAATTGATCCGAGTTTCCTTAATCCCAATTAGATAACCTTTATTGTCATTTTTTTCCTGTGGGCACAACGGCACCCCGTTAAAAATGAAATTGAGTTGCTTCCTCTCAAAAGGGTACACACACATGTAACACACATTTAAAACATACTACATACCACATATGTACAGACCTACACCCTTACATGTAAGTAACATATAAATATTATTCCCTGTCCAATTAGGTTTGCTACGTCATATGGGTGTTTGTTGCTATAGCCAGCCGTACCAACAGGCTGAAGAACAGCTTTTATCCGTGGGCTGTCAGGCTCTTGAACGGGAAATAATTTTATGAACTTTATGCATGATTGACTTGCGAGGCCGGTGTGTTGTGCAATTAGCTCACATGGTGTAATAAGCTGGAGGGTTTGTGTCACTGTGAGTTGTGGGGGGTGGGCACGAAGGGAGGCTCAGCCAATGTCAATGTATACATGGTTGTACTTTGACAATAAAGCTTCATTCATTCATATTAATACAGGTGGTCCTCGACTTAACAACGGTTCATTTAGTGACTGTTCAAAGTTACAGAGGCACTGGAAAAAATAATCTGCACCAGGTAGAATAGCCTGATGTCTGTTGGAATTGGGGGACTCCAGCCCTTGTTATCCCCTTCATGGATAATAATAATAATAATAATAATAATAATAATAATAATAATAATAATAATAATAATAATAATAATAATAATAATAATAATAATAATAATAATGAGATAATAATAATAATGAGAAGGAAGGACTCACTGGAGAAAAGCCTAATGCTGGGAAAGATCGAGGGCAATAGAAGAAGGGGACGACAGAGAATGAGGTGGCTGGATGGAGTCACTGAAGCAGTAGGCGTGAGCTTAAATGGACTCCAGAAGATGGTAGAGGACAGAAAGGCCTGGAGGAATGTTGTCCATAGGGTCGCGATGGGTCGGACACGACTTCGCAGCTAACAACAACAACAAGCCCTTGTTATACAGCATGTTGCCTAGGTTTTTATGCTACAATGTCCTGTTAAGTCAGAGAAGATCTTTATACTCTGTTAATACACATTGTAACGTCTTAGCAAGATAGAAAGCCCTTTGCCTTTGGCTTAGAACTGAATATGTTTTGTCTGCTCTCAAGCATACAATTTTTTCTTCTTCTCTATTGGGTTACAGATGGAGGGGGACAAACTTATGGCACCCCCCAGTGGGGACCATGGGTCTCAGCGAAGTAGCGTCTCTTCCACCGGTCCTCGTGGTGAGTGAAATGAAAATCCTACACCCCCCCCAACAAAGGATGTATGAGTTGAAAATAAAAGTGTTCTTAAATGTATTTGTTTATTGCATGGCGTATCATGCACAGACTAGCAATATATATTAACATTTCACTTAGATTAGTAAAACACCATCAAATACGAATGTTAAAAAGATCTATATTCAAATACTCCAATGACCATCTAACCACTGAAATGTAGCACTGTTTAGACCATACTAAAAAAAAAGTGCAGGCAGTCCTCGACTTACAACAGTTCATTTAGTGACCCGCTGAAGTTAAGACGATGCTGAAAAAGTGACTTTATGACTGTTTTTCACACGGTTGTTGCAGCATCCCCAGGGCCACGTGATCAAAATTCGGACACTTGGCAATTGGTCGCAGGGTCCCGGGATCACGTGATCCTCTTTTGCAACCTTCTGACAAGCAAAGTCAATGGGAAAAACCAGATTCACTTAACAACCGTGCTACCAATTTAACAACCGCGGTGATTCACTTAACAGCTGCAGCAAGAAAGCTTGGAAAACGAGCCAGAATTAAACTTAACAAATGTCTTGCTTAGCAACAGAATTTTTGGGCTCCATTGTGGTCATAAGTCGACGACTACCTGTATTGAACTGGTATATGCTCTCAGCTTGCAGCCGGTCATGATGTGATCTACAGATTGACATGAGACCTCACTGAGGGGAGGACACTACGCCCCATTTATACAGAGTCTCCTAGCAGACGGGGCTGCGTGAGGCACGAATCCCATTCAGGATTGTCTTATCTTCTTAAAAAAATTTAGTAACGGACTTTTGCTTTATGTTCTGTCCTCGCCCACCTGGGTGCTCTGCCGGACTTAACTACCACCTCTGTGAGAGGCCTGCAATTGCATGATATGAGAAGCTTTTATTAGTTCAAAGTTAGGTTCATTTTTTTTGTGATGGGCGGATTTGTTTTTTGTTTAAGGAATTTGTGCGAACCTGGAAAACTAAGTTAGTTCAGTCGTCGGGTTGCGTGCTGGGGGAATACCGCAACTGTTGTGTTTTTTGTTTTGTTTTTTTTGCTCTTCCTTTCTCTCCCCTTCAGCCCAGGATGTCCTGGTTTATCTTGTCGATGACACCGTGGTGCGTCTAAGCATGGACAACCTGCCCTCCGCCACAGCTCACGAGTTGCATCGGATGGTGGTGGATGTGCTGAAGCTGCCCGAATCTGCTTTCGAGATCTTTTCCTTGTGGCTGGTCTCCCCTTTCCTTGGTGAGTCTCCGAAGGCTCAGAATTCCCACCCTTCCCAAGGAGGCCTGGAGCTGCACCCTGTGGTTGAGCTTCAGCAGCTTTACTGGCTGAGATGGCAGAGAGGTGAAGGGCAAGCAGTCGCCAGACTAAAGCTGAATGAATAGAATAGAATAACAGAATTGGAAGGGACCTCGTAGGTCATCTAGTCCAACCCCCCACCCAAGCAGGAGACCCTATACCATTCCTGACCGATGGCAGTCCAGTCTCTTCTTGAAAGCCTCCCACAACTTCTGAAGGCAGCGTCTGTTCCATTGGTTGATTGCTCTCACCGTCAGGAAATTTCTCCTTATTTCCAGGTTGAATCTCTCCTTGATTGGTTTCCATCCGTTGTTCCTTATCTGGCTTTCGGGTCCTTTGGAAAATAGGTTGACACCCCCCCACACACCTCTTCTCTGTGGCAGCCCCTCAGATACTGGGAGACTACCATCATGTCTCCCCTGGTCCTTCTCTTCACTACACTAGCCGTGTCCAGTTCCTGCAACTGTCCTTCATATGTTTCAGCCTCCAGTCCCCTAAATCATCTCTGTTGCTCTTCTCTGGCTTGCCCTGTCCATAGAAGCCTTTGCTCTGTCTCAGATAATCCTCTTCCCTGCATGAAGTGCAGACCTTGAGGCAGTAAGTACAGCGTGCCAAACGTGGGATTGTGGTAACCTTGGTTCAGTATTTTGCCGGGGGCTCAGCATGCTTGCAATTGTCCCCTTGGATTTGTTCGGCTTTGCAAAAACAGTTTGAGACCCCCGTCGACGCCTGTGTCATGGCTGCATTCTGCTTCTTGCTTCGCATCACATCTTGCCAGCCTGACACTTGCAACGGGGGGAGGGAAGAGATTGGAATGTGGGTGGTTAAAGTGGGGGGGGGGATTCGGATTGAAGCCTTGACCGGGAGCCACACCTATCCAATGCAAGGTTAGCAAAAGGAATGTGGAGAGATGGGAAAGGCAGGAGCGGAGAGTCCATTTCCCAAACAACCTGAGAACGTTTAATTGGACATTGACTGATAATAAGGGAAGAGGGAAAGTTAATGGCATCTTTTTGAAGCCCAAGCCAACAGATTCTCCTCGCTGTAATCTGTAACCGCTTTCTTCTCAGCAAAGGATACTCTTGGGGAAAAAATACGAGCCAGGAGTCTTTGCTAATTAAAATTCAGTAGGATGGATGAAACGGAAAATCAAGTGGAGACGCAGCGGAAGCATGTCCTTATTAGAAGCCCATCGTCTGAATCCGCTCCTCTCTTTCTGTCTTGCAGAGGTTCAGCTGAAGCCCAAACACCAACCGTACAAGATCTGCCGGCAGTGGCAGGAGCTGCTCTTCCGTTTCACCAGCTGCTCTGTGGATGAGTTTGTTGAAGGTGCTTGCATCTCTGTGGGCTACCGTGACACGCGCAAACCTCCTTTCTCTCATCCTAAAAAAAAAAAAAAAAGCTTTCCTTTCGCTGCGGTTCTGCCCCTACCATCCAAGGTGGTGCAACATGCTGGAGTAGCTGAGGTTGGGTGCTTTGTTAAGAGTACTTTGCCCCATTTTACCTTTTGCCCCCACGGTTGTTAAGTGAATCACTGAAGTTAGGGACACGGTTGTGAAGTGAATCTGGCTTCCCCGTTGACTTTGCTTGTCAGGAGGTCGCAAAAGGGGAACACTGGAACCGTCCTAAGTGTGAATCAGCTGCCAGGCTAAATCTGAATTTTGATCACGGGGCCGTGGGGATGCTGCCAAGGTCCCAAGGGTGAAAAATGGCCATAACTCACTATGTTCAGTGCCGTTGCAACTTCAAACAGTCACTAAACGAACTGTTGCAAGTCGAGGACTACCTGTATTTTTCTAAGGTGATTTTATGCATTGCCAAAGTACATAAAAATAAATAGTCCAGTTCTAGGACTAAAGCATAGGTCTCCATTTTGTGCATTTCGTTACCTCTGTGTGTGTGTGTGTG
Organism: Vipera berus; assembly: GCF_964194415.1. Classification (NCBI taxonomy): domain Eukaryota; kingdom Metazoa; phylum Chordata; class Lepidosauria; order Squamata; family Viperidae; genus Vipera; species Vipera berus. The sequence goes on from NC_138219.1 coordinate 3,673,220, forward strand.
TGAGTGTGTGTGTGTGTGATAGAGAGAGAGAGAGATCAGCCAGGCCTTTCTTGAATTCTTTCCAAGAGAGCCAGGATTTTAAACCACAGCCTCTCCCGTTTTTCTTTTTGACTTTCTCGCAGATGAACCGTCGCTTCAATTCCGTAGAAATATCTTTTATCTGAGAAGGAAGGAGCTGCAGGTGAGTTCAAAGAGAAGTCCGGCTCATCCTTGCAAAACCCACGGACGGGCTCAGGGCAGGATGTGGCCCTCCAAGCCTTATTGTATACCCCTCCCCCCCCCCCCCCGGTTCCATCAGTTGAGTAGTTGCCAGCTGCAGCACAAAGTTTCAACGCTTCATTTCAGGAACCCAAATATTGTTTCATCCTTGCCGAAGAGGGCTTCGTTTCCTTTGCTCTTAGAAGTCTCTCTTTTTTTTTTTAAACCTAAGAGGTGTGGGGATTTTGGTTATCCCCCTCCCCAAATGGAGGGGGATAACCAAAATCTGAATGAACTGTTGTGAGTCGAGGACTATCTGTGTGTCAACGCTGCTAACATCGGATGTTTTTGCATTGACAACAGATGGAAATGTAGCCATCTTTTTCCCTTTTGCTTGTAGAGTTAGATGATGCTGGGAGGGAGGGAGGGAGGGAGGGGGATGTGAATGAGAATAACAACATAACAACACTAAACTTAGCGTGGGAATCAAGGTTACTGAGCCCAGAGCTGATAAAGAATTGGCTGGCTGGAGAGCTGAAGAGGAATCCCGGGCTTCGAGCTAATTGGGGAATGTGATTTATGACTGTAAATTGGAGGAGGGAATTGTGCTTTGATACTAGGTGCCCAGGGGAGGGAAATTCAGTTTTTGGCTTCGATTATGTAAGTGCCGATGTTATGCTACTCGAATAAAAGATCCTTTAAAGGTGAAGTTCTTTGGAAGAGTTTCATCTGTCGGAACCACGACACTCTGTGTGTGCCAGTCTTGATGATGTGGGATTCTGTATCGATTTTTCTCCAGATTCAGGATGAAGACGTCCTGCGACTCTTGTACGAAGAGGCCAAGTACAACATTCTGGGAGGACGGTATCCGTGTGAGCTCGCCGACTGTGATGCGTTGGGAGCCCTGGTGTGCCGGATCAACTTGGGCCCCTACAATCCGGAGCAGCACACGGCTTCCTTCCTGAAGTAGGTGGCACCCAAACGACAATGGGCTGCTGTGATTTCCCAAGGCTAATTAGCAGTTAAACATAAACAAACTGTATTTCAAACTAGAGTGTGGGATTGGACCAAGTCTATCCTTGTCCTTCCAAAATAGGTTTCCTTCGTTGATCGTGCCAAGCCATAATGTGGTTTAACAAACTGTAATTTATGGCTAAGTGTGTGACCCACACAGTGTAGCATGCTAACCTATGATTTCACACGCTTGGGTAAACCACAAGTGGCTGGGTCCCATGGACGGGTTAAGCCATAAACCCTAATTTATCAAACACAATGGCTGGGGTGATATCACATGAAGCCCTCGTGTTCTTTATTTAGCATGTCTGCATTTAAAAATCCCTCTGCTTGTAGCTCAGCTAGAAGGGAATGGGCGTGATTGGAGTTAGGTATTGGAAAGTTGTCCTAGATAAAGCAGAAATGGAGTAAGAAAACGTGCATGGCTAAATTTCTCTTAATTTTTTTTCCCCAGAGAGAAACTGGATTCCTTCTTGCCTTCCCACCTTTGCCACAGAGGCCACAAGTGCTTTGCCAGCCTTTGGAAACGGGCCGGCTCCCGCTTGCCTGCCAACGAGCAGGGTCTCCTGCAGGCCTTTCGCGAGCTCCCGGAGGCAGGGGCTTGTGAGGAACACGCCACGCTGCTCAGGCTGTACCACGCCTACCTGCAAAAGTGCCACGAGCTTCCTTACTATGGGTAGGTTTGGTGGCCACGTGGCCACAAAGCGCAGGAGAATTCTGCCAAGGCTTCCTTAGATCATGAATCCTTCCTTTTTTCTACCCGGCCATTGTAGCCAGTCAGGGTTGTGAAGTGTGTTTTGTGTTGACAAATCTCAGCAGTGAGTTCTACCACGGAGAGTTTTGCATTTGCAGTTGCTGTTTCTCTCCGGCTTGTGGTTGGTTTTAGAGCATCCGGGTTCCCACAGAGCGGTGGGATTTTTTAAAATTCCCATAATTGCAACTATAACTGGATGAGAAACAGGAATGTCCCAAGCAAGTGATGACATCAGCAGCCTTGGGAGAGGGGAGAGGTGTGAGAACAACAAAAAGCAGAATAGAACAGGCAATGTCCTTACATTTCAGCAGTTTTCCAATACAGGTAGTCCTCGACTTACAACAGTTCATTTAGTGGCCATTCAAAGTTACAACATCAGTGAAAAAAGTGACTTAGGACCCTTTTTCGCATTTGCGACCGTTGCACCATCCCCGTGGCCAGGTGAGATCAAAATTCAGACGCTTGGCAACTGACTCGTATTTATCACGCTTGCAATGTCCCAGGATCGTGTGAATCGCCTTTTTGCAATCTCCTGCCAGACAAACCCAATGAGGAGGCCGGTTTCACGGAACAACCGTGTTACTAACTTAACCACTGTAGCGATTCACTTAACGACTGGGGCAAGAAAGGTCATAAAATGGGGCCAAGTTCACTTAACAAATGTCTCGCTTAGCAACGTAAACTTGGGGCTCAGTTGTGGTCCTAAGTTGAGGACTGCCTGTACACGACAGCTGCCAGACAGCTTGGAATACGAGACCCAGGATCCCAGGCCAGGGTGACCGAGCGTTCTGGGGACTGGATTCCTCTCCCAACTGGCAAGAACCAGAGAGGGAATCGGCTGTCCCGGTGAACTGAACTGAACATTGGCTTAGCAGAGCCCATGTAGCATCAACTCGGTTAATAGGTGGGGAGGGGGTACTTTCCATCTCTTAAAGTGCACCAGCCCCGGGAGTGGAGACTCTGGGAAAAGTGCAGAGAAGAGCAACTAAGATGCTTAAAAGGCCTGGAGGCTAAACGATAGGAAGAATGGTTGCAGGACTTGGGAATGGCCAGTCAAGAAGGACTAGGGGGGACATCAGGATAGCAGTGTTCCAATATCTCAGGAGCTGCCACAAAGAAGAGGGAGCCAGGCTATTCTCCAAAGCACCTGAAAGCAGGACAAGAAGCAACGGACGGAAACTAATCAAGGAGAGAAGCAACCTGGAACTAAGGAGAAATTTCTTGACAGTGAGAACAATTAACCAGTGGAACGGCTTGCCTCCAGAAGTTGTGGGTGCTGCATCACTGGAGGCTTTTAAGACAAGATTGGACAGCCACTTGTCTGGAATAGTCGAGGGTCTCCTGCTTGAGCAAGGGTTGGACTAGAAGACCTTCGAGGTCCCTCCCAGCTCTGTTCTGGTTGATTAGAGTCCAGGTGTTGCATCCACCCCAGCTCTCTTTGTCTGCCTCCTGTCTCTGCAGCTGTGCCTTCTTCTTTGGGGAAATAGACAAGCCGGGTCAGGGACTGCTGCATCGGAGTGGACGCAAAGCCGTAATAGTGGCCATCAGCCTGGAGGGCGTCTATATCGTTGACAGCAAGGAGAAGGTATAAACCTGAGAGGGTGGGGTGGGGTTCTTCACCCTTTTATGCATTCAACTTACAAGTTTGACTTACAAGTTAGAAGAGCCGTGGCGGCACATGGGTTAGAATGAAGTATTGCAGGCTAATTCTGCCCATAGTCAGCAGTTCGATCCTGATCTGCTCAAGGTTGACTCAGCCTTCCGTCCTTCCGAGGCCGGTAAAATGAGGACCCAGATTGTTGGGGGGAAAAGGCTGACTCTGTAAACTGCTTAGAGAGGGCTGTAAAGCACAATGAAGCTGTGTTGCTATTGGACAACAGAGGACCCTACATAGGGACTGGGGGAAGTTGTGATCCAGCAACCCTGTTCCATGTATATCTCTAGAGCAATTTGTTTTGTGTGTCTCTTTGTTGAGGGTTGTGCATTTTGAGCAGAGCCCTGGTGATGCTGAAAGTACAGGTAGTCCTCGACTTACAACAGTTCATTTGGTGACTGTGCGAAGTTACGACGACACTGAAAAAAAAGAGACTTACAACCATTTTTTCACACTTGTGACTGTTGCAGCATCCCCATGGTCAAATGATCAAAATTCAAAAGCCTGGCAACTGGTTCTTGCTTATGACGGCGGCAGCGTCCCCTTTTGTCACTTTTTGACAAGCAAAGTCGAGGGGGAAGCCAGATCCATTTAACAACCGTCTGACTAATCTAACCACTGCAGTGATTCGTTCAACAACTCTGGCAGGAAAGGTCATAAAGCAGGACAAAGCTCACTTAAGCAACGTCTCAGTTAGCAACAGAAATGGTGGCTCAATGGTGGTCGTCAGCCGAGGACTACCCGTAGGTTTTCTTTCAGATTCTGAGGGCTATGAAGACCCAGATCCTGGATGGGACAAAACTTGATTATTTCGCCTCCTGAATAAAACGTCTTCCTTGCAGTGTGTTTTGCTGGGCCTGCGCTTCCAGGAGTTGTCATGGGACCACACGTTTCCAAGCGAGGAGGAACATATTCTCTGGCTGGAATTTGATGGGGAGAATGAAGGCCAGCAAGTCAACAAACTGCTCAAGATTTACTCTAAGCAAGTAGGTACATGCTGGGAGAGATAGTTAACCTTAATGGGCTTTATGTGTGTGTGAGTCACGTAACAAGTTAGATGACAGTTAACCTGTTTTCTGGCTTGTCAAATACAGGTAGTCCTCGACTTAAAATATTTAGCAACCGTTGGAAGTTACCACGGCACCGAAAAATGTGACACATGACCATTTTTCACACTTAAGGACCGTTGCAGCAGCCCCCATGGTCACGTGATCAAAACGCTTGGCAACTGACTCACATTTATGACCATTGCTGTGTCCCAAGGTCATGTGATCCCCTTTTGTGACCTTCCGACAAGCAAAGTCAATGGGGAAGCCAGAGGTACTTAACAACCAGTTTACTAACTCGTCGGCTGCAGTCTTTCACCTAACCACTGTGGCAAGAAAGGTCATAAAGTGGGGCAAAACACTTCACAACGGAAATGTTGGGCTCAGTTGTGGTCGTAAGTTGAGGACTACCTGTACATTGAAATGTGAACGATCCAAGCAGGGTAGGTTTGCACAGTCTGCTAAAAATAATTACATTTATCATTATGTTATGTTAATTGCAGCAACTGTGCCTTTTATTTATTATCTACTGTTTTACACTGAGAGCTTATGCACCGGAGACCAATTCCTTGTGCTTCCAATCATATTTGGTCAATAAAGAATTCTGTTCTGCATTATATTCTATATTCTATTCTATTCCTATTCCATTAAATTAGGATCCTGGGCCAGCCACTTCAAGAGGGAGCACCCCACCCTGCGTTTTGTGTTAAGATCTTGCAAGGGCAGGGGGTTGGACTAGAAGACCTCCAAGGTCCCTTCCAACTTATTTTCTATATTGTATATTCTATTCCATTCCTTTCCACATTTTGCTCACCTGGTTAGACATTCCATGCCGATAGTGTGACATGTTTTTGCCAGCTTTCCTTGCACATGACTCTTTGACGGTTACCTAATGGTGAGAACTGGATGAGAACTGCATTTGGAGAATGCAGACATCCTGCTTGCTCTTTCCAAGAAGGGCCGTGAGCTTTTGCACAGGAGAACTCTGGCAAGGCTTCATTAGATCACATATTCCTCCTTTTTTTCTACCCAGCCATTGCAGCCACTCAGGATTGTGAAGCGTGTTTTGTGATGGCAAATCTCAGCAATCAACGCAATTCTGCAGTGGAGAGTCTCAGATATTCAGTTGCTCTCTCTCCAGCTTTTGGTTGGTTTTAGGGAGTCCCAAGTCCTAAGCAGATAAAACAGAACAGTGGGAGGTTTTTTTTATTCCCATCATGCAACCAACTGGGAAAAAGTATTGCTAATGCAGTGTGTCATCTAGCATCCTAGGGCGATTCGGTCCCTTTTTAACTTACCGGGAAGGTGCCGTTTCAAAAAAAGGCAATGACTGTATTAAATGGACCTGTGTCTCTCTCTTCCCAGGCCGAACTGATGAGTAGTCTAATTGAATATTGCATTGAGCTGAACAAGTCTGCCAAGGGCCGTGATTCAGAGCCCACCACGGCTGCAGTCCCCACGTCTGATCAGCAGCCTCCCAAAATTCAACGACAGTCCAGTGCGGTCTGCAGCCGGATGCAGCGTTTAGCCACCATCGACTATGTTGAGGAAGGTAAGCTGGTGAAACGAGAGAGAGAGAGAGAGAGAGAGAGAGAGTTCGGAGCAAGATGTTGCCAGTGCAAATACTTGTAACATTTGCATCTGAGCAGGTTTCCTTTCTAAGAAAGACGATACTCAAGGGCGTCTGTCCTCAGCCTCATCCAACAGCACTCTTCTTAGGAAAAAAAGCCTTAACCATTTAAGTCAGCTCACTAGAACTTTCTTTGCTTAGGACATACTTAAGTTACTAAATATGGCCGATACGAAGCATAGAGCATTGCTCTTTTCCTTTTCCGGTTGGTGAGAAATGGGGCTGAACTAAACAACTCTTTCAATTTGGACCAGCTGGTTTCTTCTTTGGATGAAATTTAACTCTAGGTAGCAGCCGCTGAGTTACCTACTCGTTCATATCTAGTCTGGTGACTGGGATAAGAAGATTGACGTGCTGAAAAGCAAAATTCTACTTTTAAGCGTAGTCAGAATTTCCTGAGTTTTCTGGGGAACCTGAAGGCATTTGTGGAAAATAAAAATGAAACGTTTCAAGGCTTTGATGGAAGTTGCACAGGGCTATCCGTAAAAGCACAATAAGAGTGAACTATGCCGTTAGAAAGCTGAAAGACAGAGGGAACATAGCTTGTTGTGATAAATGGGCCATATCCACCATACCAGTTTATCAACATTGTAAAAGGGGGGCGGGAAACTAATGAGGCCTTCCAGAAATATGTTAAAAGTCATTGTTTAAAAATATGCAATAATTATGTTAGTAAGGCTTACGCAGAGCTATAAAACTGTAAAGATCCAAGGGAATGACGTTGAAAGAGATTGATTAGCAATTTCTTTGTCCCTAGAATTAAGAAAGAAAACCAAATTTGTAACAGGCTGTCGAAAACCCCAGTGTGCTCACGGAGCTAAATGTTTTATTTGGAGATTGCATGACTCCGGGCCAATGTGATTTGTAAATTAAGAGTTCCTGGCTTTGTGCACCAACCGAAACGTGTTCCAACAAACCCCGGTTAGGCTGCGATGTGTGAACCCAGACGCTGATCGTTGTAGAGTTGGTACATCCCTACTTATCTGTGTCTACGCTGCTTCTTTCCTCCAGGGAGAGAGATCAAAAGGGTGAAACCTCGACGCACGACATCCTTCTTCGGCCGCCAGCTGTCAAATGCCCCTACCTCCTACTCAGCCGTCCGGGCGGCTGACAATTTGGAACAGGGCTGATCCCCGTTTGGTTCCAGGGGGTAGAAATGGGACCAGGCCACTTTGGGGCAAGGTGACTCAAAAGGCCAGCATCCTTGACTCTGCCTTTGGGGGTTAACCTGCTGTCTACCTCTATCTCCAACCCCTCCTGTGTCTTATTTTCAGACAGTGTCAGACTTCATTCCTCTGCTCGGTCTTACAAAGGGTTGGGGCGGTCAGAATGTACCAAGCCACCATAGACCCCAGAGGTTGAGTTTGTTCCTGGCCTGCCGCAGAACTGCCGCAAGAGATCCGTTCTCCCTGCCGCAGTAGCACCACGGTTACATTTTTTTCCCACCCCCAGACTCATTTGACCGTGAGTCGTGATCCTCAACTGCCGATTTCTCCCTACTTCTGTATGATTTTCAGGGGGGAAAAAAAGTAATCTCCCACAATCCCCATCTTGCCTGTGAATTAGTGTTTATAGCCCAAACCTTTGGAAGGAGGGGAAGGAAGGCACCCAAGGTGTTCTGTGGGGCAGAGTGAGCAAAGCACAGCTTTACTTTGTTTTGCAAATGTGCTGTGTAGTTGAGGAGGGGGAGGATCTTTCCTCTGCATCTTGAGAGTTGTGTGCTGTGGGGGTTGTTGTTGTTGTTTGGCTCTTTCCTCCTCTTTGTCCAATGGCAAGAGAAATGCATTTGGCTGGTTTCTATGCCCTTTGAATTTCCATTTGGGAAAAAGTGTTTTGTTTTTCCCCCCCTGTTTAAAACAAATACTATGCAATCTGTCTTTTCCTGACATCCGTGTTTGGATTGTGTTTGTCCATCTGTTGACTTTTATCTCGGGGGTTGTTGCAATAAAAACAAGAATTTAAAAAAGGCACCTGCCCTATACGCCTTCTGAGTTTATTAAGTTTCCCACGTGCTTGCGCTTTTACGCCTACCCTAAATTGAATTCATAGGTTTGGCTAAGCCAGAACTAACTAACTAACTACTAACTAACTAACTAACTACTGCTAAGCTTGTAACCCGCCCTGAGTCTTCGGAGAAGGGCGGGATATAAATGGAATTAAAATAAATAAATAAATAAATAAATAAATAACTGTGGCTGGAACCCAGCTGCTCAGATTTAACAAAAATGTGTTTTAAGCCTGACTGTGTGATGTGACCTTCCGTTGCATTCACAGGAACTGGAGGTCTACTTTAATAAAATAGGACAGCTGTGTTGTTACAATGGGGAGGGGGGGGGAAGAAGCACCACCCGGCCAACGTGCGCACGTGTAATACCTCCACCCCAAATTAGGATGATAAAAACAATGAGCAAAATTTCTACAAGCAACCACAGCTTGCCTCCAGACGTTGCGGGTGCTCCAACACTGGAGGCTTTTGAGAAGAGACTGGACAGTCACCTGCCTGGAATGGGTATAGGGTCTCCTGCTTGAGCAGAGGGCTGGACTAGAAGGCCTCCAAGGTCCCTTCCCAGCTCTATCCTGGTTAACCTTCTGTGCGGGAACTTTAGTTCTAGCCTGCTTTTGCTGCAACGAATAACCCTTAGTAAAAGTACCTATCACTTCAACCAAAAGGAGAAGTCGAGGTTCTTTCTTTCCGGGGGACCCAGCTGCGGCAGGTCTGAGCCCCATTTTGAAAAGGGATATGAATCCCGGCACTAAGGGGCAGCTGTGACTGACATTACTGGGCGTGCTCCAGGTGAAGTCCAACTGTTGACGAACACGGCCGTGAGGATCCTTGTTGCTGTTCCCAACCTGGTCCGCCAGAGGGGGGTAAAGCTGCTGCTACAAATGTCTACACAGGGCCCTCTGCTCAATTTCCCCAAACCTCTTCGAGTTGGCAGTTCTGAAAGGTGCCAAGCGTTCACACGGAAGAAGCCAGCCTCTCTGCCTTCCGTTTAATGCATAAGGCAGGTTTGAAAAAAGACTAGTATTACTTTGGGAAAGCTGCTCCTCACCTGCGGGTTTAATGAAAGCAAGAGTTCAAAAAATAATTGAAGTTGAGGCCGGAGGTTTGTCCTCCGAGCTGGTGGGTTGGTTTCTGAACGCTTCGTTATCAGGCTTAGGTAACATCCTTCACCTGCTGATTACACAAAAGTCCTTGTAAGCAGAACACGGAAACAGGCACCCCCTCAAACTCCGCGGAGGATGTTAAATAAATAAAATAAATAAATAAATACCTAGCCTGGTAATGAAACGTTCAGAAACCAACCCGCCAGCTTGGGAGAACGAACCTCCACCTTCATCCTACTCCCAAGCGACAGATATTCACCATTGCAAATAATTAAGTCTCCAAATGCAACTAGATGTGCATGTGCCCAGCTTTCTTGTCAAAAGCATAGAAGTATGCTCCAGCTGTTTTCCATGATGGTGTAGGACAGGTTCTCTTGCTTGAGTGTGTGGGGGGGGGGCTGGACTAGAAGACCTCCAAGGTCCCTTCCAGATTCTAATTCAATTCAAATTCTAATTTCTAATTCTATTATTTTTTTCTAACTTCCTAAGCTGCCCCCCCCCAGCTGGGATTTCCTCATGGTCCCCCATCCAGGTGCTAACCAGGTCTAACCCTATTCAGTTTTTCAAGATCAGCTGCCATGACTGGGGGCAAGTCAAGCCTCAGGGAAAACCTCCATAAAAAGTAATCTCGTCTTCTTTCAACCAAGCTCCAAGTCCTGTTTATTACATGGTGTTTTCTTGGCATTAGTAGTATGTGGATTTGCTACTGCATTTTTCAGGTTTTTCCAGTTCCCCGTCTAGCCACAGCCTTTGAATTTCCTGCTGATTTCTCATCCAGGCAGTAGTAAGGCCTGACCAAATACTAGTGGACTCAACTAGGTCCCTGGAGTTAAGTAAAGTGATACTAGAACACCCTTTTTAAAAAAATAAATAATGTAATGAGAGCTTTTATCTAGACTTCAATGTATGGGAAAGGCATTATTAATAGAGCTGCCCATTCTAGATTGGACTGTAAGGGGAGGTTTTTAGTCCCTTCCTCTCAACTTGCTACATTCGGATTCTTTCGTTTTTTTACAAAAATGTTTTGTGTCGTATTTTTTTAAAAAAAGAGGGTTGTGTAGTGCCTCATTTGGCTCCAACGAACTAACTACCTTGTTTAGGACAGCCAGCTTTCCTGATTTTGAGACAATAACCAGGAGAAGGTGAGTACTTCCATCTCTTTGTAATTTACTACTTAGGCCGGTTTGAAGGGAAACGGTTCACCAAAAGGCATAATTGCAATTTTTTTGTCACCGAACCACTGCATTAAATTCACAAAGCTCCCAAGTTGTTTAGCGCTATAGTTTCCTCTATATAGCCTGCATTCACTTTTGTTTGCACCTTGGTGATAAAAATTCTACAAGCAGTTGAGGAGATGATAGCAGCCTTCCAGTATTTGAGGGGCTGCCACGAGGAGGAAGTGTGTGTGTGTGGGGGTCAACCTATTTTCTCAAAGCCCCAGAAGGCGGGACAAGAAACAACGGATGGAAACCGATCAAGGAGAGAAGCAACTTGGAACTGAGGAGAAATTTCCCGGCAGTTAGGATAATTAACCAGTGGAACTGCTTGCCTCCAGAGGTTGGGGTGCCCCGTTGCTCGAAGAGATTGGACAACCGTCTGTCTGAAATAGAGTTTCCCTGCTTGAGTAGGGGGTGGGACTAGAAGACCTCCAAGGTCCCAAGCTCTATTCTGACTGAGATGGAGAATCTCGCTGAAGTGCTTGTACAGCAGTTCGCAAGACTCAGGGAAGGGAATACAAACATGGCAAAATTGTGTACTTCCTGTTGCTCTTCCTCTCCATTACGGAGCGGGAAGCCCGGCTGCGGTCACTAGCTCAGGCACGGCTCGAGGGATGACCTTTACTCAGACAATCATCACTTCTGCAGATCACCTGGTGGTGACTCACCCAGAGGATGTAGTGCACGAGGCAGCATTCTTGATCTCGGTGCTAAGGGTGAGGTGCAGCATAATTCACCTCCCGGTTTGCATGTCTCTCCATCCGCAGATTATGAAGATGCCTGGGATGTGACAAGAGAGCTGGAGTGTGTTGGAGACAGCTGCCCAAACATTTGCCCATGGTTAACTGAAGCAAACCACGTTACTGGTTTCCCTTGAACAGGATAGGTTTGCTCATCATTAGGCTAGTCCAAGAACCAACACCTGAATTCACAGCCCATGCTAAGCCTCTCCCCCCCCCCCCGCCCCAGTTTTAACCAGGATTGGGTTGAGTGTATGATTTAGCCAAGGTGCACCAGCTCAGCCCGGTTTATATTGGGCAAACCCAGAAAATTATGTAACACAGAAACCAAGTCGGATGTGCTATGTAGGAACTTAAACCTATGAATCAGAAATGAATATTGTACAATATTGTGTGTGTGTGGGGGGGGGGAACTTGTGTAGCTCATTTGCCAGCGGTACTTTCTACACGTAAGAAATCAGATTGGATGGCACAATCCAACACTTGTTTCTATGCTTCTCTTTAAAATGAGACTGAATCATTTCTGGTTCGATATATTGTGGGAACAGGTTCCCAGGACAGGTCATCCTCGACTTGTGACCAAAATTGAGCTCAAAACTTACGTTTGCTAAGCGAGAAAGTTGTGGAGTGAGTTTTGCCTCATTTTACAATGTTTCTCACCACGTTTGTTAAGTGAATCACTGCTGCTGTTAAAATTACTCACGTGGTTGTTAAGTGGATCTGGCTTCCCCATTGACTTTGCTTGTCGGAAGGTCGCAAAAGGGGATCGCGTGACCCCCCCTTGGGACACTGCGACCGTCGTAATTGTCAGTCAAGCAACCAAATGTAAATCACGCAATGGTCATAAGTGTGAAAAATGGTCCCAAGTCACTTTTTTCAGGGCCGTTGTTAACTTCGAACGATTACTAGGCAAACTGTCGTAAGTCGAGGACTACCTGCACTTAAGCCGGTATGTTATTTACCTGGGACGTGACACGTTCATGGGGACGGAGCCATTACATTTCAGCAACCTGGGTTTGGAAGCTAGGACATTATTGCGGGAATCCAACCATCAACTGAAGCCAGGAGAAACCAGGCAGGGGCTGAACAGAGTGTTGTTGTTTCCCTTTATCACGCACCACTTCCTGTTTGACTGTGTCACAGGCGGGCGGGATCCGAGTTCCAGATAGCATCAGAAGCAGGTCTGGTCTCCGCCTCTGGGGAGCCAGTGACTCAGCCTCTGGATCAGCTTTGCTAGAAGCCGCTTCCTGCCCTGGGCTCAGGGAAGCAGATCTGGTTTTTTTTCCCCCACCTTGGCTTCATCCTCGTCTGCTTTTCCTCTGGTGCCCAGGCTGTCTTTAGGCTTTTTTTGTATGGCGTTTGATGTGGAAATACATCTGCTGTAAAGGCTTCCAACACAAAAAGCCAGCATTTCATTCTTGTTTCCTTCTTTCTTTCCCTCCCTCTTCTGACGCGCGGGTCCTACAGAGAAAAGTCATCTAAGCAGAAATGATCAAATGTATTTATTGCGAGGACTCAAGGCAGCTCGCAAATCCAACCGACACCTTTAGTCAGCGCTCTTGTGTTCGTAAAACATCCGTGAAACCTGGTAGAGATGCTCCTTCCCTGCTTGTACATACACTTAACCCAGATTGCAGTCAGGAGTCATCTTTTTACGCTTCTGCATTTATTTTATGTCAAGCCACATAAATAGGTTTTAGTCCGTAACTTGAGTTAGCAAAATTGTACACACGCGACATATGAGAGACAATAAGAAAGGATTAACCATCCTACGTTACTGGCTGCTTAAAACACCAAGTGATGCGTTTTAAAGCTCCTGAACCAGCTTCTTAACTAATACACACATTCTTTAACAGGCCCACTGCCTTCCAAATGTACAATTCCCGTGGCCAGATGAGCGAGGAGAATACAGAATAGAATACAGAATATCAGAACTGGAAGGAATCTTGGAGGTCTTCTAGTTCAAATCCCTACTCAAGCAGGAGAACCCTACACAAATCCCAGGCAAATCGGCTGTCCCAATTTCTTTTTTGGGAAACCTCCAGTGATGGAGCACCCGCAACTTCTGGAGAAAAAACCGTTCCACTGATTAATTGTTCTCACTGTAAGGAAATTCCTCCTTAGTTCTAGGTTGGATCTCTTCTTGACCAGTTTCCATCTGTTGTTTCTCCTGCCTTCAAGATGCTTTGGAGAAAAAGGTTGACTCCCTCTTCTTTGGGGCAACCCCTGAGATATTGGAACGCTGCTATCACGTCACTTCTGGCCCTTCTTTTCAGTAAACTAGACCTACCCAATTCCAGCAACCATCTTCGTGCGTTTTAGCCTCCAGGCCCCTAATCACCTCTGTTGCTCTTCTCTGCACTCTTTCCAGAGTCTCAGCATCTTTTTGGTATCCTGGTGACCAGAAGTGGACACCGCATTCCAAGCGCGGTTTGACCAGTGCAGTATTAAAGCAGTACTAGCACTTCTTGTGATCTTGAAACTGTCCCTCTCTTGATGCAGTTTAGGACTGCGTTGCTTTTTTGGGCAGCTGCCGCACACGGCTGGCTCAGACGTACGTGGTTGTCCACTAGGACCCCCAGATCCCTCTCACAGTCGCTACTATTGAGCAAGGTACTACCTGTGCATTTGGTTTTTCTTGCCTTGGTGTAAAACCTTAATTTTTTCTCGCTACTGAATTGCATTTTGTTAGCTAGGGGCCAGTGTTCAAGTCTTTCAACTTCTTTCTGAAACTTGAAGCCTATTTCTGAAGCACTGACTGTTCTAAACAGCTTGGTGTCATCTGCAAATTTGATGAGTTCTCCTTCTATTCTCTCATCTAAATTGTTATCGAGAGGTTGAAGAATGCTGGGCCTAAGGCAGACTCCTGGGGTACACCACGGCACACTTCTCTCCATAAAGGTGTAGTTCTATTGAGGACTGCATGCTGAATGTGGTTTGCCAGCCAGTTACAGATCCATCGGATGGTGATGCTGTCTATCCCACATTTTTCTATATTATCAATAAGTAGGTAAGTATTTTGTCACGATGGATTATAGTTATAACCTATGCAATCTGGAATGCCTGAAATTAACTTTTCAATGATGGGCCTTTCAATTCTCATCGTATACAGCTAGCCATAAAGGATGACGTTAAACATGATTTTTTTTCCTTTTGCTATAAAGTTTCTACGTGTGTAATCAGCAAAATGTTCCATTTGTGATTTTCTCCAAGCATGTGATACAACTCCAGTTAACAGTTGATGACCAGTGTTATAATTTCATTTTTAAAATATTTTTGCCTTAAATTTTTTTCCCATCTAAGCCACTTTTCACTCTCTCTCTTCTAGGTTTATTCTGGACATTGACTTTCTCTCCTCATGAAGGGCTTGTGGAAAATCGCTCTAAAACCTTTGGATGCTTTAAATCAAGACGTTAATTTCAACGTTGCTAATCTCTACATTTCACAGATTTCAGTATCTTATGAATATTAACATCTGTGGAAAAGCAAGAAATGGAGATTTGAGCACATTAAATTCAAATACATAATTGCAATTGATTTTGTAACGAGCTTATTCGTTTCAATCTATATTTAATTTGGTGAATAAAGGACAATTTTAAAAAAGTAAAACAATGCCTATTTTTCTCTTTTTTATTTTGGAAAGTTGCACTTATTACCATTCCTCTGATTCATTTTGAGGATTTGACTAGTGGTTAAATGACCTCTCCTAGTCTTCAGCCAGCAAAATCAGTCCTGCACTGCAGAACTGCTTGAGCCTGATATTGTGGTTGAGTACCATGTCATTTTATTAAAGAGATTCTTCATTAAGAATGGTCCCTATTGATCCTCCCACAAGGTCCATCATACAGCACTGGGGATCTTCTCTCTGGGTTTGATGGATTTCTAAAGAGATTCAGAGATTCATCTGTAGCCTCTATTTTGTCTTGCTCGGCTTAGTTGCTCAGATGTTCTTTGAATGAGAGGTGTTCTATAACTTCGGGCCAATTATTTAGCTCATAAACCAGAAATTGACTTTCTAAGCCAGATGTGGCTGTTGCCTTTGCCAGATTTCTCCAGGGGCAAAAAGAGAGGGGGGGGGGAAATGGGGTTTTCTTGCCCTAAAGCCCCTTCAAACTCTTTTTCAAGGAAGCACTCACTGGTAAAATAAAGGGTTTTTTTCCATCAGTTCAGCTGTTGAGGAGTTAAAAGCGCTAGCTTGGAAATGGATTGAAATCTCATCTCATAAAAGATTGATATTTTTCAGATCTTATTAAAAACCTTTACAGCAGGCAGAAGATCACAAGTTGCAGAACATCTTGTTCTGTAATAGTCTGTAAGCCTGCCAACTTCATGACATAGCAAACTGCCTTCAAAAGTAAAAATAACTTGAAAAAAATATTTTTTCCCTTCAATTTTGCTATCAATCCCAAACCTGATTCAATGAAAAGATTTCTGAGTCAGTGATGAGGTTAAAGACACCGAAACAGAACAACTGTCACTGATACTTCGAATTATAGCTGACACCCCAAAGATCTACTGTGTGCAGATGGTACACCCCAAAAGACAAATAGTCTTTTTCTGTGGTGTGCATGTACATTTCTCTTTAGAGCAAAAAGCATGCACAAAAAGGTTTCCAACAGTTATTTTTAAAATTAAACGGAAGGCCTTTCAAGCAGTCCTTTCCTTGACCTCCTGGCTTTGTATCAATGAAAAGCAGCACTCCATTCCATATTTACACTGTGGGAGGGAATTGCGAAGAAGAACTGTGCAATTTTTAACAATTCTGAATAGCATTCAATGGCTTTAGCCTTCAGGAAGTATTTGGTCCACTTCTGATGCGAAAGCAGATGCTGGAACTCTTCTTCATCGCTGGAAGCTTCCACAAATTTTTTCAAATTGTTGAACTGATCAAAACACTTGATGTCATCAACCTCTACACCCTTTTCAATTAAATACGTTATACACGCTTCCACGTCACCCCAGCTGGGCGTGTCGCTGAGGGCCATCCAGGCGAAGCAAGAGAACTCTTGCAGGGACGCCATCCACATCTCCAGGTAGTCTATGCAGTGACTGTAGAGGTGATGGACCGCGTGGGAGAAGGCATCGCATTCGGCCTCCAGCCCCTCCTTGCGCTTGTCCGCCACCATCCCCTTCACCGTCAGGGACATGAAGTTCTGAGCTCTTCGGTCAAGCAGGATGGTATGCACGGAGTCCAGCGTCCTCATCACTTCCACGACGGAGTTATTTTCCCGCTCCATCTCTTCGATGTGCAAGTGGAAGGCGTTCATCAGCGAGTGCATGTGCCAAAGGTAGAGCTCGCTGAACTCGTGCTCAAAGAAGCTCCTGAGCACGGTGGGCGGGTTGCTCTGGCCCAAGAAGAAGGACTTCAGGGCCGAATGCATCTGGAGCAGCTTCGTGATGCCCGGGAACAAGGACAGCCACCGGGTCTTGCTGTGGGAGAGCAGCCGTTTGTACTCCACCTCCACAAACTCACAGTATTCCTGCAGGGACTCGGTCCGCACTGCGTATATGTGGAAGTACTGGTAGATCTTCAGAATGATGTTCTCTATGTCCACCTCCAGGGCGTCTGCTCCGTGGTGGATGCAGTTGTGCAAAATGTGGGCCGGGCAGTACACTCCAATCAAAGTCTCTCTCTGGAGGGCTCTCCTCAACTTGGCAAACACGGACCTCGCCTCCTCGTCTTGCCGAAGTTCACCAAACATGGTGTTGCGGTTGTCCCCCGCAAAGGCCACGCATTTCTGAAGCAATCCGTGTTTCTTAAGAGTTTTGACGAGATAGTCCGAAATGGCGTCGGCCGTCTCGGCGGGCGTTTCCTGAAGCTCCAGCAGTTTGGTCTTCAAGCCGCCGTTCCTGTAGTCGTAATATTGGATGAGCACCGGGACCATTTTCAGGGCCCTGTGATTGCTGTCGTCTATGGCCACCCCACAGAAAGGGATGCAGCTTTCTTCCAGGGCCTTCAGGTCAACGCTGACCGCATGCTGGGCAAGCACAGAGTTCTCCAGAGCTTCTGCCCTGCTCCGGGTGTTGGAAAACCTTTGCGCTGTCTCTGCATCAGGAAATACTTTTCTCAACAACTCCGATGTACGCCCCGTTGCTTTGTAGCTGTTGCAGTTTGGGATATTGTGCAAGGCTAGAGTGCTGTCCGCTGCGGCAAGAGCATCCTCTGCTTTCGCGCCCGGAGTCACCAAAAATTCAGTCAGCTTTGCAGACCAACTGTCTCCCCCCAGGGCTTTCTTGTGCTTTTCCGAGGACATGTGATACTCCAGATCGCTGGCACCTTTGTGTGCCACTGACACAAACGTGCCGGCTTTGCAAACCAAGCACTCTGCTTCATAGTCGTCTCTACCTTTACGAAAATGAGGATATTTCTGCTTTAGTTTTTCAGTAAAGACACATTTCCGTTTCGGCATTTTCTATCTTCAGTGTGGCTCTGAGTCTGGGAATACTGCAGCAACAAAGTACAAGAACAGATTCAGGAAAGGTAGATAAAACTCTAAATATTCAATCAATATATTCTATTTCCTCTTAAGTATTTATTCCACACACGTTACGTTTATAGTTAGAAATAAATTATTTTTTTCTTACCAAAACTGGTATAGGCTGAAGGATGCAGCTTATCCAAGTTTAAACCTAGCAGCTGTTTTATTTTTGATAGTCGATGTCCAGAGAGTCATTCTTGAGACATGGTGCTCCTCAGCTTATTCTGATCAGTTTCGATTTTGAAGAAATGTCTTTGTGTTCTTGTTGCTGTCACCTAAATAGTTACAAACTGCAACATGGCTTTCACATATCTAGGGGAATAGAAGACAGATAAGGTTCTCTTTTGGTACTGTCCTAATGAGAAGGAAGGACTCACTGGAGAAGAGCCTAATGCTGGGAAAGGTTGAGGGCAAGAGAAGAAGAAGGGGATGACAGAGAATGAGGTGGCTGGATGGAGTCACTGAAGCAGTAGGCATGAGCTTAAATGGACTCCACAAGATGGTAGAGGACAGGAAGGCCTGGAGGAACTGACTTCGCAACTAACAATAACAACAAGGTTCTCCAGTAACAGGAAGTGTTCTTGGCTTGTACTCTATTGCTCTTTTGGTGAATGGACCTCATTATGTACCTATAGAGGCTGAGCCTAACATAGTGTTGGACAGTTTCTGCCAAGCATATTGTAGGAATCCAACTATTGTCTTAACGTTGTATTTATTATATGTGAACATAGCATGGGTTATGTTGTCCTGGTTTAGACTCAACTATGTTGCATAAAGCAAGGCAGTGTCCTACATTAGTTCAAGGAAAATTAAGTTCACTTCTATAGGGAGTGTGATTATACACGCACAGTTGTGGGTTGCCTTCTAAAGGGGGCTGTGGTAGTGTAAGAATATAAGGGGAACTGCATTTGAGGCCTTTCTCAGATAACAAGCATGCATTCATCCCAGACTCATACCAACTTCTGCATAAAGAAAACCAAGTTAAGTGATAAGTGACATTAAACCAAAAGGGTGCTCAAACGGTATTTGTATAAAATCATGCATAACTCAGAAAAAGTGCACAAGGAGATTCCCTACACAGCGCATCATTAATCTGTGGAATTCGTTGCCACAAAATGTGAAACTCAATACGTTAATGAAAGAGGGTCTATCAAGGACTATTGCAATTGAGGAGGGTTACTAAGAGATCCCAGATTGATGAGAATAGTGGGGGGAAGGGAGGAAGGGACACCCTCCCCCCCAAAAAAAGGCCATATGAAGAACCAAAACTGCCTTGGCCAATTCAGCACAGCAACTCCTACGACTGGTAACCATGGAAACCTGGGAATAAACTGATGCCGGGTTAGTCAAATGACAGAGATGTTGCTAAATGGTCCAGTTGTGTTCTCAGGTCACCTTTACTTGCTCCTCAACCCATGGTACAATGATGGTGGGGGGCAAAAGGGGTTTCCTTGAGAGAAAAAAACAACCTTCCCTTTTCCTGCAACAGCTGTTTGGAATTGAAGTTAGGTCAAGCCCAGAGCTCAAGGTCCAGAAAATGCTGAATAAAATGTCCCTGATAATTACACCAAATATTTTGGTTTTAGAGAGCTAGGAGGAGTGGATTCTGCACCAGAACAGGAGCCACAAAGACAGGCTTTCCTTCTGCTATTTCTGCTGTGTTCATCCCCCGCCCCCCAAACGCCATCATCTTTTATTCCAGGGCAAAAAGTGAATTCCAGACACAATCAAATTGAGATTTTAGTTACTATATCTACGAGGCAGGGGAAAAAAACAGAAAAGCAAAGAAAGTGATGCCAGGGAAGAATATTTTTATGTTAGAATGAGATTGCAGAGCGCTTTCTCTTGCCCCGCTCAGAAAGTTAAAATTTTTTCAGCTCACATGAACAAATTCTGATCAGTTTGGCACCTGTGTGAACTTCTTCTTTGCTGTACTAGCAGGTGCATATATTGGGCCCTACATTTTATATCCTATCTATTGAATCTTCCACTTGGGTTTCCCCTCGCTAAAGCACATGGAACTGTTTCAATAAACACATCTTAATCTTAGCGCTAGCCAGCCCTGGGATCTGGCTGGAAACTGACTTAAGATACTCTGCCCGAAACCCACAGGCCAGAACCAAGCAATCCCACTAGATATGAAGATGCCACCTTTTATCGCTAACATGGCTGTGGACACAAGCCGATACTGCACGTGTAGTCGTGGAGAAAAACACGTAGTTAAACCCTGGGCCTTTCTCAAAGGCCTATTTTCCCAACGAATATGCCTGTGTGCGATCATTTCATCAGGATTTATTTTTATTTATTTATTTTTATTTTATTTTAATCCCATTTATATCCCGCCCTTCTCCGAAGACTCAGGGCGGCTTACAATCTAAGCTCAAATTAAATGTGCTTAGCAATATTGTCTGCTTCTCTACCAAAAAGAAAGAAAGAGAGAAAGAAAGAAAGAAAGAAAGAAAGAAAGAAAGAAAGAAAGAAAGAAAGAAAGAAAGAAAGAAGCACTCAGAACTACTTAGATTAAAAAAATATCCAATGAAGTGCACTATGCACTGCTTTTCTTAAAAGTTTGTTCCACACCTTCAATCCTCTTTCTTTTGAACTCTACCCCGCTGTTCCTTCTGGCTTGTCTTCCTGATTTTGGGGCTGAGTGGGTTCTTTCCTATTCATCGCTGTACATCAAAAAGCTTTTGAGATGTTTTACAAACAGTATTATTGCTATGCTCTCAACCAACAATAAATTAACCAGACAGTGGACAACCACACCAAACAGGAAAAAAAAAGGGTGGGGGGGAAAGGGAAGGGAAGCCATATCTGGGTGCAAAGTCCTCCAGACCATCGTACAAGGGAAGAGACGAGAGGGCTGTCTGTATTCTGTTTGCTGGCCACTTAGTGGCTGGCTAGATTCTTGCAAGCTACTTATGGCAGTCCCACACATCCAGGCACTCCTAAAGAGGGTGTCCCCCGCCTAGCCGAACCCCTGCAGCTGTTAATCTCACCTCACAGAAGGCAGGTCACACAGAGAAAGCTCTGGGTACCTTATTTCCTTTCGGTGCCCTCCAAAAATCGAACTCTCACGCATCCACACATTCACACGCATAAGCCTGGATGGAGGAAAATTCCATGCAGCTCCGGGGAGGTGGTGGTGATTGGGGGGGGGAACGGAGGGGGAGGGGGGAAGTAAAACAAGATCCGGCTGGTGATTCGCCATCTTGCTGATCCTCCCACTGCAAGCCACCACAAATAGCTGCATGGTACAGAATGCAAGTGAAAGGAGGGGTGGGGGGGTAGGAAGCCATCACCCTCAGGGTGAGTTTGCACAAAGTATATATATATAATGCTGCAGTTGCTGTTGTCAAGAGTAGGTGAGATATACTGTTTGTGGAACGCCAGCATGCACACAGGAGTCTCTTTTCTGGATGTATGCACTACAGCGAATCTCGAACTAATGGTGATGAGAGGTTGGATTTCTAAGGCCCTCTAAATAAACAAAAAACCAAAACCAAAATATTGACTCTCTTCCTTTGCCCTTTTTCATTCTTATGTGACTCAGTTCTCCCAGATGCATTGCACAACAGGTTCCCATCGGCCTCGGCCTCAGAAACTCCACGCCCCACGTCTGCTAAGCGTTGCCCAGTCTGTACATTACATTTAGGCATCTGACGCCGTATACATTTGTGCAGGGATACGGATTCGTAAACCACGGTTTAAGGTTCATAGCAACATAATTTTACTATTTATTTAACAGACAAGGACAAAAACACTTCATGGCTTAAAGTCAAAGTGTGATTCAGTATCTGAATTTAGGTACCCTGTTATGCCCCGCTATGGTTCACTTGGTTTTAGTTCGGTATTTTGGAAGCTCTGGCTCCTGGCTGACTGTAGTATAATTTATAAAGGGAGGTGTGGTGAAAGGTTGTGCAAGCTCAGAATTGTCTGCAACTTCATCCCCCGCCCCACCCTAAAGCCAGCCACTTTAATCTTCTCTTAAGTTCTGTCATCGCCAGTAACTTCCATCTGACCTGGCTGCCCTAGCCTTCTTAGGGCTCAGGCAGCTAAAAAAGGCAGAGCTTTTCACCACAGTGGAAAAGTACAAGTCCTGAATCGTATTTTCTGCTGCTGTTGCTTCTTTCTCTTTGCAGCTACGCACCGCCGCCTCTGAGCTGCAATTGTCATGAAATATAAAACTGGATAAAATAATAAAAGATAGAACTGAAGACAGAAAACCGAAAGCAGTGAAATCGTCGTAGTGAGAAAAGTCATTGGTACCGAGCCAATCTAAAGTAAGATTTCTTAAGGGAGGCCATTCCAGATTGTTGGGGGCAATAAGCTGACTTTGTAATAATGCCGCTTGGCAGGGCCCCGAAAGCCCTAATAAGCAGGCATGTACATAGAATGAAGGCTATTGCTAAGCACATTGATTTGTGCTTCTTAGATTGTAAGCCGCCCTGAGTCTTCGGAGAAGGGCGGGATATAAATGGGATTAAAAAAAAAAGATGGGAGGCCGCCTCAGAAAACTCTACCCCAAAGGGAGGGGACTAAGCATCTCCAACAATGACCAGTGCAGAAACCAGTATTTGCAAACAGTGGTCTGAAAATATTTAGGAGCCCAATCCAGGAGAGAGGCCCTAAAGGGAAAACAGCATTTTGAATGGAAGCCAGAAACGTACCGGCGGTCAGTGGGAGCACTCACACTTTGGGTGTCTGAAGCAGCTTCTCCCCGTCCACACGAAGCAGCGTTCGTCAAGCTCCTGTGTAGCCTTCAGGGGCATCTCCATGTAAAGCACATGGCGGTGGTCTGATCAGGTGGTCATAAGGCCCTGGTCCAGCTCCAAATAAATTTGCGACTGCCGCACCAGTTGTTGTTAGTTGCGAAGTCGTGTCTGGCTCATCGCGACCCCATGGACAACATTCCTCCAGGCCTTCCTGTCCTCTACCATCTTCTGGAGTACATTTAAGCTCATCAGTTACAGAGGGGCAAAGGACTCCAGCCGTGGCCTCCACCATGCGTCCAGCAGGATTCCCAGTCTGAGGACTTGCCAACATCCCATCCAACGTTAAGGCTGGAGCACACAGGTGGTCTCGAAACAAAATGTGCATCTGGTTAATATTTACCTTCAGCCTTTTTCATCCCACCAAGACCTGAAGACAGCAGATGAAGCCTTCTTCTACAGCCTATCTGGCCCCGTAGAGGTAGAAATATTGATATTGATGATAATGGCCTTCAAACCAAACAGCTATCCTGTTAAAAGGGGCGAGGGCGCTCAATCTTGCAGAACCGCCCCCGCCACGCCAGTGAGCTCCTACCAGGGTAATCTCATCTTCTCCCCCCCCCCATGGGTAACACACCCACTTACCATAGACCTGCACTAAAGACAGCGTGCCTAATCTCCCAACATTTGGACGCTTGACACGACGATTCAAGTTTACGACCGTTGCAGTGTCCCGGAATCACGCGATCCCCTTTTGTGACTTTCTGACAAGCCAAGTCAATGGGGAAGGGAACCACACAGGTGCATCATGGTGGATGGTGTCAAAGACGGTTCCAAAGTAGGACTCCCCCACCCGGTTCTTCATCCCAATGAAGGTCATCCATCTTCACTGGAGAAGGAAGAAGGAATTGGAAGAGCAATGAACACTGGGAAACGCACCAGCTGAAGCAGAGGAAGGAAACGACATCCATCTTCATAAGCCCCGGTATATTCCCTCAATGCCATGGTATGCCGGTCGTCTTCAACTTACGACCACAACCGAGCCCCAAATTTATGTTGCTACGTGAGAAATTTGCTAAGCCAGTCTCGCCCCGTTTTACGACCTTTCCTGCCTCGTTTGTTTTAAGGGGACCACTGAAGTTATTAATTTATTAATTATTAAATTAATAATACGGTTAAGCAAAACTGGCTTCCCCATTGACTTGGCTTGTCAGAAAGTCACAAAAGGGGATCGCATGACTCCGGGACACTGCGACGGTCATAAACATGAGTCGTCGTGTCAAGCGTCCAAATGGAAATCACGTGACCGTGGGGAATGCTACAACGGTCAGTTAAGTGTGGAAAATGGTCCTAAGTCACTTTGTTCGGTGCCGTTGTAACTTTGAATGGTCACTAAATGAACTGTTGTAGGTCGAGGACTACCTCTATAGGTCCTTCAAAAAGGAAGGCCTATACTTGAAACATCCGAGACCTCAACCAGAGAAACAAGAATTTACCTCTCACCAGGAGAACAGTATAATACTACTGTAAAGGTGTTTGTGAGAACTGGGCTGCCTTGACCCATAAGAAAGATTGCCTAGGCCAGGAGTAGGCAACCTCGGCTCTTTTATGACTCGTGGACTTCAACTCCCAGAATTCCTGAGCCAGCTGGCTCAGGAATTCTGGGAGTTGAAGTCCACGAGTCATAAAAGAGCCGAGGTTGCCTACCCCTGGCCTAGGCCCTAGAGACCTGGAAAAGTTGGAGCAGGGGGGTTGGACTAGATAACCTCTAAGGTCCCTTCCAACTCTGTTATTCAAACAGGAGACCCTATTATCCCATTCTGGACAAAATGGCTGTCTCCAGTCTCTTCTTAAATCTCTTCCAACCCTCCACCTCCCTTTAAAAAAAACAACCAAAACAACCAATCCTTTTAAAAAATAATCCAGGTCAACTAAAGAACTTTCATCCACCTGCATTCGAAAGTACAAATAAACCCAACCAAAATGGGCGGCCAATTCAGCCAGCAGGTTTCCCCGTGTTGTGTTCACACAACCAGTACATTTCACGGAAACTCGGGCCTATCCGTCAGTTCAGTCACCTGGGACTGAGGGAGATATACCGACCCTGCCGAAATACGTGATAAAAATGTTTCCTGGCACATTGTGAAGAAAGCCATTTTCGTGCAAAAAATCCCCTCAGAAAGTCCGGAAACGGAGCGGAGGGGGGGGGGGAGGGAAAACAGCATAGAAGAGCTTTTGCGCATGCGCGTTGCGGCCCTGCGGCATCCGGAACCTTCCCTACTGCCTAGAACTGGTTTGAGCTGGCTAGAACCGGCTGTTCCTGCTCCCCCCTCCCTTCGCCTGGCGGAGCGGACGTTGCTGCGACATAATCGCTTATCATCCCTCCCAGGTCTTTCGCTCACGGTATCCCTCCGCGCCGCGTGAGCTCCGCCCACCCTCCCTTTCTCTCAAAGTTAACATGGCGTCGGGGGCCGACAACGCACAAAATGGCCGCCGAGCTTCTTTGTCCGACTGCCAGGGGGGCTTTTGCTCCGCCCTTTTGGTTGCCCCGCCCCCTCTCCCCCTCCATTCCCGGGTCGGATGTCCATGCTGATATTGCATTTAGATAAATGCGGTGCATAATCAGGACTTAAACAGGCATTGGAGGACAAAGCAACTAAAAGAATTAAGGAAATGCGATTTCAGATGCATAGGATTTAATGGGGTGGGGGGGAAGAGTGGGACAGGACATGTAGGATATATTTCCACAATGCAGCATGGTTTTACCTTATTAAGCATGCTTTGCTAACTCACAGGGAGGGCAGAGGGTGGGTCAAATCCTGGTAAGCCAGGAAGGTTCTTGATTGACAATTCCCTGGCTGGTCTACCTTGCAGGGCTGATCTGGGGATAAACACTGCACTATAGCATTGTACCTCAAAAGAACAAGGCCGTATAAACTCTTCTAAAATCAAAATAAAAGCTGACTTAAACCCTTACAGTGGCATTTGGGAACCAGCAGTAACTTAAATTTGGGACGCTTTCTGTAGCTAGGTTATACAGAAATTATTGCATTCTAGCTTAGAAAACAAAGGTGTAGTTTGCTCCAATCTTGCAGCAGACAAAGCCTCTCGCAGTTTAGGTACAGGTAGTCCTTAACTTGCAACCACAATTGAGCCCAAAATTTAGTTTTGTTAAGTGAGTTTTACCTCATTTTATGACTTTTCTTGCCACATTTGTTAAGTTAGTCACACGGTTGTTAAGTGAATCTGGTTTCCCCACTGACTGCTTGTCAGAAGGTTGCAAAAAGGGGGTCACATGATCCCAGGATGCTGTGTGAGTCAGTTGTCAAGCATCATAAGTGTGAGTCAGTTGTCAAACATCCAAATGTAAATCAAGTGACCATGGGGATGTTGCAAAGGTCATAAGTGTGAAAAACGGTCATAAGCCACTTTTTTCAATGCTGTTGTGACTGAACGGTCACTAAATGAACTGTTGTAACACGAGGACTACCTGCATTGCATTATAAATTGCCTATTGAGGCAGAATATAGGAAGAATCTTGCATAATTTTTCCTAAATTGTTTTATATTCACAAGGTGCAGCAAATTATAGTGGGAGGGGGTAAACAACAAGGAACAACATAAAATTTTAATAATGTTTTGGGGAACATATTAGTTGGGAGGGGGAAATACTAATTAACCAACTAATCAACAAATCCTAGCAAGAGGGCGTTTGTATACAAGGGACTATTTTTTCTGACGTAGGTGGTGGAAGGATCTGCAAATACCAGGGTGTGAGACGTCAGCTATAAAAACTGGCTCGAGCCTTTCCGTTGTTAGAGCTGCAGGGAGGCTGAGATAGGGAGGGAGGGTTTGTTGAGAGGATAGTTAGATTTTAAAAAGGAAAATAAACAGCCTAAATTTCTTAGAAAAAGTATAGCTAAGGATATTTGTTAAGCGAATGAAGAGGATTTTACTTAGTTATAATACTAGAATTTAACAACTGTTTACTGCTTAAAAAGTATAGGCAGCCTAGGCATTCTAATTTAAACCAGAAAATAAGATTGGAAAAGTATATCTTTTAAAATACGTGCGACAAATTACTACGAAAGGGCTTTTTTTTAAAAAAAAATGCCCTCAAATCTGAAGAGAGAACTTGAAAGGATAAGAAAAAAACGTGCTCAAGACTTCGAGGAAAGATCAAGACAATGGAAGATAGAAAACAAGATAACAATGGAAGAGGATAGCAATTTTAAAAAGCGCTTGAAAAATTTTCAGATTAATCGAAGATTAGCTTTAGAAGTAAAAGCTTGGAACATGAAGTCTGCTTCAAGCAGAGCGAAAAAGAAAAAAAAACCCCAAAGGGTTTTCTTTTAAAAAAAAGTGGCAACAAAGATACTCTTTGATTTTTAAAAAAAAGCTTAAAAGAGTTTTGTTGCTGAAGTAGGAAAACAAGACGGAAGACTTCCACAGAGGCAAGACTTAGAAGAGAGAAGGGTGGAAGGCAATCTTAAAAGATGGAAGAGAGAAGGAAAAGGACGGGTGGGGGGAGAAAAAAGAAGGCAAGATTTCGGCTAACGAAGTAGGAAAAATTAGCGAAGATGAAGGCAGAAAAACAGAAAATTAGCGAAGAGGAAGGCAGAAAAACAGAAAATTAGCGAAGAGGAAGGCAGAAAAACAGAAAATTAGCGAAGAGGAAGGCAAAAAACAGAAAATTAGCGAAGAGGAAGGCAAAAAACAGAAAATTAGCGAAGAGGAAGGCAAAAAACAGAGACTTTTTAAAGCTGCGTAATAAACCCCCCAATACTTGCTCAGCTCTGGTTTTAAGTTTAGCGAAGGCTGTGGCAACGGGTGAACCAAAAGTGGCTTTTAAAGAGAGGGCATTTTGGTGCATTGGGGTTTCACTTCCCAAGGACTTTGTTGCAAATGTAACCCCAGGAGTGTATTGGGTCGGGATGCTTGTTTAAAAGCAGTTGGAGAGAAAAGACGCCAAAAGACTTTTTAAAAAAGCTGCTTTTGCTCAACTGGCGTGAACAAAAAGAAGGTGGCCTTTTGGAAGGAAGCTAGGAAGCCCGTAGACAACCCCCCCCTTAACCCCCAGGAGCCAATCCATTGGTGAAGCAGGAAAGGAAAGGGAAAAAAAAGCAGGAAAAAGCAAGTAGAAGAGGTCATGGGAAGATGCCTTTAGATGCTACTAGAACAACCAAGCCAAGCGTCCTTTGTAGGGGAACCACCAAAGACGACCATAAAAGTCCGCCTGTAGTTGGTAACCCGCCTCGCTTATCTTCTGGCAACGTCTTTCTTAGCGCTCCTCTGTTGGTAACTGGGTTTATTCTTAAAAGAGGCTTGTGGGGGAGGGATGTTGGTCTCTCTCTTTACAGGTGTGCTTAGTCGAGTTCTGCTGTTTTGCTGGGGAAGCTAACCTGGGGCAGCCTTCGCAAGCCAAGCAGTCAGCGGTTCCTGTGGTTAAAAAAAAGTAGCCCCCCCTTTTTTTTCTTGCTTGCTTCCCCCCCTGCTTTCCAAAAGAGTAGCTAGCATCCGTGAGGCTGTGTAAACCCTCCCCAGAAAAAGGGTGAGTTGAAATCCTGGTGGGAACGGCAGCATTGCAGGTATTTTTTTTTTTATAAAAAAGGGTGTGTGTGTGAGTGTTATATTTTGATTTGTTGATGGCAACCATTTTGCGGGCGGCGAGCTCATCTGGGTGGAGGGGGGGCGGATTGCAATGTTGTTGAGATTTTGTCCCTTCAGGTGTGTGTAGAGCCAGAGGAGAATCATCCATAAGGAGAAAAATGCAAAGGAAAAAAGTGGCTTGAGGATGACTTGAATAAAAACTCCAGTGTAAACAAGCAAAGGAAGGAACATAAATGAACCAGGCGTGGCTGATGGAAACTTGACTCCTAGGAAAGGAGGTGGCATCTTGGCATCTAGTGGGGCAGGAACTGCGCAGGACCATAAGTCCAACCTCTGGTGTAACCACTTTTTTTTCCACCCCCCCTGTGGAGGGTTAAGTATGCAGATATTTAGACAGTGAGCTATTTTATCTGGGGTGGGGTAATGTTTTGGAAGGGGAGGATAAATGCCAGCTTCTTTCTAGCTTCTCTGCAGGTACTTTAGCGTCCTCTGGTGGCTTGGCTTAGACGTTGCTTGCTGTTCTATGGCAAAGACCTCTTTGAGGCTGGACCTAACTTTCCTGGGAAGAGAGGACAGTGCCTAGAATTGTGATCCATTTACGCAGCATTTGCAGAAGAGCTGGGAAGTTGAAAGCTAAGTTCTTAAGGGGGAAAAAAACAAACCCACTAGTCTCTGATATGAATTGGAGGGGGGACTTTTAATGATAACCAGTATGTGGTGTGTTGGGGTGGGGTGAGAATAATTTTCTGTGGTTTTTTTTTTTAAATTATTTCCCCAGGACATCCCTAACTCTTAGGCCTGGAAAAATAGCCTAGTCTGGCAAGTAATTTTCTGCAGTAGAAATTGAGACAAACCGGAAGACATTGGCTTTTAAGGGCAAATGCTTATACGCAAGTAATTCCCAGCTAAAAGCTGTGTATGACTGATCTGTAAAAAAAAAATAGAACCAACTCCTGCATTTTCCCTATTAAGGGGAGGAGAAGGAAAGCCCTTGAGAATATACAAACGTGGATTTTTCAGAAAAAAGGAAGGCTTGGCAATTTAAAATTCCGGGGCTGCAATGCCCAGGTAGGGAACTGACAAGTGAAAGAGGAAAGTTGTAACCTTTAGATATAGTAGTTTGTGGTTCTCTTTTGGCATTTTTTTCCAGGTACTTAATATCTCTTAAGAGACTTCAGGGAGAAAAGACAAGGAATGGAATGATCCTGTGTGTATATTCGTTCCGGGGGTAGTTTGTATAATTTTTGCAAGTAAGATTCTGCTTTTTGATTGTTTCCTTTTTTGTAATTCAAATCATTGGTTCCAAGAATGAGTAGCATTAATTCTGTAACAGCCTGAAAAAATTGAATGATTGGTGATTGCAGACTTGTGAGTTCCTAATAATGCAACAGTAATCGTAATCTCCGTTGACTGCTCATAGCTTGTATCTTGTCTTGTATGGGGGTGGTGGTGGCCTGTGGGACAACTCTTGTCTAGACCTTTTTCAGATCCGTCTTCTCAACATTAACCACCTGAAAAAGCCTTGGCATCATAAAAAGCAGAGGGAGCAACATCTTTGCGAATGATAAAAGGCAGAAATTATGGAAAAGGTCCCAGATGTTAACAGGTGAAAAAGCCAGAATCTGCCAACAGGGAAAAAAAAAAGATCCACAAAGCTATAAGCAGTGAAACAGGCAAATTTGAAGTGTCTGAAATCAAAATGTGAAATTTCCTAACCTTTACGGAATGAATAAGAGGAGGAGCACGCATTTAAAAACCAGTGCATGAAGGCCCATGTCTACAAATGCAATGTTAACAAATTAAAAAGAATCTTCAGGGGAAAAGAAAAAAAAATGGCAAAGGTGCTTTCTACCCAGCTGGCTTTCCAAAATATTTTGATGTATGAATGATTTCCTAAATCTTTAAAAAAAGATGGAATTGAAGAGAGAAATAATGAAAAAGCATGGTAGAATTGGATCAATCGTCTTTGGGACTGGAGAGCAGGCGATTTGTGTGTTGGTTGGTTGGTTGGTTGCCTCAGCCAGGAGCTCTGCAAAGGTTTGCTTCGGTCCATCTGGGAGCTGAACTGGTAACAAGATAAGTTTGACCATTTCTAAAATAATTGCATGCTAGGGAAAAGCGAGTTAATATTCATTTTCAGGGCTCCCCCCAGAGAAATACGCCTTACAGTCCCTTTCACCTTTTAAGATGCTTGCTGGGTTGCCTGTGGCCCCCAGATACCTTTGAAATGAGCTACTGCTCAGTTTAATATATAAATAAAGGCTCTTTTTTATCCTATTCTCTGGCCTCAACTGCCTTGCCTCATTGAGCTATAGAGGCTGCTTCAAGCGGCCCTTAAAATGGCTGATCCTTCCACCGGACAGCAAAAAGAAAGGAATGCATTTTTGTGTAGCCCTTGAGTACCTGTGTAAAGTCTTGCAGCCCGTATCCATATTTCTGTACAGTAAATGCCCAAAGGATAGGAGGTTGTATCTCGTTTCACTGTTCAAATAAAACGTACTGTTTCTGGGTTCTTTTTAAAAAAAAAATGTTACTTTGTGAACAGCTCTGTGGCATTGGGTGTGTGTGTGGGGGGTTGTTGTTCTTGATCTTTCAGAGTCTTTTCTCCTGTGAACACCTTATCGGACAAGAACAGAAATAGAGCCGAAGACTTTCTCTCTAAAATCAGGCAGGAGATTTTCTTTGCACAATGTTTTCCTCTCTTCTCTGTACCATTGAGAAAAGTTTATAAATCCAGGCACTTGGCATGCTATAATAGCCATCTTCTAACTAAGGAGAGTGAATGGTCTTCTCTCGGGATGATTTCTAAAACACTTTAAAAAAAACTAGACAAGTTGGGGAAAAAATACTTAGAGGTCGGGGTAAGTAACGACATTCCTTAAAATGTATATTCCTAGTTTAGGAAGCTCCGGTTTTTCCAAAGTTTTAGCCGCCTTGCTCAGCTCACCCGGGGTAGCCCCCCTAACTAAATTCATAAGGATCTGAGTGTGTGCATTAACGGTGTAAATAACACATAAGCTATATTTAGAAATTTGCATGCCACTTAAAATCTGCTTTGGCTTCCATCTCTCGTAGCACTAGCGATGTCTTCCAATTCCACACACGGATGGGATGGGGGGTGGCGCAACCATTTGTCTGGTGTTATGTTTCAGAGGTTTCTGCCTAGTGTTTGTGAAGTTCTCCAGGGTGACTTAACACACACACACACACCTGTTGCTCCACCCTGTATGCAGTGCTTCCTGCGAAGGGCCTCGGCAGTGAGTTAACTCATGTAAATGGCACAATTCTTTTTGGCACAGCTTGGTGGTGGGGGTGGGTGGGCTCATTGTTTCTTCCAGTTCTTTTTTTTCAGACCACCACCAGGAGAGAACCCTATACGAAGCACATCTGTTCTGGTTGGCAAGTAATTGTGATGGCAGTGTGCTTGATCTGCTTGGGTAGAGCGATAATGATGAAATCGATAATGATGAAATCGGCTTTTCTTGTGCAGAGTAATGCTAGTTGAGAGAGAGATCCAGGTGGATTGAGTGACAGAAAATGCCTGTGGTTGAAAGGAGCTCTGACCTGCAGTGTAGCCCAGTTCTTGTTTGGCTGAGAGACCGAGTGCTGCTTTTTAGGTAACCTCTGTACGACTTATTTTGTTTCTCTTAAGCTCTTTGGGGGGGAGGGCTTTGGAGGGGGGGTAACGAAGCCTTTAGTTTTCTTCCAGATCCATCTTAGGCTCTAATTGGCACAAGAAACCACAGCTCCAGGAAGCTAAACTGGCAAGTCTCAACTTCACATTTTCTACCCATTCCTGACTTGGAAGTGGAATGCTTTGTGTGGGTTTCTTTCCTGTTCTGTTTTCTTAACAGTACGATTTCAAGAGCACACAACACTCCAAAAAAAACAAAAAAAGCCAGCCAGCTCCTCATGAGGCGGCACAGAAGCCACTCCAGTAAGAATAGCCTTCCTAAAAACCCAAGTGTTTTTTTCCCTCTCTCCTTATGTGATGGGATTAATGGGAGGAGCTGGGGGGGACCCTTGTGTCTAGATTGCTTTTCGCAGATCAGTAGAAGGAACCTCCAGGCACGATTTTCACACTGCAGTGGACAAAAACCAAACCAAACCAGGTGAATGAACATTTTTCTTTTCATGCTGCCCTGTAACAGATAGGAAACTGGAGAGATGTAAAGCGATCTCCCCTTCTGCCTCTCTTGAAGGTTAATAACCCCAGCTTCATGCTGACGCGCGGGCGTTTTATTTAGACTGGTTCTGTAGGAATCCTTCCCATCTTTTGCGTGTTGAGCTATTGAGTTGAGACCTGGTGTACGTAATGTCTCTGGTATCCTCAACAGGTGCTCCTTTAAAATGGAGCCCAGATAATCCTGTATCACAAATGAGGCAGATGTCTTTAAAATTATAAAAACTGAAATGAGACCATCGCCAAACTTATGCAAAAAAAAGATGTCTCGGGACCAGCCTGCTTGCAGTAAATGCAATAGGTTGTTGTCATTTGATTGCCCAGATGCCTAAAATTGCCTTTTAGCCACGGTAGTGATTGCTAGTCATGGTCTACAATAGAAAAACCCATTGGCCAGGGTTTCATAGTGTGAATGGAGGGTTGTAGGGGTTGTACTTGCAACCAGGGGGGGTTTTTTGCTAAGAATTTTCCAGGAACAAGCTGTTCAACATACATAGCACAAAAACACCACAAAAACAGTTGACATCATGCTAAAACTTGGATCCTGCCCAGGGCTGCTGTTCATAAGGTAATAATGTTAAAAAGTATTTGAAAACATCAGAGCAAATATTGCCTTAAAACCTTCTAAGTTGGAAGCCAACAGCCCAGTTCAAGGAAGGTAATTTTTTTTTAATTCCTCAAGTTTTCCTGTGATGTTCATAATGCCAGGCACAAATCGAGTAAAATATCAAGTGCAGTGCAGAAAAGAAGGTATATTCTGGTACCTTGTGACACAATAGCAACGAAGCAATTTTTTTAAAGTTTCCTGTCTTTTGAGGGACATATTGTGGGTGGGGAAGCCTTTTGGCTGACCTTAGCTCTAGGCAGCGTAGGCGGCTGGGGAAGGGTGTTTTGCAATTCTGCTAAGACTCTTTTCAGGTCGTGGTACGTGGTCAGATGTGGAAGCAGAAAAAAAACACACACACACAAACAAAAAAGGTTTTTCTTTTCCTGAGAGAACAAGTTGGTGTTTTCTCAGGTTTTGCTTTTCACCTTGGCTGCATTGCCCAAACCAAAAAAAAAAGCAAAAGGCATTGGTGGTTGGCACTCCTGGATTCCAGGATGGGGTTCAAGTCCCTGCAATGCCCTTGCTTTTTATCCAGATGCAGTCGGGGTGGCTAAGTGGCTTGGTTTTTTTTTTGCAGGTTGAGGGGCTGGTTGTACCACGTACACTTGCTTGGCAAGGGAATCTGAAGTACAGGACTCGTTTCAGTTCTGCTCCTCGAGGGCGTGGGACTTTTGCATTCTGATATTCTCCTGCCCAGTAACTTGATTTGTGGAATATTTCACTAAGAATAGAGCTTGGAAGTTTTTCTAGTCCCAACCCATTGCTCAAGCAAGAGATCCTGTGCTACTTCAGACAAAGAGCCTTGGTGGAGCAG
Source organism: Vipera berus (assembly GCF_964194415.1). Taxonomy (NCBI): domain Eukaryota; kingdom Metazoa; phylum Chordata; class Lepidosauria; order Squamata; family Viperidae; genus Vipera; species Vipera berus. The sequence goes on from NC_138219.1 coordinate 3,706,985, forward strand.
TGGGCTAATGCCTCCTTAAGTAACACCAGCTGCCTGCAATTAGTGCAGGTTCGAGTCCCACCAGGCTCAAGGTTGACTCAGCCTTCCATCCTTCCCAGGTAGCTAAAATGAGGACCCAGATTGTTGGGGGCAATTAAGCTGACTTTGTAATAATGCCGCTTGTGGGGTGTGTGAAAGCCCTAACAAGCAGGCATATACATAGAATGAAGGCTACTGCTAAGCTTGTAAGCCGCCCTGAGTCTTCGGAGAAGGGCGGGATATAAATGGAATTAAAAAAAAAATGGTTGTCCAGTCTTTATTTAAAAACCTCCAGTGATGGAGCACTGTTCCCCTGGTTAATTGTTCTAACTGTCAGGAAGTTTCTCCTTAGTTCTAGGTTGCTTCTCTCCTTGGTTAAGTTTCCATCCTTGCTTCTTGTCCTGCTCTGAGGTGCTTTGGAGAATAGGTTGACCCCACCTCTTTGTGGCAGCCCCTCAAATACTGGAATACAGCTACAGTACAATGTGTGTCCCCCCCCTTTCCCCCCCCCAGTCCTTTTCTCTAGACCAGGGGTAGACAACCTTGGCTCTTTTAGGACTCATGGACTTCCAACTCCCAGAATTCCTGAGTCAGCTATGCTGACTCAGGAATTCTGGGAATTGAAGTCCATGAGTCCTAAAAGAGCCGAGGTTGCCTACCCCCCTGCTCTAGACTAGCTAAACCCAATGCAACCCTTCCATTCCTTCATAAAGTTTTTGTCTCCAGGCCTTTAATCATTGTGGGGGGAAAAACTACAAGCGTTACTACACAAGAGTGTCCAGTTGCAATTTATACGAGCGAAAACACCTGTTTGAATGTGATTGGCCTGCTTATTCAGGCCTTGCGAGATACTTCTTAAAAGGTGGATACAAGGGAATAGTTCATTTGCCTTTTTCCCAGCCTGGCCAGCCGCAGGTAATGGCATGAAATAACAAAACTGCAAAAAAAAATATATCAAAAAAATCAATGGAACAACTTGCCTCCCAGAGTTGTGTGTGTTCCATCATTGGAAGTTTTGAAGAAAAGATTGGAAAACCTTGGCGTAAGGTCTTCTGCCTTGGGGAGGGGGGGTTGGACTAGTAGACCTTCAAGGTCCCTTCCAGCCCTATGATTCTACGTGGTAGGTTTGATACTAGGAAACCTGAACTGCAATGGCATTAGGTTTTTAACGCCATTTTCTAATAGTTGGGAAGGAGGGAAGGAGGGGACTCTTCCACATGTAAATTCAGGTTTGCAGTAGGAAAGACAGATAAACCTTTATTGCCATTTTTGGCTGTGGGCAGCACAATGGCACACCTTAAAAATGAAGTTCAGTTGCTTTAATACGTGGGTTCAGAAATATTGCTAAATGTGGATTTTGGAGAAATCAATATATTACCTATTAAAATTAATTTTGCTTTTTTCGGTGGGTGGGGGAAAAAGACCCCTTTCAGTTGCTCAGAATGGCTGAAGACATTTTAACCTACCAAGATGACCCTGAAATTTCCGCTTCAAAAAATGCAAGCATCACATTGGAAAAGACAATCAACTCCATGGTGTATTGGAAGGGTTTGTAAAGGAAAGAACCCCCCCCCAGGGGACGTTATGAGAGCGAAGTTGGCAGGAATCAAGAGAATACTGTGATTTATTGTGAGTGATGATCCTGAACCTGAAGAACATACCCGACCGTCAACAAATGCATTTTGGTTGCTATATTGAATTTTGAAGTTATTTAAATTTTTTTTATAAAAACTAGTGCTTTCAGATAAACATGGTTGTTTTTTGTAATTCTTTGGTCACATGCTTCTTTGGTATCTGTGGATTCTTTTGTTACTGCAAGTTTGAATAATTTGGAGATGGGGCTCCTTTAATAAAAGGTCAGGGGGTAGGCATTCCTGAGCCAGCCACGCTGACAGGAAAGGGAGCCATGCTGGCTCAGGAATTCTGGGAGGTCCGCAAGTCATGAAGGGGCCATAGTTCCCCCATGCTGGCTCAGGAATTCTGGGAGTTGAAGTTCACGAGTCATAAAAGAGCCAAGGTTGCCCACCCCTGGTCTAAACACAACCCAGTGAGTGAAAGGAAGTAAAAAAAGGGCTGGGTGTTCAGGTTGGCTAAATTATCATTACATAAATTCAAGATTTATCCATGGGCAAGCGAGAGACTTAAAATTGCGATATTAAACGAGTTCATTTCTAAGGAAAAATAAAATGAATGGAAGCCAAGTACAACCGTTTTTGTTTAGTGACCAAAGTTATCTCGCCACTGGGAAAAAAAATGTCAGGACCATTTTTCACACGTATGACCGTTGCAGCATCCCCAATGGTCACTTGATTCACATCTGGATGCCTGGCAACTGGCTCACAATTATGAATGGTTGCCAGGGTCCCCCCCCCCCGGATCAGGTAATTTGCGATCTTTTGACCCAGAAAATTCAGTGGGGGAATTTAGTTAACTGGGTTACTAATTTGAGAACTACGTTCCGCTTTTCTTTTCACCGTTCTCCAACATAGTGGAAGGATGTAATCTACAGTGTAACCCAGGGGTAGGCAACCTTGGCTCTTTTATGACTAAAGACCTGGAGACTAAAACACATGAACCATTGCAGGATTTGAGTATGGCTAGTCTGGAGAAAAGGGAGTAGGGAGGTGGGGCAATGATAGCAGTATTCCAGTATTTGAGGGGCTGCCACAAAAAGGAGGGGATCCACTTATTTTTCAAAGGACCCAGAAGGCAGGAGAGGAAACAAGGGATGGAAACTAATCAAGGAGAGAAGCAACCTGGAACTAAGGAGAAATTTCCTAAAAGAACAATTAACCAGGGGAACAGCTTCCCTCCAGAAGTCGTGGGCCCTCCGTCACTGGAGATGTTTTCAGAAGAGAGACCATCGTTTGTCTGAAATGCTATAGGATCTTCTGTTTGAGCAGGGGGTTGGACTACAAGACCTCCAGAGTTCCCTTCCAGCGCTATTCTGATTGATTGAAAGTTCCCCAAATCCTATGCTAGGTGGGTGGATATGATTGTCAGGTTTTAGGATCTGCCGAAGATGCTTAAATGCTTTTAAGGGGAAAACAGTTCTACTGGAGCAGTATTGATTTAATTGATTTAATTCCGATTTATAAATGAAACCAAAACAAGTAACATTCTTGGGAAAATATTAAGAAACTGGCTAACCAGGTATTCTATATAAAATTGTATTTTGAAAGCATCTAGAAAAGAGATTAAGCGATATAAATTGAGAAGCTTGTACTAAATGTTATCAAAATATTCTCTTTAGCAGTTTATAAATATGAACTGACAGCATCCAAGTACAGAATATGAGATAAAGAGAAGGGATAAGAATTTGCTTTCTCGAAAGTAGTGATTACATTTACTGCCAACAAAATGCAATTTATTGGCTTGTGTTAATGGTGGCCCTACAGCATCCTTACTATATGCAAAACGGCTTGATTCACAATTGGGGAAAAGTTTTCTTGAACTGAGAATTATCACGTTAATGATTTATACCAAACTTCTGATAAGACGGCTATGCAAATATTTGATCCTAAAATCTGATCGGAAGGCAATTGACCTGAATAGGTTTGTTAAAGAAAATGCTAAAATGTTAAAAAACAAAAACTCTACAGTTCGTTTTTTGAGCCAGCGTGATTTGAACTGCAGGTCTAAACGGATCAGTTTCGAAGGCAGAAAGCCTTCAAATGAAATGCACCCTGCATTGCAACTATTCCGTAATGCCCTATTTTGGAAGATGTCTGCAAAAGAGCCCCAGAACCAGTTGTTATTGGATCTTGGGTTTTCACTTTTGCAAAGATATAGACATTAATTTCTGGAGGTTTTTTTTTTCTCTCTCTTGTTTTAAAATCCCACTTTAGTTGCTTTTGCCTCTTGTCTTTAACTCCCTAGGAGGAAGTAAGATACATACAAAACTTAAAAGGGGTCATTTCACAAGGCCAAATATTCATCTTGATCGTCTTAATTCTTAACGAACATAAAAACACTTTCAAAGAAATTGGGTTTTCTGACTTTGGAGTTCAAAGTATTCCACATGGAGTTCCTCCAGCCCTAAATACAGGCTAAAATATATTTGGTGACCCAAATGTTTAGCTTAGCAGCTTTACTCTTTTAACTTGAAATGTGCACCTCTTTGAATGTATTTTAATTAATTAATGCAATGTTCTCCAACCTGGTGCCCTAACTGCTGGTCTACAAACTCAGGAGTTCCAGTCCCAACTCACTGGGGTAGCACCAGGGTGAGGAATGATGAGTAAACGGTGTCTCCCCCGCCCCCCCCACAAAAAAAACCTGCAATAACTCGTCGGTTCCCCCTTGGGCTTGGGGAATTTTTGATTTTCTTTTCAAATGGTCCTTTGGGGTAAACGCTGCTTATACATCCCTGCAATCGCTTTGGCTGCGCTGTAGATCATCTGTTGGCGAGACATGCCAGTGAATGCCGCGTGCCAGTCGGTGCTGTTGACGTGCGGCAAGTTCCTGGCAATCACTTCTCCCACGGTCACCAACAAACCTGACCATCGGAGGTTGTAGTCGGCGGGAGTCAAACTCTGTGCCTGCAAAACGAAGGAAGCCGGGTGAGTGGAGAAACGCCAGGTGGGCCACGGCCTCGGTTTCTCTTGCGGGTTGACTCTCCGACTCGTATGCCTGCCTCAATTAAAAAGCGGCATTCGTTGCTTGGACCTCGGCAGTAAAAGTTGAATTTGCCAAAAAAGACAAAAAGTTTTTGAAACTTGTCGTTATCTGCCTGGGGGAAATGACCTCACTTTTGGGGACATAAGGACTCACCTGTTGTATGTATTCCAGAGGTACAGGTGTGGCCTGAGTAAAGGTTTCCAGGTGAATTCCGTGAACTGGGTCCTCCAGGATCAGGCAGCCAATATCAAACCATCTGTAAAGATTTTTGAAAGAGTTTAGATTTTATTCCATCATAGCGATGTCCACAAGAGCCTTGGTGGAGCAGTGGGCTAATGCCTCCTTAAGTAACACCAGCTGCCTGCAATTAGTGCAGGTTCGAGTCCCACCAGGCTCAAGGTTGACTCAGCCTTCCATCCTTCCCAGGTAGGTAAAATGAGGACCCAGATTGTTGGGGGCAATAAGCTGACTTTGTAAAAATGCTGCTGGGGGGGCCCCCGAAAGCCCTAATAAGCAGGTATATACATAGAATGAAGGCTATTGCTAAGCACATTGATATGTGCTTTAGATTGTAAGCTGCCCTGAGTCTTCGGAGAAGGGCGGGATATAAATGGGATTAAAATAAAAAATAAATAAAAAATAAGGAGGCTTGCCAATGTCCCCCAGTTTGGAACTCTTGCCTCCCAATACAGGTAAGTCCTTGACTTACAACCATTCACTTAGTGACTGTTTGAAGTTGCAGCACGGAAAAAGTGTGACTTACGACGGCTTTCCCACACTTAAATGACTGTTACAAAAAAGTTGTAAAACGGGGCAAAACTCTTAGCTCAGCCTCCTCACAAGACCACTATAGAGCAGGGGTGTCAAACTCAATTTCATTGAGGGCCCCATCAGCATTGTGGTTGCCCTCAAGGGGCCGGGTGGGCGTGGCCTACTGGGTGGGCGTGGCCAGAGTGCGTATGGCCTACTGGGTGGGCGTGGCCAGCTCTACATCATTCGCATCAAGGGTGCCCATGGGGGCCTGGGCAGGAGTGGGACAGATCTGAGGGTCTCTGGCAGGAGGGGGGTCTCTGGGCCGGGGCCAGGGCCAAGGCAGTGGGGGCCGTTCCCTCACTCTTTCCAGGATGGCTTCGCGGGCCGCATGAAACCACTTCGGGCCTTGTGTTTGACATGTCTGCTATAATAATAATAATAATAATAATAATAATAATAATAATAATAATAATAATAATAATAATAATAATAATAATAATAATTTTATTTATATACCGCCCTTCTCCCGGAGGACTCAGGGCAGTGAACAGGACAAGCATAAAAATACAGAGATACAAAAGTTAAAAAGGATTAAATATATGCCCACTAAAAACAGTAAATACAAATATTAAAATAACAATGAAACCCCCCCCCATCCCCCATCAGGCCAGGCCGGCTTGTTCAAATAAGAATGTTCCTATAGAGGAACAAAGCCTACATTTATGGCTGACTGGAAACCCCTTATAGATTTTTTTTGTGTAGAATGGGAAAAAAATGCACACAATTTCTGGTTTGATTGATTAGGGAGACAAAAAAGCTAGATAATAGAAAAGAGAGAGCTTTCTTTAGCAATCAAGTGTAAGAAGGAATTTTATAATTACACATATATTTGCTTCCAAGAAATTGGAAGCTTCTTCGTCTTCTGCGCTTTGCTCTTTTTTTTCCGTTCTTTTTCTCTCCACCCCTTTCTGCTATTTTTTTTTAGTCATTTGTTGTTTTGATCCCGACTGTAAAAAATTTAATTAAAAAAAATTTATATAAAAATGAACAAGCAAGGGGAAACTGGGGAAGGAGGTTTTTTGCTCCTGGAGGAAAGACAAGGCTACAACTGTTGCAATCCTCGACTTGCAACAGGGTCACACGATCAAAAATTCAGATGCTTGACAATTGACTCATATTTATGATGGTCGCAGTGTTCTGGGGGGGGGGGGAAGGAATCACGTGATTCCCCTTTTGTGATCTTCCGACAAGCAAAGTCAATGGGGAAGCCGGATCCACTTAATAACTGTGTTGGCAATTTAACAGCTGCAGCGATTCGCTTAACAGCGGTGGCAAGCGAGGTCGTAAGATGGGGCAAAACTCACTTAACAAACAGAAATTCTGTGCTCAGTTGTGGTGGCAAGTTGAGGACTTTCTGTAAAAGGGGTGGGAGGGGTGGGGAGGAAGGCGGGTGGGGGGGGAGGGGAAGGAAGATGCCAATTCCTTATCTAACTCTCCAGGATGCAAAAATTGAAGGGCCCGTCTCTCACCTGTCAGGAAGCAATTCTGCAGTAAAACTCTCCACCGACACGGCTGGTTGCTTCTGGTGGATGACCCCTGTCCTGCGTAAGCCGTCCAGCCTCTCTTGGGCCCCCTAAAAAGTCAAAGAAAGTACCAAAGACATGAATCAACACAGAGCTTGCCAACTTCAGACCAACTACTGTCCCCTAAATCAAAAACAAGGCCCAGTGTTGGAAGACACCAAATCGAATCACAGCCTGGGCATTGTGCTGGAGCGAAATCGCCCTGCTGACCGCTGGATTTATTTCTGTTCAGAGCATTTTGTAAAATGTAAGCTTTAGAGAAGGCAGGTGGGCAACTAAGATGAATAAGGACCTGGAGACTAAAACATACGAAGAACAGCTGCAGGATTTGGGTATGGCCAGTCTAGAGAAAAGAAGTACTGGGGTGGGGCGGAGGGGGAGACATGATGTTCCAGTATTTGAGGGGCTACCAAAAAAAAAGGGGGGGGGGCTCAACTTATTTTCCAAAGTGCCGGAAGGCAAGACAAGAAACAACGGAGGGAAACTAATCAAGGAGAGAAGCAACCTAAATTTAAGGAGAAATGTCCTAACAGTGAAAACAATTAACCAGTGGAACAGCTTGCCACCAGAGGTTGGGGGTGCCCCATCACTGGAGATTTTTTTAAAGAAAAGGCTGGACAGTCACTTGTCTGGAATGGTATAGGATCTCCTGCTTGAGCAGCGGGTTGGACTAGAAGACCTCCAAGGTCCCTTCCGGCTCTATTCTGATTTATGACCCAAGGATCAGCCAGGATGGAGTTGTTTGAATTGCGTAGCTGAACTATCTCTGTTCTACCTTTTGCCCCAGGAGCTGCTGATCCAGTTCTACAGAGGAATTATTGAATCTTGCCATTTGTATCTCAATAATGGTCTAGTTTGGCACCACAACCAAACAGGACAGGTGCACACATCAACAGATAGTTAGAGCTGCAGGAAAAAACAATCGCAACCAGCCTGCCTTCCATTGAGGAGAGGGTCAGAAAGGGGCCTGAGAAAATATCTACAGACCCCTCAATCCTGGACATAAACTGTTTCAACTTCTCCCCTCGGGATGGCGCTACAGGGCATTGCATGCCAAAACAACCAGACACAAAGACAGTTCCCGTGTCATCACCCTGCTGAACACCTAATTTACACAGCGCTTACTGCAGATCCAAGCACTGTTATTACAATTATATAATGTTATATAGGGTAAGGCCTTTTTATTATTTACCAGTGATAATTATATTTGCATTATATAAACCAAGCGGCTCTGATTGATAAGCCAAGATTTATGGCTAAGGGCCATAAGCCTAGCTATTTGGGACTGATTCGGTAAGCCACAGTAAAACCTCGTGGCTTAATACAATGTGCAAATCAACCCTATTGGGATTCCCCCCCCCCCAAAAAAAAAAAATTAAACTCAAATAATTCTCTGGTTGAGTTTGCACAACATGCTCAGCTAGGCTTAAAATGTGATTCAGCAGTTGTGAATCACATCTGAGGTAAGGAGGGACACCAAGGTGCGGAATGTTTTGCCCAACATTCCCCCACATCCATCATCAGCCTGTCAACTCCCAAGTAAGCCGAGGAGATTAACGGAGACTGAAGTTAAACCAATTAAAATATTGAGCCCACTAACTTGTTTAGGACACAGTATCCGCCGCGTCTTCAAAGCCTCTTAAAGTTTTTATGATCTGTCCACACTTCAAATGGGATTTTGCTACCCTTCAGGAATCGTCTCCACTTTGGAGAGCCCAGCATTTTTAATCGGTTTAATTTCAGACTCCATTACATATTTGGAGGTTGACAGCAGCCCTGATTGTCTTGGCTTAACACGTGGATCAGTCCATCTCATTAAGCCTTTTATCTGGTTTATTTGTTGGCCCTTTGGATGTTCGGTAAGCCGTTGTCTTTTCTTAAACCGGGGTGAGATGTGGTGAAATGTGTGTAAGGTAAAGGTAAAGGTTCCCCCGCACATGCGCGCTAGTCATTTCCGACTCTAGGGGCCGGTGCTCATCTCCGTTTCAAAGCCGAAGAGCCAGAGCTTGTCCGAGGACGTCTCCGTGGTCCTGTGGCCGGCATGACTAGACGCCAAAGGCGCACGGAACGCTGTTACCTTCCCACCGGAGTGTTCCCTATTTTTCTACTTGCATTTTTACGTGCTTTCGAACTGCTAGGTTGGCAGAAGCTGGGATGAGTAACAGGCGCTCACTCTGTTAGCGGCACTCGGGATTCGACCCGCCAAACTGCCGACCATCTGATCGACAAGCTCAGCGTCCTAACCCACTGAGCCACTACATCCCTTTCATGTGGTGTGTACCTGACCCTTTTAAGGGCCAACGTGCTGCAAATTTTTGGAAATTCAACGCCTTCCCAAATCACTCACTTTCAGTCCAGCTGCGTAGCCAACAGGCTGAGGGGCGATGTTGGAGCGGCCGTCCTCCCCTGTTACAGTAGCCATGCCAAAAACCTCCTGGAAAGCTTGTCTCACGGCAGCGACCTTGATCTCTTTCAGGGAGGTAACCACGATGTCCAGCTCTCCTCCTGATTCTAAAAAGCAGAAACGCCCCAAACATTGCCTTTGTGGCCAAAACAAGCTGGCCACGCTGTAACTTAAGAGGAAGACCTTTAACCCACAAGACCCTTGAAAGCCTTGCCAACAAAGGTCCGTAGAGGCAAAGCTATGGTTTTCCCAGGAGTAACGGATGGCTGTTGAGTGTTGGACCAGAAGGAAGGCTGAGTGCCAAGCATCGATGGTGCTGGAGAGAACTCTGGAGAGTCCCTTAGACCAGGGCTTTTCAACCTTGGCTACTTTTTAAGACTTGCGGACTTCAACTCCCAGAATTCTGCAGGTGCCAGCAGGTGCCATAGTTGCTCGACGCTGCTCTAACCTGGGCTACTTTAAGACTTGCGGACTTCAACTCCCAGAATTCTGCAGGTGCCAGCAGGTGCCATAGTTGCTCGACGCTGCTCTAACCTGGGCTACTTTAAGACTAGCAGACTTCAACTCCCAGAATTCCGCAGGTGCCAGAGTTGCTCGACGCTGCTCTAACCTGGGCTACTTTAAGACTTGCGGACTTCAACTCCCAGAATTCCGCAGGTGCCAGAGTTGCTCGACGCTGCTCTAACCTGGGCTACTTTAAGACTTGCGGACTTCAACTCCCAGAATTCAGCAGGTGCCATAGTTGCTCGACGCTGCTCTAACCTGGGCTACTTTAAGACTAGCGGACTTCAACTCCCAGAATTCCGCAGGTGCCAGCAGGTGCCATAATTGCCTGTCCCTGCTTTAGAGCAGGGATCTCCATCCTTGGCCACTTATAAGACTTGCGGACTTCAACTCCCAGAATTCCTCAGCAGCCCGCAGCTGAGCTAACCAAAGGTTAATATTAGTTCTGCCCATCTTTGCTTTGACACCTTGCTGGCTTCCTGCCATCAAAGGCTAGGGGAGAGGGAGTAAGGGGGACAAATGGGCAATTAACACGTAGGAGGAAGTGATGAGAAACAGTGAGCGGGGATGACAGCTGGAAGCAGTTTGTGCCAGTCTTCAAGGACTGCCCCAAACATCTCAGCATTTGCTAAAACACCTATGTGGCTCCTCATTGGGTGAAGACAAATTGGTCGGGGGGGGGGGGAATGACAGAGAAAAATTGTAACCGTTTGCGTGGGAATCTTAGTTCTAGCCTGACTTTCCTGTACCCAGCAACCTTTAGTAAAAGAACCTTATCTATTCACCTACATGGAGTCGAGGGCCTTTCTTTCCTAAGGGACTTGACTGGGGTAAGCTTGACAGTTAAAGAGCAGGCAAAGTCCTGGTTCAGGAAGACAAGAGGACGCCGCAGCTTCCCTTACTGATATATGGGGCCATGCCAGGATCCAGCGTTGTGATCATGGTCTCCACCGAGTGTTTGGTTTTATCCAGCACTGACTTGACCACAGGATTGCCAGCCACGCCCTGGGGGAACAAATGCGGAAGTCACTAAATTTGGCTCACCTGCCAGGTTAACGTGAGGCCCCAAAACGTGGCTTGATCTCTCCTTTGCTAGCATTGTAGATGGTTACTTCGGGGGAGAAACGGGATATCCAGCATCTCCTGAACCAGTAGCAGCAGCAGAACAGAGTGGTTAGGCCGGTGTCTCTCAATCCTGGCAAACTTAGGCACTATGGACTTCAATTCCCAAAATTCCAACCCCTAGTGCAGACAGCCCTTGACTGGCCGTAGCCTATTCCACAGGCTTTACCACAGCACTACCAGGCTGTGATAAGGACAGCCGAGAAGGTCATAGGAAGCTCGCTTCCTGGTGTTCAGGATGCTGCTTATAAGCACTTATATGTGCTTAGAGCTCAAAGCATTGTTAGAGACCCCACACACCCACTTCACGGTCTGTTTGTATTGCTCCCCTCTGGGAGGAGGTTTCGAAGTATTTATAGCAGGACTACCCAATTTCGAAATAGCCTTGTTCCCGATGCCATCCGTCTGGTAAACTCGCAAGATTCGTTTTTCTCGCCATGCACATGTATACGTAATATAGAACTAGACTGAGTTGTCTCTCTGTGCCATATAATATATGTGGGTATATGCATAATTCTGTATTTTTTTATTTTTGTCATATTTATATAGTGTATATTGGAAGTGGTGGTGACCCTTTGAGAGCTGTATGCAATGAAATTTCATTTTAATGTATGCCGAGTAGTGCACATTCAAAATGACAATAAAGTTATTCTATTCTATTCTATTGTTTTTCTATTCTATTCCATTCCATTATCTGTTATTCTATTCTATTCCATTCCATTCCATTCCATTCCACTCCACTCTATTTCTATTTCACGCACATCAAGCTGCACATGCCAGCCTGCCTCTTGCATGACCCGATTCCCCTCTCGTCTCCCCAGCTGGGCCGCCAACCTGCAAAGGTTGGGGACCACTACATTACATGGTAGCTAGAAAAGTATGCCTTACTTTTATGAAGCCCCACAGTCCTCCCGCAGATGCTTCGTTGTGCACCCCAATGCTTTGGGGGTCTCCATGATCCTCCGGAAAAGTGATGGAAGAGCCGCTCGCTAAGCTGGGCGCAGACATAGGGACTGACTGGGACAGAGGGCTTGTCAAGACACCTGAAAATCAGAATACAGGCATGTACGGCTGCAGCCACGACATCCCCTGGTTTCAGCCAGGCGTCAGTGCTTATAAATGTCAAAATTGATTGTAAAAAAACAAACACGCGTGTGAATTGGTGTGGTCCCACATTGTGGTAAATCCAAACAGACAAGACTCATGGGTGCTCAAGCATCGCAGCCCAGGGACTTTGAGCCACAGGAGCTGATGCTTTTTCTCAAAATGACAAAAGCAGGACCGATCTTGGAGGACATACGCCATCTTTTCTGCATGCCTGCGATGCTGTAACGCAGACACGACAGGGCAGAAATGCAGCCTAAGAATGCAACGTCTCCTTTTGGTGCTATCCTGGGGACATCGTGGAACAGAAGGGACCACTTGCCACGGCCAATTCATGGTGGGTGTAAAGTCCTGCCTCGTCTAGTTCTCCCAAGAAAGCAGAACTCTTGAAACGGGCCTTGTTTCAAAAGGAACTTTTATTGGAAGATAGTGAAAGCAGAGCGGCAAAGCAGGATCTGAATATTCCTGCGCAAAAACATTACATTAAATCCCTCTCTTCAAAACCCCTCCCAAATGCCCAGTCCTTTCCCAGCCAATCCAAAGGTGCGAAGTTGTTATGGGAACTGGAGGTTGAGAGAATGATAAAACGCTGTTCCCAGATGTTGCATCCTTTCCTCACCTGAGTAGAGATAAGGCAGATGGCCCTAGACCCATCCAGCCTGTGATCCCGGCAGCTGAGTCCCGGGAATCAGAGGAAGAGGAGGGGCCTGGGGAGCCATCAGAGTCAGAGGAAGGCTCTGATGAGTTACCAGACTTACAAAGTGAGGAAGAACCTGGCCCCTCCACTCGTGGTCAAGCTGAGAACCAGCTGTGCTGGGAGGCTGAGTCAGACTTGGAGGAAGCACAGCTGGAAGACCTCAGAGATGCACATAAACGTAGACAGGTCACACAAGTAAATCAGAGGGAGGCAATGGGGCAACTCCAGGGGAGAAGGAGAAAGCAGTGAGAAGCCACGCCTTGGGGGCTGTGTAACAAAAAGGGAATGTGTGGGCAGGGCTGATTGCTGGAGGCAACCGTTTTGAAAGAACATCTGTGTCAAGAGATGATGGTCTGTTTATGTTACCAGTGATTTATTTCCTGTTGGCTTCTGCTCTGTTTTGTTTGTGGACAAGGTCTGTAACTTCAATAAAAGGGGTTTATTTATCCAGTTTACTGCTAAATTAGGGGTTGCCTTGGGACAGAACACCCCCTTTCACACCCAAAGGATACATCAAAGTAGCAGAAGAACAAAGCGAAAGAATTACATCACCATACCTCAAAGATTCCCCCCTCCCAACAGAATGGCGCCATCCTGATAGGGATCTGACAGGCCTGACAGTGGGACAACTCGCCATGGGACAATTTAACAATTTAATTATTATTTTTTAAAAAAAAATATTTTAATTTTTGTCGTTCACATTTCGTTCCATCCCTCCTTTGCATCCTTTCTTTAATGATTCTATTCCACCATTTCTTTGATACGAGTGTGACTCTCGTCCCGCAGTGAGTTGTGCCGTAGCCAGCTGGCTGTGGTGAAATGTCACAGACCTGGACCAGGCCGGGGAGAATTCACCTGCTCTCCTGGGACAGGACCGGCTCAGGCTTTCCGCCATCTTAAGAAGCAAGAAACGTGCCCCGCGTACCTGTGACAGGCAGCGCCGAGTAGGAGGGCATCAGAGGGGTCTGGGGTGCGCGTCCCGCGTGGCCTTTAGTGATGTCATAGTTGGAAGTCATGGAGAACCCGGAGACCGGAGGCCCAGTGGGAGGCATGGGGAATCCTGGTGGCCCGGGAGCAGAGCTCGGCGGAGGCGCAGCTGCCGGAAACTGAGTCACGGGGTTGCCAAAAGCAGAGGCCATTGGGGTAGTGATAGAGGGAGGGCCGGCCATCCCGGGAGGGGGGCTTGTGCAGATGGCTGCAGAAGGCAAAAGAGAAGTGGGGGGCGCAGAAGGGAGGGAGGAGACCATTGGGGGTGCGGTGGGGGGGAAGACGGGAGAAGGAAAAGAGGAAGAGGGGGGGTCCTTTGGAACAGGGACAGTAGCTGCCGTCAGGGGAGGGGGGGAAAAACACGAAGAAAGCATGTTAAAATTGGAACTATGAATATGAAATAGCGCTAGTCCTCGAGTTACAGCCACAACGGAGCCGCCATTTAGGTTGCTAAGTGAAACGTGTTGAGCGTTGTCCCTATTTTATGACTTTGTTTGCCACGGAGGTTAAGTGAATCACTGCCGTTGATAAGTTAGAAACCCGTCTGTTAAGTGAATCTGGCTTCCCCACTGACTTTGCTTGTCAGAAGGCTGCAAAAGTGGATGGCGTGACCCCGGGACGCGGCGACCCTCGTAAATACGAGTCGGTCGCCAGGAGTCCGAATTTTGATCACGTGTCCCTGAGAATGCTGCAGTGGTGGCTACGTGTGAGAAACGGTCGTTGAGTCCCTTTTGTTCAGTGCCCTTGTAACTTTGAAGTGTCACTAAATGAGCTGTTGTAAGTCGAGGACTGCCTGTACGAATAAACAAACTCCTCTGAAGCATGGGAGAAAAAGTGGAGCCTGCATGAAGGGGGGAGCAGGGCCGCAGGCAAACCGCACCCCGTAACATTTCAATATGTCTCCCCCATGCAAACACAAAACTCGCCGTTCCTCTAAGTTGCCAGTAAAGTTTTTAAACAGAGGTGGCCTGCCCTTCCATTCTTCCAGAAAACACACACACACACACACACACACACACACACACACACACACACACAGATAGAAAAATACTAAAAACGCTGATCTCCGAGATTAAAAATTTTATTAGAAACTAAGATTTCGTCAGCACCTGCTGACGTTGTCAAAATATAAGCCAGGATCTGGGAACGCTGTTTATAGTCTTGGGAAGCTAACCTATGACACGTTCTTTGTCCAAATTGTTAGCTTTCCCAAGACTATAAAGACGAGCGTTCCCAGATCCTGGCTTATAGTTTGACAACGTCAGCAGCCGCTGATGAAAGTTTAGTTTCTAATAAAGTTTTTAGTCTTGGAGATCAGCGTTTTGAGTGTTTTTCTATCATGAATATACCCGGGACTTGCATTTTCAAAATAATGTTAGACAAACACACATAAACAGGTAATCCACCGCTTACAACGGTTCATGTAGTGACCGTTCAAAGTTACAATGGCACTAAACAAAGGGACTTGGGAGCATTTTTCACACTTATGACCGTTGCAGCATCCCCCCCATGGTCACGTGATCAAAACTGACTCGAATTTATGACAGCAGCAGCATCCCAGGATCAGGTCATCCCCTTTTGCGACCTCCTGACCAGCAAAGTCAGATTCATTTAACAACCGTGTGACTTAACTTAGCAACTGTGGGTCGTTAATGGGGCAAAATTCACTTCGCAAATGTTTCACTTAGCAACGTAAATTTTGGGCTCAACTGGGATCGTAACCCGAGGACAAGCTGCATGGTAAATTCCCCCAGTAAGACTTCTGTGTGTAGGGAGATGGAAAGACTTACAGAATTCCCACAACGAAAGAATGGATGGTGATGTTAACGGGACCTGCCAAGATGGCGAAATTAACTACCCTTGCTTAAAGAAAAAAAACTTTGTCTAGCTGGGGGGGGTGTGTCACCCACAACTGTTTAACAACCCCTTCCCACCCCACACACGTGTTTTCTAACTTTGGCTTTGAACCCCTTCGGGGAAATCAGGAAGGTCCTGGGTGCAAGAATGAAGAAGCTAGGAAATGGTGGGAGGGGGGATACCTAGTGAGGCTGGGGGGGCAGGAGAAGCAGCAGTCCAGGCCGTGGTGGGTGGTGGGGTCCTGGGGGGTGTTGTCTCTATCCCGCTCTCTTCCATCATTTTTTTTTCAGCAATGCAATCCTGGGGGAAAAGGAAAAAAACAACATAGTCAGGAAATGAGGAACCCAGAATGCAACAAGGGCCAACCAAATAAATCAATAAACAAGATATGGAATCAGTATAGTCTTCAACTTACAACAGCTCACTTAGCGACTGTTCGAAGTTACAACATCGCTGAAAAATAGCACCTTCACACTTACGACTGTTGCTGTCTCGCTTAGAAACAGAAATTTTGGGCTCAATCTTGGTCCTACGTTGAGGACTACCTGTAAGTCCTTTTTTCTG
Organism: Vipera berus; assembly: GCF_964194415.1. Lineage (NCBI taxonomy): Eukaryota > Metazoa > Chordata > Lepidosauria > Squamata > Viperidae > Vipera > Vipera berus. The sequence goes on from NC_138219.1 coordinate 3,723,198, forward strand.
ATACTATTCTTTACAAAACTGTCTGCTTCTAATCCTGGAGACTCTACAGGTAGTCCCTGAGTTACGACCTTAATGGAGCCTGCCCGTTACGGTCATAAATCAGAACAGAAGTAAAACCGTTTGGTCACACGACTGACCCAATTTTATAGGGGCCCCTTTTTTTTGCAGCGGTTCTTTAAATGAATGCCATGGTCATTAGAATAGAATAGAATAGAATAGAATAGAATAGAATAGAATATAGAGCCATGGCTTAGTTTTGCCAAAAATTAGAAGTGCTGGATTTTTTGGGGGTGGGTGGGGGGTAAACCTGTTGTGAAATATGGTCACATGACCCTGCAAATGGCTGAAAATGTGGTTCTATTGCTGAGTGCCCAAAGTGGCTACAGGAGAAGGGGATGATAGTTGGAATTAACAGAACACAGTTGGAAGGGACCTTGGAGGTCATCTAGTCCAACCCCCTGCTCAAGCAGGAGACCCTATTATCATTTCTGAATTCTAGATCTGATCGTGGCTCTCCTTTTTCAGGTAGGTTATAACCTCAACCGATCCCTAAGTGACTAGCCGTGAATCAAGGACAACCTGTATTTAACCAGAAGCATCACTCACCTGTCCTCTTCCTGGTTCCCTGTTCAGAGAGCGACACTTGCCATTGTGCTTCAGAATTTGTCCTGGAGGAGAGGAAAAAGGGAAAGAGAGGGATAGCAATGCAAAAAAGAAAAGGAATGACAGAAGAGAGGCAGGATTTACAGAACATGATCAGCTGAGGAATAATGTTCTTGGTTTGCAGAAAACAACGCAAATTAAAATAAAAAGAAGTTGGGGTTGTTAACTGAATCACATGGCTCTTGATTGAATCTGGCTTCCCCACTGACTTTGCTTATTGGAAGCCGGCGGTGAAATTTACAAACGGTGATCATGTGACTTCGGGATGTTGCAGTCATTATAAGTACATGTTCAGTTGGACTCTAGGGCAGGGGTAGGCAACCTCGGCTCTTTTATGACTCACGGACTTCAACTCCCAGAGTTCCTGAGCCAGCTTCTAGGAGTTGACGTCCATGAGTCATAAAAGAGCCAAGGTTGCCTACCCCTGGTTTAGGGCCCGAATTTTAATCACGTAATCCTGGAGATGCTGCGTGTGAAAACGGGTCATAAGTCACTTTTTTCAGTACCGTTGTAACTTTGAATGGTCACTAAATGAGTGGTTGTAAGTCACCTGTACCTCAGGAGCCCTGGGGGTGCAGTAGTCAGCACAGTATTGCAGGCAAACTCAGCCCACAGCCTTTCATTCTTCTGAGGTAGACAGAATAACAGTTGGAAGGGACCTTGGAGGTCTTCTAGTCCAACCCCTTGCTCAAGCAGGCGACCCTACTATTTCACATAAAAGGTTGTCTAGTCTCTTCTTAAAAACTTCCAGTCTTGGAGCACCCACAACCTCTGGAGCCAAGTTGTTCCACTGATTAACTGTTCTCGCTATCAGGAAGTTTCTCCTTAGTTCTAGGTTGCTTCTCTCCTTGGTTAGTTTCCATCTGTTGCTTTTTGTCCTATCTTCAGGTGCTATGGAGAATAGGTTGACCCCCTTGTTTTTGTGGCAGCCCCTCAGATATGGGAACTCTGCTATCATGTCACCCCAATCCTTCTTTTCATTAAATTAGACATATCCAATTCCTGCAACCGTTCCTTTGTATCTTTTAGCCTTCAGTCCCCTAATCATCTTTGCTGCTCTTCTCTGCACTCTTTCTGGAGTCTCAACATCTTTTTTACACCGTGGTGACCAAAACTGGATGCCGTATTCCAAGTGTGGCCTTACCAAGGCCTTGTAAAGTGGTATTATTAACATTTCACCTGATCTTGATTCTATCCCTCTGTTGTGATGCAGCCCAGCGCTGCGTTGGCTTTTTTTAGCAACTGCCGCAAACGGGTGGCTCCTATTTAAGGGATTGTCCACTAGGACTCCAAGTCACTACTATTGAGCAAGATACTACCTATACTATACCTGTGCATTTGGTTTTCCTTGCCTAAATGTAGAACCTTACTTTTTTTTCACCACTGAATTTTGTTAGATGGCAAAAGAAAAATTTATTTTGTTAGATAGCACCCAATGTTCAAGTCTGTCCAGATCCTCCTGTATCTTAAGCCTGTAACTTCTGGAGTGTTGGCTATTCCTGCCAGCTCGGTGTCGTCTGTAAATTTGATGAGTTTATTTAATTCTTATTTTATTTTAATTCCATTTATATCCCGCCCTTCTCCGAAGACTCAGGGCGGCTTACAAGCTTAGCAGTTCCCCATCTATCCCCTCATCCAAATCGTTGATGAAGATGTCGAAGAGCACTGGGCCTAAAACAGAGCCTTGGGTTACCCCACTGCATACTCTCCCTCCATGTAGATGCAATCTAACCCAGGGGTCCCCAACCTTGGCAAGTTGAAGACCTGTGGACTTCAACTCCCAGAATTCCCCAGCCAGCCATGCTGGCTGGGGAATTCTGGGAGTTGTAGTCCACAGGTCTTCAACTTGCCAAGGTTGGGGGGGGTCTCTGGTCTAACCCATAACAAGGACCCCAGATTGTTGGGGGGCAATATGGTGACATTGTAAGCCACCCAGAGAGGGCTATAACGAATTATGGAGTGGTGTACAAGTCTAACTGAGGGGTCTCTGAGGCACAAATATTCTCCTCAAGTCCAAGTGCTATTGCTATAGTAGGGCTGGAACCTTGAAAACCGGTGGGGAAAAAAACGAGAGAGAGAGAAAAAAAAAGAAAAAGTGGGAGAAAGAAGAGAATCAGTCCTAAGGAAAGAAAACATTAAAAAGCAAAAAGGGGGGGGGGGGGAAAGAGAGAGAGAGAAACAAAACAAGCCAAAGCAAGCCGCAGGCCAAGAGAACTACGACTCCCGACATGCCACGGGAAGGGCGGGGAGGCCCTCAGCGTTTGCGCACGCGCCGGCCGGCGTTGCCACGTCTCGGCGACTCGCTCCGCCGCTGCCGCGCGTGTGCGCGTTTCCCCCTCCCCCCTCCAACACCACCAGGTTTTCCCCCCCCCCCGGCGACGCTCGGTCCCGGGGCGCGCTCGTGCGCATGCGTGGGCACGGGGCGAAGTCTGCCCTGGCGGGGGGGGGAGGGAGGAAGGGGCGGCCGCGTCGAGTCCCCCTCCCGCCCCCCAACGGGAGCAGCCGCGACCCCCGCCCGTAATGAGACAAGAATCCCACCCACCCCCCGCGAAGACCCGCTCCCCTTCCCTTCCCCCTCCGGGAACGGAAAGACCCCCGCGCCGCCTCACCTCAGCCTCCCGCTCGGCGCCGGGTGCGAAATGGACGGGGCGGGCTCAGCCGGGGCCGCCCCCGCCGGCTGCCACGTTCGCTCGCCCCGTCGCGAGGGGGAGGAGCCGTCGCCAAGGAGGGAGGGAGGGAGGGAAGCCGAGGCCACGCCCCTCGCCCCGCCCCTCGCCTGGCTGCCGTCCCACTTTCAGCCACACACTAGTCCAGGGGTAGGCAACCTCGGCTCTTTTATGACTCATGGACTTCAAGTCCCAGAATTCCTGAGCCAGCTATGCTGGCTCAGGAATTCTGGGACTTGAAGTCCAGGAGTTATAAAAGAGCCGAGGTTGCCTACCCCTGCACTAGTCAGCAGGATGAAGAGGGGGGGTGGGCAGCCCCAGGACACGTGGTCCTCGGCTTACGACCACAAGGGAGCGCCTCCTTCCCCCTCCGGCCCCAATTTCTGTCGGCAGGCAAGACTGTTGAGGGAGTTTGGCCCCATTTTATTTATTTTTATTTATTTTATTTTAATTCCATTTATATCCCGCCCTTCTCCGAAGACTCAGGGCGGCTTACAAGCTTAGCAGTAGCCTTCATTCTATGTATATGCCTGCTTCTTAGGGCTTTCACACACACACACCCCAAGCGGCATTATTACAAAGTCAGCTTAATTGCCCCCAACAATCTGGGTCCTCATTTTACCTACCTCGGAAGGATGGAAGGCTGAGTCAACCTTGAGCCTGGTGGGACTCGAACCTGCACTAATTGCAGGCAGCTGGTGTTACTTAAGGAGGCATTAGCCCACTGCCCCACCAAGGGAGGAGGGAGTTTAGCCCCATTTTATCACCTTTCTGGCCGCCGTCGATTAGTGAGGAAGACGGTTGTTGAGTGAATCCGGCTTTCCCCCCCCCCCCCTTGACTCTTGCTTGTCAGCAGGTGGCACTTGACCCCGGGACTCAGCAACGGTCGTTAAGTATGAACCAGTTGCCAAGCACCTGATCGTAGGGATGCTGCCAAAGTTGTGTGAAAAAAATGGTCCTAAGTTACGTTTTTCGGGGCCGCTGTAATTGGGAGCGGTCACTAAATGAACGGTTGTAAGTCGAGGGCTGCCTGAAATCACCTGCGAAGACGAAAGGGGTGACCCAGATTGCAAGAAAGAGGGCCGTCTTCCCAAGACCGGCTGCATCTGGGTTGGGCCTAACCCCAGCGATGTGGGATGGGCTGCTTCCCACAGCACGCGGAGCCCAGGGTCTGTTGACAGAAGCTGGTTCCCATCCCAGGCAAGGAAGTTTAGCTCATCTTTGAGTTGCAAGTTCGTTTAGTGACCATTCAAAGTTACGACGACGTTGAAAAATGTGACTTAGCACCGTTTTTCTCACTTAACGACCACTGCAGCATCCCCAGGATCACGTGAGCAAAATTCAGATACTTTGGCAATTGGTTCAAATTTATGACCGTTGCCGTGTCCCAAGGTCGCGTGATCCCCTTTTGCAACTTTCCAACAAGCAAAGTCAATGGGAGAAGCCAGATTCATTTAACCGACCAGGTTACCAACTTCTCCACGGCAGTGATTCACTTAACAACTGTGGCGAGAAAAGTTGTAAAACGGGGCAAAACGCCTTAACAGGTGTCTCGCTTAAGAACAGAAATTCTGGGCTCAGTTGTGGTCGTAAGTCAAGGACTACCTGTATGCTGAAGTTAAATAATGACATGTAATTAGAATTATTTCACAGATGCCCGTCTCAAGCTGCCCCTGCGCAGCAGGATGGATTTTCCCCTAAAGGGGGCAGAATTCATCTCAAAAACCAGGACTCTGAAGAGGGGATGCTTTCTCCGGCCTTCTTTAACTGACAGGGGTGTCAAACTCAATTTCATTGAGGGCCGCATCAGCAGTGCAGTTGCCTTCAAGGGGCCGGGTGGGTGTGGCCTGGGTGGGCATGGCCTACTGGGTGGGCGTGGCCAGAGTGGGTATGGCCTACTGGGTGGGCGTGGCCAGCTCTACATGGTTCGCATCAAGGGTGCCTATGGGGGCCTGGGCAGGAGTGGGACAGATCTGAGGGTCTCTGGAAGGAGGAGGGTCTCTGGGCCAGGGCCAAGGCAGTGGGGGCCGTTCCCTCACTGTTTCCAGGGTGGCTTCGCGGGCCGCATGAAACCACTTTGCGGGCCGGATCCGGGCCTTGTGTTTGACATGTCTGCTTTAACAGGTTCTGCTGCTTTGAAAAGGTTTTGTGGGTTGCCGAGATGACACCCCTCAATCAGAACCAGCTTCCCACATTGCACAGCGCCCTTCACAATACATGCAGAACAATTCTCAAAGACGGCGGGTGGGGGCATTTCTATTTACAGACCTACCGTTAAGTTCGCCAGGATGCTGCATTTTTCTGTAATAAACCGATTAAAAAGGGGGAATGATTTTTTTTTTGGCTTTTCCTCAATTTTAGGAGCAGGTTCCCTTGCTAGTGGTTCTGCAAAAAGTCCTGAGCTTTTGCAGAAACAACAGGCAAGCTTGGAGGAAGTAGGAGGCAGCTGTTAGGGAAAAAAAAGAAAAAAAAAAGAAAAAAAAAGAAAAAAAAGGTGTGGACGTGGATCAGCCGCTAATTGTGTTGTTGACACACTGCTGTTCGGAAAACAATAGGAGGCAAAATTGCCTGCTGGAGTCAAATGCACTCTGGAGAAACGGATCACCTGTGCTTAGCTACCTGACGAGCGGAAACTTAACTGGAACAGATCTGCCTACCTGGTGTGCTGTAGAGACCAGGCCAAGACCGAAAAATTATTGAACGAACTCTTTGAAAAGTTATCCGAGCAGAGCCTTGGCAAGTTCCTGGAGCAAGCCTGCCTCTCCTTTGGGATTCCAGATGTTGGGATGGGAATTCCCAGCCTTAGCATGTTGGCTTAGGAAGGCTGGGAGTTAAAAGTCTTCAGCCTTAAAGGACTCTCCATGTTGGGGAAAATCTAGACCAGGGGTCCCCAACCCCCAGTCCGTGGACCAGCACCGGGCCACGGCATGCCAGCAACCGGTCCGCACAAACAAGCAAAGCTCCATCCATGGGATGCAGGCAGCACACAAAACCACGCACCCTCCAGTCCGCGGAAAAACCTCTCTCCACGGAACCGGTCCCTGGCAGTGCCCAAAAGATTGGGGAACCTCTGATCTAGACACGTGCCCACGGAAGACTTCACCCGTGCCTGCGCATGGATGCTCCTCAGTTCAAAGGTCTTGAGTGACTGTTCCTGCTCTAGAATTTAGAAAGGGCGACTACTATCCAATGGATTCCTGAACGAGGAGTCGTAAGTGTAAACCATGTTCATGCCATTTAGGGTTTTATAATAATAATAATAATAATAAAAAAGTTACCACAGTTAAAAAAAAACAGCCTTTTATTCTAAATGCCGTTTCAGACATCCTTTTAACAGGCTTAAAACCAGAATTATCTTTACAAGCACAGAATAGGACACAGAAAAAAAAAGTCTCAAGTCATTTGATAACAGTCAAAAGGTTAAAGGGGAAAAAAAATAAAAATAAAAACGATTAGTCCGATACAAAATTAAAACGGGTGGCAATTAGGGCAACTAGATGGGAAGCCCTCTTCCCTGTAGTAGCCTTGCATTCAGCCCGTGGGTCTGAGGCACCCAGAGCGCGGGAGTCGCAAAACGGAAGCCCTTTCAGCGCCGTCTTCGGTCAGGACTTCGGCTTCTTCTACGGCCGCTCCTAGGCAGAAACGGACCAAGAGAACATTAAAGGGAGCTTGGTCTCTTGCGAATGTTTTTCGGCTACACAAATCCATTCAGGGTCTGACACGTTTTCATGTGTTGAAAAAGAAAAATCATGCACGCATCATAGAATCATGGGGCTGGAAGGGCTCTAGGTGGTCTTCTAGACTAACCCCCTCTTAAGACGGGAGTCCTCATACCATCCCAGACAAATAATTCTGCTATCTTTTCCCGAGAACTCCCCTTGATGGTAGCAACCCAGAACCTCAAGTCTGGGATGCCAGCTGTTCCACTGACTTAATTTTTCTCACTCTGTGGAAATTCCTCCTTTTTCAGGTTTGATCTCCAATGAGCTTCCTTCAGGTGCTTTGGAGAATAAATCCACCCCCTTTTCCCCTGTGACAGCCCTTCCAAGTTCTGGAAGACAGTTATCGGGTCTTCTCTTGAGTTAGCCTGAACATACCTAATTCTTTTCACTTCATCCTGTCAGTCTCAAGTTTCCCAAAGTAGTTTATAGATGATTAATGAAAAGGAACAACACCAGGACCGGATTATAAATAGCACATTCAGGAAACGTATCGGAAGTCGACTAAGCCTCTGCAAGCAGGACTTGCCCCCGACTTTGCAATTCCTAGCAGCAGAAATACCGTATTTTCCGGCGTATAAGACGACTTTTTAACCCATGAAAATCATCTCAAAAGTTGGGGGGTCGTCTTATACGCCCAGTCGTTTTATATGCCGGAAAATACGGTATCCAAATTCGTCTTTAGTCAAAAATTATGCAAGCAAAAGAGAGAATTTGTGATGCACCAAGGGTTCAGGGATCAGACCCTTGAACGTAGATGTCAGGCACAAGTGGTCGCTGCCCAGCCGTTTCGGAGCCCTATAACCGTCTTGCTCTTGAACAAGGAATGCATTTCGCCATGTTTGGTATGCAGCCAGTCCTTGACTTGCAACAGTTCATTTAGTGACTGTTCAAAGTTACCACGGCACTGAAGAAAATTGACTTAATGCCTTGTTTTTCACGCTTAAGACCGTTGCAGCACCCCCCCCACAGTCATGTGATCAAAACTGGATGTTAAGCCACTGTCTCACATTTGTGACATTTGCATTGTCTCGGAGTCGCGCAACCCCCCCCTTTTGCGAACTTCGGACAAGCAAAGTCCATGGGGGAAGCCAGATTCACTTAGGAACCGTGTGCCTAACTTAACAACCGCAATGACTGACTTAACAACCGTGGCAAGGCAGGTTGTAAAAATGGGGCAAAACTCGCTTAACAAACGTCTCACTTAGCAGCAGAAATTTTGGGCTCAAAACTGCGGCCGCAATTTGAGGACTACCGGTATTTAGGACTGTGATTCTGACCCTTCAGCGCAAGCAGATGTAGCTTGAGCAATTTCAGTTTCCCCTCCTTGATAAAAAAAAAAAACAGGCGGCCGAAGACGAGCGCGCGTTCCCAGTCCTTTCAGCTGTATCACACATTATTCTCTGCGTACTTTTAACTACTTCGCATTCCCAGAAGGTGCAGACAGAAACGGTACACATCTGGTAGACCGAAAGTTTGTTCCTTCCCCTGTCCTGACCACTTTCTACAGGGGGACAATCGAGAGCATCCTGTCCTACAGCATCACAGTTTGGTTTGGAAGCATCCCTGCTTCAGACAGGAAGGCGGTGCAGTGTGTGGTGAGGACGGCCGAAAAGATCATTGGCTGTTCCCTCCCTCCCATCCAGGACATGGTGTATACGCGTTGTTTGAACGGGGTCCGTAAGGTTATCTGGGACACGACTCATCTTCTTCACAACCGGTTTTCCTTGTTGCCTTCTGGGAGGAGGGGGCTTCGTGGTATCCGAAGCAGAACATCCAGATTCAGCCATAGTTTCATTCCATACAGCATTAACCTTGTGAACTTTTCCTCCTCCCGTTATATATTCAAGGTGGACAGTATTTAATATTTATTTGTTATGTACATTTTATTTTATTTTTATTTTTATTACATTTATTACATCTATATCCCGCCCTTCTCCGAAGACTCAGGGCGGCTTACACATTTTGGAGGTGTACCGTTGTGCCCACAGTAAAAAAAAAAATGACAGCAAAAGATGATCTTACCTCCGTTTTCCTTTCGGGGGGCCTCTGACGAAGCACCAGTCCACGCTGATGGGCTGCCCCATCAGATCCTGCCCGTTCAGGCCTTCCATGGCGGCTTGGGCCTCTTTGTAGGTCTCGTATTCCACCAGTGTGTAACCCTGCAAGACATTTGGGAAAGGGAGGTGAGCACTGCCCACAGGCTATCGGCCCAAAGGATTCACTCAAGCAGGCCTTACACTGGATGACTGGCAAACCTACGATTATCTTGACTCCCTTAGCCACGGTTTAGAGAATTAACTCACCGATTATGCCACAATCCAACCAAACGTTGGCTTAGCACAGGTAGCCCTCGGCTTACAGGTTTGTTTAGTGATCGATCAAAGTTACGACGGCGCTGAAAAAAGTGACTTGCGGCCGTTTTCACAGTTATGGCCTTTAAAAGCATCCCCAGGGTCACGCGATTCAGACGCCTGGCAACTGGTCCATATTTAGGATGGCTGCAACGTCCGGAGGGTTGATGTGTGTGTGTGTAACGTGATCCCCTTTTGCGACTTCCTGACCAGAAAAGTCAATGGGGAATCCGAATTCACTTAACAACCTGGTTACTAACCAATCAGCTGCAGGGATTCACTTACCTGGGGCAAGAAAGGTCGTAACGTGGGGCAAAACGTAACCTCTCGCCTAACAACAGAAATTTGGGGCTCCACTGTGGTCGTTGAGTCGAGGACCACCACTCCTGGGGCGACCCCCCCCTCCCCCGCTCAATTGCAGTCGTAACTCGAGGACTACCTGTCGTTTGTGAACCCAGCTCATGTCAGGAGCCTCTCATCAAAACACTGAATGTGTTTTCTATTCCAGCTGAGTCTCGGTGACCATTCGATGACTGCCCTATGCCTTTCTCTCGGAGGAGCCGGCCCCACAAGCAGCCCCACTCGTACATGCCTTCAGATAGCCGGTCCGCCGGTCGAGGTTCAAATGGAGGTTCTTGATCTCCCCAAACTCGGCAAACTTGTCGTGGATGTCCTCCTCAGTTGCCTCCTCATGCACCCCCGTCACAAAGAGGATCCAACCTTCCACCGCTGTAGGGACACGAAAGAGCCAAAAAGAAAAAAGAAAAAGGATGAGGCTGAAACCAAAGGACCCGTTCGAAATGCACGCAGGGAGGCTTTTGACACGCTAAGAGGAGGAAACAAAGCAAGGGCATCGTCTCACATCTCTGAGGACCCGGTTCGTCGCCATCTTGTTCCACGCTGTCGTAATCCTCCCGAACGCGGGCTCTGGAGCCCTCTTCTGTTCCGATACGCCCATGAGCAAAAAACAGGAAACGGGTTTTAGAGGGAGAGAAAGCAAACTTTTGACACACACATGCACATGTAATTAAATACAAGTAGCAACTGAACGTGTTCCTGGAGGTATTGTAAGCTGGTGCTCACTTTCAGAGAATAGCAAATGAGAAACCTGCATGGCACACCTCCCATCCAAGGGAGAGAGCAACAGCACTTAAAGACTTATACCCCGCTTCAGTGCTTTACCACCCTAAGCGGTTTACAAAGCCAGCCTCTTGTCCCCCAACAATCCGGGTCCTCCTTTTACCGACCTCGGAAGGCTGAGTCAACTTTGAGCCGGTCAGGATCGAACTGCTGGCAGTGGGCAGAATTAGCCTGCAATGCTGCATTCTAACCGCTGTTCCATCACTGCTCTGGGGATGCCAAAACCAGTTTAATTTCTCACAGCTTGGCACTGAAGGCGGGAGGACCCTGCCTTTGGAGAACCTCACAGTGATGACACAGACAAACCTTTTGTCAATGCTGCTAACGTGGGGTGTTATTGCTTTGACAACAGATGGAAATGCGTTCATTTTTTTGCTTTTACAGCTGATTGATGCTGGGAGGTGGGGATGTGGACAAGTCCACTTAGTCACAACAACAATAACTCAGCCGTCAGAATTCAAGGTTACTGAGCCCAGAGTTGCTGTGGAGAGAGCCCACGTTTCAAGCTAATTGGGGAACGTGATTTATAACTGTTAGTTGGAGGAGGGAATTGTGCTTTGCTACTTTGTGCCCAGGAGAGGGGAATTCAGTTTTTGGCTTCAACTATGTAGTGCCGATATTATGTTTCTCAAATAAAAGATTCTTTAAGGTAAACAATGCCTCAAAGTTCTTTTGAAGAGTTTCAATCTGTTGGAACCAAGACATCTTTATTCTGTTCTAATGTTGGTCAAGCACAAATGTTTAGCTCTCTAGGTCCGAAACCATGCCTCTATCTCGTGTCGGTTGGGATGGAACATGTCACAGGAAATACCATTTGTTTATATTTCTATATATCCCATCTTTACCATTTTTATAAATAAAATATCTTTATCACTCAGATAAGTGATTCAAGGTGGCAAACATACCTAATTCTCCTTCCTCCTTTTTTCCCCCCGAAACAACAACCCTGTGGCGGTAAATTAGGCTAAGAGAGTATAAAGTCACCCAGTCGGTTTTTGTGCCTAAGGTGGGATGGGAACATACAGTCTCCTGGTTTCTAGTCCTCATGAAACAACTGCAGCTAAATTGAAAGAACAACTTACCTGACCCAAAACCTCTGCCTTTCCTTTTCTTCGCCTTTTCCTTCAATTTGTGGATGCTTTCTAAAGAGAAATCAAATGGAGTCGGATCAATTAACGACAACAAAGAATGGAAAACGCCTAGCTTGTAATGACTGCACAGTCACTCTGAAAGCCCAGTTCACAATACAGTCTCAACTTACAACCATTCGTTTAGTGACTGTTCAGTTACAGCAGCACTGAAAAAGTGACTTATGATCATTTTTCACATGACTGCTGCAGCAACCCCATGGCCGTGTGATCAACACTGAGGTGCTTGCCAACTGACTCATATTTATGACGGTCACTGTGTCCCGGGGTCATGCGAGATCCCCTTTTGCGACCTTCGGACAAGCAAAGTCAATGGGGGGAGCCAGATTCACTTTAACAACTGTGTTTACCAACTTAGCAATTGCCCCAATTCACTTAACAACTACGGCAGTGAAAGATGTAAAATGGGCAAAACTTAACAACTGTCTTGCTTAGCAGTGGAAATGTTGGGCTCAACTGTGGTCGTAGGTTGAGGACGACCTATACAAGTTGAACTCCCCAAATGTATTTATGCCTACTGAGAAGAGAACAGCACATCTGCAAATAAAATCCCTTCTCTGGTCCTTAGGTCCCACATTTCTAATAATTTCAAGATTAGGGAACTAGCAATTAAACCTTGTGACAAGAGATGGAGAAACCTGGACTGTTTATTCTTCATAAAAAAAAAAGGATTATGTGGGGACATAACGTTCTTCAAAGCCTGAAAAAATCCCACATATAAGAAGTTAATTCATTGCCCCCTTCCATCCCGGAGTGCAGAACATGGAAACGACAGATTTAGGTACAGGTAGTCTTCGACTTACAACAGTTCATTGAGTGACCGTTCAAAGTTATGACATTAAAAAAAGTGCGGCTGTTGCAGCATCCCCACGGTTACGTGATCAAAATTCAGATGCTTGACAACTGGTTCATATTTATGACGGTGGCAGTGTCCTGGGGTCACGTGATCCCCTTTTGCAACCTTCTGACCAGCAAAGTCAATGAGGGAAGCCTGATTCACTTAACAACCGGGTGACTATCTTACCCATGGCAGTGATACACTTAGCAATTGTGGCAAGAAAAGTTGTTAAGTGGGGCAAAACTCACTCAACAAATTAGCAACGTAAATTTTGGGGCTCAATTGTGGGTGTACATCAACGACTACCTGTAATAGGAAACCGATTATAAGCAAATACTAGAAATATATATATATATATTTAACGGTAAGAACAGAACCAAGGAGCTAAGAAAAGGGTCATCAGCCCTATGATCACAGAACAGCTAGAAAGAAAGTTTCCTAGTGGGATCTTCAGTGGAAATCAACAACATTCAGAATAAGCCCCTTAACTGTTACGTGCAAAAAAAGGAATAAAAACAAAAGAGATGAACCCAGAATCCATCAGCAGAAGAGCAGGGAAAACAGCTTTTTAACTATAACATGATTTGAACATGAATATATAAAACCTTTAAACTTTGGTTTTACATCTCCTTTACTCATTTCCTATTTATTTATACTTCATATTCCTCAACCCTCCACCTCCCTCGGCGAGGGGGTGGTGTACAATATAATCAGAACAATATAACGAAGGGTTGGAAGGGACCTTGGAGGTCTTCTAGTCCAACCCCTTGCTCAAGCAGGGGACCGGCCTAGACCGTTTCGGACAAACGGAGGAGAGGCCCAAGGCAATTTGAGTACGTTTAATCTTTGGAAAAGACCGCTGAGGGATGTGGGATAACATTTCTCAAATACATGAAAGATTAAGCCATACAACCACCTCAAGACCTGGTTCTCTCTCATTTTTTTATTTTTTATTTTTAATTCCATTTATATCCCGCCCTTCTCCGAAGACTCAGGGCGGCTTACAAGCTTAGCAGTATTTAATTTATTTATTTTATTTTAATTCCATTTATATCCCGCCCTTCTCCGAAGACTCAGGGCGGCTTACAAGCTTAGCAGTAGCCTTCATTCTATGTATATGCCTGCTTATTAGGGCTTTCACACACCCCAAGCGGCATTATTACAAAGTCAGCTTAATTGCCCCCAACAATCTGGGTCCTCATTTGACCTACCTCGGAAGGATGGAAGGCTGAGTCAACCTTGAGCCTGGTGGGACTCGAACCTGCACTAATTGCAGGCAGCCGGTGTTACTTAAGGAGGCATTAGCCCACTGCTCCACCAAGTATGCAGTGCACAGGACGCTGGTTGACCTCTTGAATGCTCAACAGTTATAACAGAATAACAGAGCTGGAAGGGGTCTTGGAGGTCATCTAGTCCAACCCCCCCCGCTCTGGCAGGAGACCCTATCTATACAAGTGGTGTCCAGCTTCTTCTTCAAAGCCTCCAGTGATTGGGGCACCCCTTCTCCGAAGACTCAGGGCGGCTAAAACACAAATCAATGCGCTTAGCAATGGCCTTCTGGTGGAAAGCCGTTCCACTGGCTAATTCTTTCCCCTGTCGTGACCTTTCAGTAAATAATCATTTCAACGTGTTTAAGGACCGTCTTAAGCGCTCAATAACACTGAGAAATGGGTGGGGAAATGAATAGAGGCAGCGCGCATGCGCAGCCGGTCAGCCTCCAGGGCCCACCTCGCAGGGCTGTTTGCCAGGCGGACGGGCGCTTAAAGAAGCCAAAGCAGGGGAATGGCGCGAGCCGTACCGTCGCCGTCCTCGTCCATGGCGAAGTCCTCGCCGCCCGCCTCGTGAAGGTCCAGCACGTCAGCCATGTCGGCCCACCGAACGAGGCTTCTCCAAAGCGGCCGTCGAAATTACTGCCACCGGGCTCGCGAGGGATGACGGGATGGCTTCCGGCCGGGACAGGAAGCGCCGCCTGCTGCTGAAGGCAGAGGGCGGGCCCTGGCAGCCATTTAGAGAAGGTCCAAGCTACAAGAGGGCTACTGAGCCTGCGCGGCGCCTTCGGAGACGGAGCTCCTGAGACGGAGCGCCATCTTGGGAAGGCTTTTCCTCGGAAGGATGGAGGCGTCCCAGGCCGCCCCTTGCGGCGGCGCCGGGAATTGCGCAGCGTCACATTACAAAATGGCTGCTTTCCTATTCAATTTCCTATTCAAACAGCTTCTAATGTTTGCAGCTGGAGGGGCTTCGCCTCCCTCACGGGTAGTCCCCGACTTACAGCAGTTCATTTAGTGACTGAAGTTACAGCGGCACTGAGAAAAGGTGACTTCCGGACCATCTTTCCCACCTAAGACCGTTGCAGCACCCCCAGGGTCAGGTGATCAAAATTTGGACGCTTGGCAACTGACTCGTATTTATGACGGCCGCAGTGTCCGACAGGGTCAGGTGACCCCCTTTTGTGGCCTTCTGACAAGCAAAGTCAATGGGGAAGCCAGTTTCACTGAATGACCGGGTTACTGACTACTGCAGTGATTCACTTAACAACGGTGGCGTCAAAGGTGGTTAAAATGGGGCAAGATTCACTTAAGTATTAGTACCACTTTATGAAATACTTAGTAAGGTCACAGTTGTAACACTGCAGCCAATTTTGGTCACCTCACTACGAAAAAGATGTTGAGACCTTGGAAAAAGTCCAGACAAGAACAACTGAGATGATCCAAGTGTGGAAAATAACTGGAAGTAGCGAGGAAATTTAAAAATAAAAATATATATGCTTTTAGTATTATCATGTAATCATATTTTATAATAATCATTTTATAATCAATTGTCTGAGTAGATGCTTTGAGTATATGGGGAAAAATACAAGCCTCAAGTGGACGGAGGAGAACAGGAGTTACAATAGGGGCCAAGTGTGAGTCACCATCTAGGAATTGTTTTTAAGTACCTTCTGGTACCTGGTACCCCTACTTGATCTGAGAGGTGTAGAACATGGGAGACATGTACATATATGGTCTGAGTAAACAGGATAGTAGGGGAGGGATCTTATTAGTATAATGTAAGCAAACAGGGGCAGAGATAATGTATTCTGTTTAGGCGCTTCTGATAGACTGTAACCTCTAAAGCCTAAGCCAATGGGGCCATGGGGGAGGGAATGGGGCGTCGCGATAGGATGTATATGTATATGTATATTATTGTTATAGTTTTTGGGGCATCCCTGTTCACCGCCCTGAGTCCTTCGGGAGAAGGGCGGTATACAAATAAAATTATTAAATTAAATTAAATTAAATATGTATATGTGGTTTTGGAATTTGGGAGTGTGGTTCAGTGCTTGGCTACATTGCATTGTTTGCCTTCCTGAATCTACCAAGCTTTGCAAACCGTTACTTTTTAGACTTTGTTGTGAAGTCTAATAAACTTCTTTTTCTATTTGCAACTCAAACAGGGCGGATTTCAATTTGTGACTATTTTTGTGTCTAACACAAGGCCTGGAGACTAAAACATACGAAGAACGGCTACGGGACTTGGGTTTGGCTAGTAGTCTAAAGAAAAGAAGAAATAGGGGAGACGTGATAGCAGTGTTCCAGTATCCGAGGGGCTGCCACAAAGAAGAGGGTGTGTGTGTGTGTCAACTTATTTTCCAATCTGCGGGCAGCGGCCGCTGGAAGGCTGCTGCTGAGAAACGACCTCTGTTTTTTCCTCAGCTCCACAATAAGGCATCACTTGGTACTGATACTCCTGCAGCCCAGTGGCCATGTCTGTCCAGGAGAATCGGATAAGATCCAAACGTTTCTAAAAAGGCTTCACTTCCAAACAGTGGAAAGAACAAGAGAAGGAACTTTTCCCAAATCCTGTTTATTACACAAAGCTATGCGTTACAAACCAAGTCCTGAACACGCAAATCATGAGAGAGACAAAGCAGCATAGGAAAGGGTCGCAGGTAACACTGCATGGATAATCTAGAGGTTATCAAGAGTTACAGAAAACAGAACGGTCAGGGGGAAAAAAATCAGTATTTGCATTTGGGCCAAGTGAAAACGGGACTATTCAGTTTTCAAAACTATGCAGGCTATCTCTGGACAGATTCAGGCAAGAAAAATAACCTACCAGTCGGCCAGGCTAGAGTGAACACAGGAGACGAGACGTTCATGTACACATTCCTCTTCAAAGACTTTTAGTTATAAGCTAACTTTATAAATGCTTTTAAACGTTAATATTGTGTAAACAGTAGCTATGTATAAAATATATAAATATATATAAAAAAGAAGATATTGTTTTATTACTTCATGTATACAAATGACAAGGTATTGAAGATCTGAAGACCAAAGAATGTTTTCTTGAGCCCACAGATCACCAGTTAATAATTCCACCAATCAGTCAAATCTTTTTTATAATCGTAGACCAGAACAGATCACCTATCTTTTGCAAATTGTTCCATTTACGTTGAGAGGGCCTGAAGTTTTTGATCAAGAGATAAGAGATCTCTTATGCCACGTTTTTGTACCGGATTAGGGCTTGAAGTTTGCTTATGTGACCAAAAAAAAAAAAAAAGCGAAGAACCAAACTAACCGGACATGCGGGAGACCAACATTCTCTTGAGTGTCCGAAGACTTTGAAAGTAAACCCTGAACAAAACAACAACGTAAAATTAAGTCGTGGTCAATACGGGTAGCCCTTGATTTACAATATTAATGTAGCAACTCTTCAAAGTTAATGGCGCTGAAAAAAAAGGGAGGACCATCCCCATATTGACAACCATCACAGCATTTCCGTAGTCATGTGTATGGCCCAGAGTCCTGCTTAGTAAAAGCCATCAATGAATTTACTGGATGGGTTGCGTAACGCAAATAAAAGAAAAAAAAAACATATGAAGAACAGTTGCAGGAATTGGGTATGTCTGGTCTAGTAAAAAGAAGGACTGGGGGTTACACGATAGTAGTGTTCCAGTATTTGAGAGAGGCTGCCACAAAAAGGAAGGGGTCAACTTATTTTCCAAAGCACCAGAAGACAAAACAAGAAACAATGGATGGGAACTAATCCAGGAGAGAAGCAACCTAAATTTAAGGAGAAACTTCCTAAGAGTGAGAACAATTAACCAGTGGAACAGCTTGCCACCAGACGTTGCGGATGCTCCAACACTGGAAGGTTTTAAGAAGAGACTGGACAGTTACTTGTCTGAAATGGTCTCCTGCTTGAGCAGGGGGTTGGACTAGAAGACCTCCAAGGTCCCTTCCAGCTCCGTTCTGATTGACTGACTGACTGACCGATTGAAAAGAAGAAAATAAGTGCCTTATGCTTGTAATTTAGGGAGCACCAGGATTAATATGTAGATTAATAGGCCACTCAAAAAGCAGCGTTATTCAGTTAAAATACAATCTGAGTGGTGGTTGGACAATAACGGAAACTGTTTTAAGTGCTGTGCTTGTAAGTGGCAAGATGGTGCATATCAAAGTACTTTAACTGTAGCTACATATTTGCATAACATACATCTATGCATTATACCCTAATAACAAACACTGGCATTATTTTGGCAGCGTTTCTTTTCTACATAATACTGATGTCTGTAAAATACCTGGATAGAATCCAGATTTGAGCACAAGACCAGAAAGGCTACATTGTGTGTTCTACAAAAAGTTCTTCAGCAGAGAGACAAAGATAACCAAAGAGGTCCAAGTATAAAATCTATACAGAATTTTTAACAATTTTCTTTTTTTTAAAAAAAAAGTGCAACCAGTCCTCTGTTCTTGGAAAAATGAGGCATTGGAGGCTGTTCCAATGACACAGTTCAGGTTAGATTAGAATCGAAGCTAAGTTCTGAACAAACTCAATGTTGTTTTTTCCCCCCCCCAAAATGTTAATTCAGGTTTCCTCCTCTAATTGGAGGATCCCTTACCCTTAGAACTAAAAATTAAGGCAATTAAGATTAATGATCAAATTCTGGACTAAAGTCTCCTAGACGCCAACATCACATTGCACAATAAAATTAGGGGGAAAAAATCTGGCTTCTTCATACCGGTAACATTCCTTTCGACCTCTTCGGCAAACTACGGTAGGAAGAGAGAGAGGGGAGTGAAAGGAGAGAGGAAGAGCTACGTGGGTCCTAGCAGTTGGAGGAATGCATGTTCCCCAGCTGGCCAGCAGCCAACATCAAGATGTCTTTTTTCTCCTTGTGGAATCTCAGCTCCTTTCCGGCTAGCCGAGCTTCATCTAGTTCACGCTCTGTCGAGGCCAGCTCCCGGGAAAGGGCCCCAGGGACGTTCTGTTCCCGGTTGACCCAGTCCGTGGCCATCTGGTTCCGTATATCATCATCCAGAGCACGATGGGAATAGTGTGCCAGCACCTCCTGGTGGGGGGGAGGGAGGAGAGAGGACATGAATGGTCAAAAAGATGCTCTCCCAAATTCCAGAACCAACAAAGAAGTTTCTCTCCAGTCGGGCAGACGGCTTCACGCCGTTAAGTCGCCCTTCAAATAATTCACCCCAAAATATGGAACAGTTAAGTGACCAATGGAGACACGACTAGGTTCTTGGTAAAAGAACTGGAGCAATCATATACGAAGGAGAGAGAGAGAGAGAGAGAGAGAGAGAGAGAGAGAGAGAGAGAGAGAGAGAGAGAGAGAGAGAGAGAAAAGTAGTCCCTGGCAATTAGTACAGGTAGTCCTCGACTTACGACCACAATTTTATGTCGCTAAGTGAGAAATTTGTTAAGTGACTTTTGCCTCCAGGTGGCACCAAGTTCCAGCAGCTTCAGGAGGCTCATAGCGAAGATGTTTAGCCATGCCAGAGGCTGGACTAGAACTCACCGTCTCCTGGTGATTGGCCCAAAGTCACTGAGACGGCTTTCATGCTTAAGGTAGGACTAGAACTCACCGCCTCCTGGTGATTGGCCCAAAGCTGCCCTGCCAACTCTCATGTCTAAAGTAAGACTACAACTCACTGTCTCTTGGTGATTGGCCAAAAGTTAGCCAGCCGGCTTTCCTTGCTAAGGCAGGACTAGAACTCACTGTCTCCTGGTGATTGGCCCCAAAATCACCCAGGCGGCTTTCGTGCCTAAGGCGGGACTAGAACTTACTGTCTCCCACTTTCCAGCCGGGTGCCTTAACCACTAGCCCAAGCTGGCACCAGGCTTTAGCAGCCAACTTGGGACCACAATTTCAATATGTGTTTGGGGAAAATGCTGAAGCCTTTCTGGGCGAGTTGTAGCAATTACGCAAGAGAAGAGACGCACCTAGAAATCTACACTTTCCAGTCGTTGACCTTATGCTCTCTCGCCAACATTAGCCTGCGAAGGTCCCGAGAGGTCAGGAACACCCAAAGGAGCCCAGGTGGGCAGTGCTGGTTCCCCACCTGGGCGTGCCCAAGTCTTCTCGCTGCTTCCTCCAGCTGCCCTCGGAGGCCCCTCACCCGTTCCTCCTGCTCCTTTGAACAAACCTACCTGTCGTGAACACTGCCTCTCCCGCATGGCTTTAAGGCTACCATTCCAGTGTAGCAGCTGGAAAACTGTCATTAGCTCCTGCCAAAGAAAAGCAGGCCAATTTTGAGCAGGGTTATCAGCAGACAAAAGGCACGGCTAATGTGCCCGAAGCCATTCCATCTCCCGTTGGGGGTTCCGTTTTTGAACATTGCACGAGATCATTTGCCCTTCAATTTGTTACTGGGCGACTCATCATTCAACAATATTCTGGAGGTTTCCAAAACTTTTTAAAAATCAAATTCTGATAAATGTCCGAAACAAGATTTTCAGGTTACCGTCACATGAATTTGCCGTGTCACAAACATTAATTCCTTAAACATCTCTTATCTCAGGGGCTGCCCCAAAGAAGAGGGAGTCAAGCTATCCTCCAAAGCACCAGAAGGCAGGACAAGAAGCAACGGATGGAAACTAGTCAAGGAGAGAAGCAACCTAGAACTAAGGAGAAACTTCCTGATAGTTAGAACAATTAACCAGTGGAACTACCTGCCTCCAGAAGCGGTGAATGCTCCAACACTGGGGGTTTTTAAGCAGAGACTGGACAGCCATTTGCCTGAAATGGTATAGGGTTTCCTGCCAGTGGGGGTGGACTAGATGACCTCCAAGGTCCCTTCCAACTTTTTTATTGGTTGTTGTTGTTATTAAGGCATTGCAACAGGCTTTTATCTTAGGATATCTGATGATTATCAGAGTTGGTCAACAAATTAAGAACAATAATGATCCTACATTTCTGTGCCAATTCCACCTCTCCTGCGTATTTTGCATCCCCTCTTCATAAACAGTTACTCGTCATTAAGTCAGTAGGCCAGGTTTTAGCAGCAAAAGTCTGGATTGCATAATCCAATTAAGAATACCTGGAACTCTAGCATGGATTTCCCTTTGTTGGACTCCAACATGAAGCGAAAAGCACCAATACCGGTACTCGGACTATCGGCTTCCTCTCTGTTGCCCTGTTGGGAAGACAAACATTAGGTTAGATTGGATTAGCATGGAAGGGCCAGCTTTTTATACAAAAAAGGATTCCTACTTTGGATTAAAATTTGGTGGAACATTCAAAAGATTTTTAAGAGAAAGATGAAAGTTTTCTCCACAATTGTTTTTATTGGGTATTGTTGTAGATTGCGATACTAAAGAAATCAATTTGATGTTGAATTTGATAACAGCAGCACGGTTACTGGTGGGACAATACTGGAAGAAGGATAGTTTGCCTACTATAGAAGAATGGGTAAAGTATCGAATCTTGCAGAAATGTCTAAGATTTCTGCTTATTTGAAGGATCATTCACAAGAAAGATATATTTCAGTTTGGAGAAGATGGATAGATTATATTCAGAACAAATATGGGACTAAAAAGTTCCACTTAGCTTATGAGTAGATTTTAGAGGGATATTGTTATTAATTTTAGTATTAGTATTGATTATATTTTTGTTTAAGTTATTATTATGTTTTTAATAATTTGAATGTATCTATGTTAAAGGGGAGTTAAAGCACATTATGAATTTGGTTAATTTTATAATGGATAATTTTAGTTGTTGTTGTTGTTAGCTGCGAAGTCGTGTCCGACCCATCGCGACCCTATGGACAACATTCCTCCAGGCCTTCCTGTCCTCTACCATCTTCTGGAGTCCATTTAAGCTCACGCCTACTGCTTCAGTGACTCCATCCAGCCACCTCATTCTCTGTCGTCCCCTTCTTCTATTGCCCTCGATCTTTCCCAGCATTAGGCTCTTCTCCAGTGAGTCCTTCCTTCTCATTAGGTGGCCAAAGTACTTGAGTTTTAGCTTCAGGATCTGGCCTTCTAAAGAGCAGTCAGGATTGATCTCCTCTAGGACTGACCGGTTTGATCGCCTTGCGGTCCAAGGGACTCGCAGGAGTCTTCTCCAGCACCACAGTTCAAAGGCCTCAATTCTTTGGCGCTCAGCCTTTCTTATGGTCCAACTTTCACTGCCATACGTTGCAACTGGGAAGACCATAGCCTTGACTATACGCACTTTTGTTGACAGGGTGATGTCTCTGCTTTTTAGTGTGCTGTCTAGATTTGCCATGGCTTTCCTCCCCAGGAGCAAGCGTCTTTTAATTTCTTGGCTACAGTCCCCATCTGCAGTGATCTTGGAGCCCAGGAAAATAAAATCTGTCACTACCTCCATTTCTTCCCCATCTATTTGCCAGGAATTGAGAGGGCCAGATGCCATGATCTTGGTTTTCTTAATGTTAAGTTTCAACCCAAGTTTTGCACTCTCCTTCTTCACCTGCAACAAGAGGCTCTTTAGTTCTTCTTCACTTTCTGCCATTAGAGTGGTATCATCTGCGTATCTTAGGTTGTTGATATTTCTTCCGGCAATCTTAATTCCAACTTTTGATTCATCTAGCCCTGCCTTTCTCATGATGTGCTCTGCATATAAGTTAAATAGGCAGGGCGACAGTATACAGCCTTGCCGGACTCCTTTCCCAATTTTGAACCAATCAGTGGTTCCGTGTCCAGTTCTCACTGTTGCTTCTTGACCCGCATATAGGTTTCTCAAGAGACAAATAAGATGGTCTGGTACTCCCATCTCTTTAAGAACTTGCCACAGTTTGTTATGATCCACACAATCAAAGGCTTTAGCATAGTCAATGAAGCAGAAGTAGATGTTTTTCTGGAACTCCCTAGCTTTCTCCATGATCCAGCGTATGTTGGCAATTTGATCTCTAGTTCCTCTGCCTCTTCGAAATCCTGCCTGCACTTCTGGTAGTTCTCGATCCACATACTGCTGAAGTCTAGCTTGTAGGATTTTAAGCATGACTTTACTAGCATGAGAAATGAGTGCAATGGTGCGATAGTTTGAACATTCTTTGGCACTGCCTTTCTTTGGAATTGGAATGTAAACTGATCTTTTCCAATCCTGTGGCCATTGTTGAGTTTTCCAAATTTGCTGGCAAATTGAGTGTAGCACTTTTACTGCATTGTCTTTTAAGATTTTGAATAGCTCAGCTGGAATACTGTCACTTCCACTAGCTTTGTTGTTGCTCAGCTTTTCTAAGGCCCACTTCACTTCACATTCTAGGATGTCTGGCTCGAGGTCAGTGACCACCTCATTGTGATTATCAGGGACGTTAAGCTCATTCTTGTATAGTTCTTCTGTGTAATTTTGCCACCTCTTCTTAATCTCTTCTGCCTCTGTTAGGTCCCTGCCATTTTGGTCCTTTATCATGCCCATTTTTGCATTAAACGTTCCCTTCATTTCTCCAATTTTCTTGAAAAGATCTCTGGTCCTCCCTATTCTATTATTTTCTTCTATTTCTTTGCACTGTTCATTTAAGAAGGCATTCTTATCTCTTCTAGCTATTCTCTGGAATTCTGCATTCAATTGGGTGTATCTTTCTTTTTCTCCCTTGCCTTTCGCTTCCCTCCTTTCCTCAGCTATTTGCAAAGCTTCCTCAGACAGCCATTTTGCTTTCTTGCATTTCTTTTTCTTTGGGATGGTTTTGGTTGCTACCTCTTGTACAATGTCGCGAACCTCTGTCCATAGTTCTTCAGGCACTCTGTCTATCAGATCTAATTCCTTAAATCTATTTGTCACCTCTACTGTATATTCAACAGGGATATGATTTAATTCATACCTGAGTGGCCTAGTGCTTTTCCCTACTTTCTTCAGTTTAAGCCTAAACTTTGCAAGGAGAAGCTCATGGTCTGAGCCACAGTCAGCTCCTGGTCTTGTTTTTACTGACTGTATAGAGCTTCTCCATCTTTGGCTGCAGAGCATATAGTCAATCTGATTTCTGTGTTGACCATCTGGTGATGTCCATGTGTAGAGCTGTCTCTTGGGTTGTTGGAAAAGAGTGTTTGCTATGACCATTGTATTCTCTTGACAGAATTCTATCAGCCTGTGCCCTGCTTCATTTTGCACTCCAAGGCCAAACTTGCCTGTTATTCCAGTTATCTTTTGGCTTCCTACTTTAGCATTCCAATCCCCCATGATGATAAGAACATCATTTTTTGGTGTTAGTTCTATAAGGTGCTGTAGTGCTTCATAGAACTGGTCAATTTCATCCTCTTCAGCACTGGTGGTTGGGGCATAGACCTGGACTACTGTGATATTGAATGGTTTGCCTTGGATTCGAACTGAGATCATTCTGTCATTTTGAGGATTGTATCCCAGTATTGCTTTTCCTACTCTTTTATTGACTATGAAGGCTACTCCATTTCTTCTGAAGGATTCTTGCCCACAGTAGTATACCTGATGGTCATCTGAATTAAATTCACCCATTCCTGTCCATTTTAGTTCGCTGATACCTAAGATGTCAATGTTCAGTCTTGTCATCTCTTGTTTGACCACGTCCAGTTTTCCTTGATTCATGGATCTTACATTCCAGGTTCCTATGGAGAAAAAATCTTTACAGCATCGGACTTTCCTTTCACCACCAGACATATCCACAGCTGAGCGTCCTTTCGGCTTTGGCCCAGTCGCTTCATTCTTTCTGGCGCTACTAGTACTAGCCCTCTGCTCTTCCCCAGTAGCATATTGGACACCTTCCGACCTGAGGGGCTCATCTTCCAGCGTCATATCGTTTTGCCTTTTGGTACTGTCCATAGGGTTTTCATGGCAAAGATACTGGAGTGGTTTGCCATTTCCTTCTCCAGTGGATCACATTTTGTCAGAACTCTCTGCTATGACCTGTCCGTCTTGGGTGGCCCTGCACGGCATAGCTCATAGCTTCATTGAATTACGCAAGCCCCTTCGCCACGACAAGGCAGTAATCCATGAAGGGGTAATTTTAGTTAGAATATGATTATTATATCTATAACCCTGTATTCAGCTCTGGGAAGGGGGGTGGTTTGGGGTGGGTGGGTTTTGGGGATATGTATTGTAATTTTTTTTAAAAAAAACTCTTTAACAATAATAAAAAAAGGATTCCTACTTTAAGAAGTTTTCACAAAGCTGCAGTTTTGGGATGTGAGTTGTATAAATATATGAATATTCCATAGGGCTGGGGCTGAGGTAGCCCTTAACATATGACTAGCTTAACTCACAACTAGCTTAGCAACCATTCAGTTACAACTGACCCCCCCCAAAAGGGGCTTACAACCTCGACTTGAAGTTCGCTTAACGAACTTTATGGGTTCACTTAACAATTGTCAGGTGCAAGAAGTCAGGAAGCATGGTAGAATTCAAAATAACTACAAATTGATTTTATGCGACTGATACAGAAGCTTCTGAACTACTAATGGTCAAAGCAAACTGGCACCAAATAACAGATTTCGGGGGAGGGGGGGCTGGATTTAGGTCTCTTACAGGAACACAGAGACTCCAAATTGAGGATGCGTTTGACCCCACCTGCTTCTCTCCTACAACAGCCACAGCATTTACTTAATGCCATCTTTGCTTAATGGCCAACACAAAAAAGTTTGTAAAACTGAGCACAGTCATACGATGACCGCTTTATGATGGTTACAACCTACAAACAAACTTGCGGGCTCCATTACTGGTAGGCAGGAGAAAATCTTGTCGGTATAAAAAGAATGTTGCTAGGCATCCAAAAAAAAAAAAGATATTGAAAGTTTGCCATGGTGGCGAGTATCTGTCGCTCGGGTGTAGGATGAGGCTGGAGGTTCATTCTCCGAGCTTGTGGGTTGGTTTCTGAACGTTTTGTTTCCAGGCTAGGTAACATCTTCAGCGGAGTTTAGGGTGTGTGTGTGTGTGTGTGTCTTTCTGGTTATAAAGGCTTTGTGTGGTCAGTAGGTCTCGTGGTGGGTCAGGTGTGGGTAATGTCAAGTGAGGGTCTTGTGATGGGGAGGTCATGTCAGGTAAGGGTCCCTGGTAAGTGAAGTTGGCTGAGGGTCAGTGCTATCCCTAATTGGCTGTGCAGTTGATTCAAATTCTGAGGGGTTCATAGGCTGTTCATAGTCTGTTGATGGAGTTGCTTGTGGAGTGCCAGGCTTCGATGAACTCACGCAGGTGGTAGCGTGGCCGATGATTCCTGTATTGCTCCAATTGAATCGATGCTGTTTGGTGTCAGTGTGGGCAGAGATTACAGATTTGGGATTGTGGCGTTTGACTGCCAGCTGATGTTTATGTATTCTGTTTTTTAATCAATGTGAAGTTTGTCCCACACAGAATTAGTTGCAATTGTTAGTTAATTTTGTAAATTACGTTGAAAGTGCCAGGGGTAAATATGATACACGCACTTATAACTGGGAGTACACAACGATGGTCAACACTATTTATTTTCATTGCACACACAGAAGCCCTTAACAATAAAGGATTCCAGAAGGATTCCTAAAGATTTATGAATTTTCCCTACAATTATTTCCCTACTAATTACAGAACCTTTAAAAGGACTTACATTGAAAGATGCCAAAGCCTCGATGACACTTTTCTCAATAAATTCGTCTGTGATTCTACGGGATGGATGTTCATTGAAGACTGAATTCATCAGTGCAATCTTTGCAGCGCTTCTCCTGGCTTCAGCCTTTGTTGGACAAAACTGAAGTGGGGTTGGAGAAGAATATGAGGCAGACGTAAGAACGGAAGCTATATGGGTAAGTTAACGAAGTTATCCCTAAATTTTAATTATGCTGCAAAGTGCACTATTGAATTGCTGTTCTTTGATAGGCTGCAAGTGTCAGAAAGGTTTGAAAGCTCAGCACCCTAGAAAGAACGAACCTCACAGGATGCTGAAAGTCAGCATGTACATTTACAGAAAGAAATTCCACAATAATATTTGTTAATAAAATTAACTGGTTTAAAACCAAACTCTGGCTACTTGATCCTAAACACCCAATGCTATTTTCCAAGTGCTCAGATATTCCTGTTCATTTTGGATGCCTGTTTCAAATCCCAGAAACGGAATAATTTAGCCAAAAACCTTTGCTGCTTTAGGCTCTGTTAAGCCCAGGATTTGGAATAGCTGAGGATTACAGCATTCCTGAAACTTATGGCTGATATTATGCAGTTAAAGGTGCCACGCACTTTGAATTTTTCACATTTACAGCACAGTAAGTGTACAGCACAGTACATTGCTATGTCTCATAGCTTGTCTTTTCATTAAAAGAAAGGCTGTTCAAAACCAAAGATATTTTCATCAATTCCACCTGACTAGGATTCCATATATTTTTTCTTTTTCTTTTTATGACTCTTTAAACTCTTCCTTTGGGGTGGAGTCGGGGCGACTAGGTGGAGCTGAGCGTTTACTGGCTGGATGCCCTTCCTGACGCCTGTGTGGAGTTCACAGCAGATATTTTCTCTTTGCGCCATCAGAGAAACATCTGCCACTGCCTGAGTTTGAACTCTCAACCTTCCAAGTGGGAGGTGAGTCTTTACCTCTAGGCCACTGCTCTGTTCAAATCTAAGATTCCATAAATAAGACAATCTAACCTGAAAACTGCCAAAACAGCTCCCTCCTGGCAACGTAACATAGCAAATGTAAGGAGGACTGTTAGATGACACCATCTCGTAAACCACCAGAGCGCCATTTTTCAAATCAGCACCGCGTGACTGCTTCATCTGCCAGAATTCCTGAAGCGCTTCAACAACATTGACTGAAAATAAGGAAAGCAGAGTCTGTCAGAATATTAACGGTTATTTACACACACAGCTACAACATAGAGCTTTCCCGATGAATGAATGAACCTTTTATTGTCAAAGTACAACCATGTATACATTGAGATTGGCTGAGCCTCCCTTCGTGCCCCCACCCCCCAGCTTACAGTGACACAAACCCTCCATCACTGCTGCAATTGGAGAATCCAGAGAGCTACTACAGATAAGTTTTTAATTTACAACCATAATTGGGTTCACTGTCATAACTGCGGAACCAAGTTATAAGTAGCCCCAGGGAAGTTCATCATAACTTTTAATGGTCATTAAGCGATCGATCGTTAAGTCAAGGACTACTTATAGCAAAAAATGCTCCTGTAAGAATTCCACACAGCTTCTAAAATTAATTCATGTACAGACACTACCATTTTTAAATAATAACTAAAAGAACCAAACAGAAAACTCAAAATCAAGGTTTAATTAAATGCTGGACATAATACACTAACTAAAGATAATGTATTTTTAATCTTCTAAAATGCATTTTCCAATGAAAAACCAGAAATTTCAGTACTATTGTTAATAAACACTTCAGCCTAACAAAACTCTTGACCCTGAGCCTCTACAGCAGGGGTGTCAAACTCAATTTCATTGAGGGCTGCATCAGCATTGCGGTTGCCCTCAAGGGGCCGGGTGGGCGTGGCCAGGGTGGGCGTGGCCTACTGGGTGGGCGTGGCTAGAGTGCACATGGCCTACTGGGTGGGCATGGCTAGAGTGCGTATGGCCTACTGGGTGGGCATGGCCAGCTCTACATTGTTTGCATCAAGAGTGCCTATGGGGGCCTGGGCAGGAGTGGGACAGATCTAAGGGTCTCTGGAAGAAGGAGGGTCTCTGGGCCAGGGCCAAGGCAGTGGGGGCCGTTCCCTCACTGTTTCCAGGGTGGCTTCGTGGGCCGCATGAAACCACTTCGCGGGCCGGATCTGGCCTCCGGGCCTTGTGTTTGACATGTCTGCTCTACAGCAAGGGTGTCAAACTCGCAATGTCACGTGATGTGTCGCGACATATCGCGACTATTTCCCCATTGCTGAGGTGGGCGCAGTTTTGACATGACGCATCCGGCCTATGGGCCGGCAGTTTGACAACCCTGCTCTACAGCTACTTTAAGTTAGCATCTACTATTTCTAATGTAGTGCATATAGGTAATCCTCGACTTACAAGTTTGTTTAGTGACCGATCAAAGTTACAAGGGCGCTGAAAAAAGCAACTTGTGACCCTTTTTCAGTTACGACCTTTGCAGCATCCCCATGATCATGTGATCAAAATTCAGATGCTTGGCAACTGGTTCATATTTATGATGGCTGTCATGTCATGGGGTCACGTGATCCCATTTTGCGACCTTCTGACCATCAGTCAATGGGGAAGCCAGATTCACTTATCAAACTTGTGATTCATTTAGCAACTGAGACAAGAATGGTCGTAAAATGGGGCAAAACTCACTTAATAAATGTCTCACTTAGCAACAGAAATTTTGGGGTCAACTGTGGTCGTGAGATGAGGACTACCTGTATGCTAAATATTTATGAATCCTAAGCAATGGAAGGAACACCTGGAACATCAGTCAGAAATCACACGTGTTATTTATAAATGTTGATTACTCTCTTGGTCCCAAACTGGTCCTTGCCTTGCCTTGCCTATGACACACATCTGACTTGCGATACTTAAGAAGAAAGAGTAAATGATTCCATATGGCCTTGCAGGCTTTCAGAGCCAGAAAAGGAGCTCTGAGTCAAGCTATAGAGTGCCTGCCAAGCACTTACTGTTTGAAATGTACAAAGCAGCATCCACTGGAGGCACTCCTGCTACCCAACTGCCACTTAAGCAAACAATTGTAGCCAATGACCTCAATATGAAAGGGAAGGTTCGCCCCCCCCTTAGAATCGTATAAAATACCTTAATATATCTTTCTCTATCCCTACACATATTTCTTAAATAAGATTTTGAGAAAATAATTGACAGAACTTTACAGAATTCCAGAACAAATAGTTGGCGGTTCAAACATGTTCCAAACTTTAGAGTTATTACTGCTTTAAAAAGCCTCGGTAAGGGCACACTTGAAATGCTGCATCCGGTTTTGATCGCGACAATGTGAAAAAAGGTGTTGAGACTCCGGAAAGAGTGAAAAGAAAAGCAAGAGATATGATTAGGGGGCTGGAGGCTAAAAAATACAAAGCATGGTTACTGGATATGTCTAGTCCAGTGAAAAGAAGGACCAGGGATGACATGAAAGCAGTATTCCAATATTTGAGGGGCTGCCCCAAAGAAGAGGGAGTCAATCTATTTTCCAAAGCACCTTAAGGCAGGATGAGAAGCAACGGATGGAAACTCATCAAGGAGAGAAGCAACCTGGAACTAAGGAGAAATTTCCTGACAGTGAGAACCAGCTTGCCTTCAGAAGCTGTGGGTGCTCCATCACTGGAGGTTTTCAAGAAGAGACTGGACAGCCCCGTCTGAAATGGTCTAGGGCAGACATGTCAAACACAAGGCCCAGGGGCCAGATCCAGCCCGCGAAGTGGTTTCATGTGGCCCGCGAAGCCATCCTGAAAACAGTGAGGGACCGGCCCCCACTGCCTTGGCCCTGGCCCAGAGACCCTCCATCTGCCAGAGAGCCCCAGATCTGTCCCACTCCTGCCCAGGCCCCCATAGGCACCCTTGATGCGAACCATGTAGAGCTGGCCACGCCCACCCAGTAGGCCATACGCACTCTGGCCACGCCCACCCAGTAGGCCACGCCCACCCTGGCCACACCCACCTGGTCCCCTGAGGGCAACCATAATGCTGATGCGGCCCTCAATGAAATTGAGTTTGACACCCCTGGTCTAGGGTCTCCTGCTAGAGCAGGGGGGTGGACTAGAGGACCTCCAAGGTCCCTTCCAGCTCTGTTTTTCTGCTATTCTGTTAACTGAAGGGTTTTGCTCCAAACTCTCAGAAGTGAAACCCATGTACAGGTAGTCCTTGACGTACGACCACAATTGAGCCCAAAATTTCTGTGGCTAAGCGAGACATTTGTTAAGTAAATTATGCCCCACTTTACGACCTTTCTTGCCATAGTTGTTAAGTGAATCGCTGCAGCTGATAAGTTGGCAGCCTGGTTGGTAAGTGAATCTGGCTTCGCCATTGATTTTGCTTGTCAAAAGGTTGCAAAATAAGTTATGACCAGATGAATTTCTCCAGCCACATAATGTGGCATGGAGGAAATTGTCTCTTCTTCACTAATCACAATCGTGAAAAGGTAATAAAGTTGAAAATCTACACAAACTCAACAGTGCAGTCTGCTTCACAATGACTGGTAGGAAAGTGCTATTATTAAAGCAATCTCAGATGTCACACATCAGACTGACAGAAACAGAAGCCTAAACAAGCTGTGCTCGGAAACACAGGGCTGCATCCAACAGACTGCCAGAAAAGGAAGCCTATCATTATGATGTTGAATTAAGAGAGACCACAATTATATGGTCCAACTTTCTGCAATCTTCAGTAAAAACAACTAAACCACCCTCGACAGACGGTCCTCTTAAAAACCTACAAAGATGAAGAGTTCACCACCCTGACGCATGTTCACCTATAAAGCCACTTAACAGGAGGGAGTCCGTGCAGACTGATGCTCTGTTCTCGTCTCCGCGGCCTTTATCGCCAACAATGAAACGCATCCCAGTCTATCTCAGGGGAATGGTCTGCACATTGGATAGCCCTATGTTCATAAAAATGTTCCACACGCGATCGGAAACACAGCACGCCAAATGAGAAAAGCACTCTGCGTATGTTCACAGGCACAGCCTTCGTAAATACACCAATGACCCATGCTCCAGGTCTGCGACCACTCGCCACAGCCCACTGGTCATGGTTGACTCACTGCAGTCAACTCAACGCAGCACGACTTGCCCCAGGACACGTGTTACCCTGACACCGAAGAAATAGTCAAACAGAATCATTAAAGGATGGATGCCAAAGGAGGGACAAGTGTGAATGACAAAACTTACAAGTATTTTTTTTAAAAAATTGCTTTAACTAATTAAATTGAACGGTTGAATTCTCCCGCAAGTTGTCCCATGGCCATTGTCCCATGGCAGTTGAGTTGTCCATGCCGAGCTGTCCCATTCCAGAGCTGTCCCATTCCACCTTGCTCCCAACTTACAGGCAGTCCTCGACTTGCAACCACTCGCTTAGTGACCCAAGTTACAACAGCGCCGGGGGGGAAAAAAGCGACCGCTTGTTCACACTTACAGCCGTCGGAGCAGCAGCAGCATTCCCAGGGTCGCCCGTGAGCCAAGCTCAAGGCGCTTGGCCACTGAATTCGCATTTAAAAATAAAAATAAAAAATAAATTTAGGGCCGCTGCTGTGCGTCCCGAGAGTCACGGCGGTCCCCTTTTGCGACCTTCTGACCAGCCAAGCCAAAGGGGGGGGGGAAAAGCCCGATTCACTTAACGACCGCGCTGCTAATTTAACCGCAGGGCTTCACTTAACGACCGTGGCGAGGACAGGTGCTCAAAGGGGGGGACAAAACCTCCCTCAACAACGTGGGGCGCCCCCCCCGGGGCTGGAGTGTGGTCGTAAGTCGAGGACTGCCGGCGTCTAACGGGCCTGCAGAGCCCTCCCCATCCCCCCTCGAGGCCGGAGCGACCCCGTCGAGCGGGGTGAAGCCGAGGGGAGCCGGCTTTCTGCCCCGAAGGGCGGGCGCGGCTCCTCACCGCGGCCGTATCCCTGCGTGTGCTTGGCGAAGCTCCGCACCACGGCCTCCACGGCCTCCCTCAGGACGGCGGGCGGCCCGGCGGCGGCCCCTGCTCCTCCTCCTCCTCCCGGGGGGCTGGAGGCGGCGGCCCCCGCCGTCACGCCGGGCAAGAGGGCGGGCGGGAGCGGCGGCGGCGGCGGCGGCGGCGGCCCCAGGGTGAGCGTCAGCCCGAGCGGCGGCGGGGGCGGCGGGAGGGGCGGCGCCGAGGCGGCCGAGGGGAGCAGCGCCCCCGCCGTCACGCCCGGCCTCAGCGAGCGCAGGCTCCCGCCGACGCCCGGCTGCAGCCGCTGGACGCGGAGCGACTCCATCCCTGAGGCGAAGAGACGCGGCGGCGGCGGCGGCAGCGGCCGCGCGCAACTCCCCTCACAGCCGAGCTGTCAGTCGTCGCCGGGCAGACCAATGGCGGAGCGCCTTCTCCGGCGGGAGGCGGGCTCTCCCGCCCTCCGGCCCAATCGTCATCGTGAGTCTCTCAAAAGCGGGGAGACTGACGGCCGAGTTGCTTTGGGGAGGCCCCATCGGCCTTGGTTAGCCAATGGGGATGGCGAAGAGAAAGCGGGCGGGCGCACGCTCCGGAGGCTACGCAACGTCTCCCGTCCCGACCCCGTCAGCGGGAGCCAATCAGAGGCCTGGGATGAGTTTGACCCTCGCGCGCTCCTGTAGCGGAGGCGGAAGTGGAGGTGTTTACCTCTCCTCCAGCGCCCGACAGTCGGGCGAGGGCCGAGGCGGTCCGCCAGGCGGAGGCAGCTCGGTCGGTTTCCCCCCCTTCGGCCTCCTCGATGGATTCCTGGGTCCGTTTCAGCGCGCAAAGCCAAGCCAAGGAGCGGGTGTTCAGGTTTGCACGAGCGAAGGGCGGTGGGTGAAAAAAACCAGAGTGCAGGCAGTCCTCGACTTACAACAGTTCGTTTAGTGACCGTTCGGCGTGAAAACGGCACTGGAAAAAAAGGGACTTGGGGCCATTTTTCACACTTACGACCGTTGCAGCCTCCCCGGGGTGGGTGGGGGGTGTCACGTGGTCCAAATTTGGACGCTTGGCCACTGACTCGTATTTATGACCCTCGCAGTGTCCGAAAGTCACGTGATCCCCTTCTGTGACCTTCCGACAAGTGACGTCAATGGGGAAGCCAGATTCACTTTTAACAACCAGGTTACTAACTTAACAACTGCAGGGCTTCACTTAATAGCTGACAAGAAAAGGTCGTAAAACGGGGCAAAGCTCACTTAACAAATGCCTCACTTAACAACAGAAAAATTCAGCTCAATTGTGGTCATGTGTCCAGGATTACCTGTATTTTATTTTTAAAAATCACGGGATTCGTTTGGTTTACGTTGAGTTAATCTCAGCAGGTATCAAGAGAAGAGAAATATTCGTAGCCCAGGATTGAATTTTGGGGTCCTTGGTGCTCTCTGAGTTTGGTGGTTTTCCTGCAGAAACGTCAATATCAAACTACTTAAAGGCAGCACTGATTCCAGTTGTGCTTTGTACTGCAAACATGGACTTGCACATAACTAGGGCACCACCACCACAACAATGGCAACACTTGCTTTCTTTTCCTCTTGGCCTTGCTTTTCTCTCGTCCTCACCCCATGGGTGAAAAAGGCGTAGGTGTCCTTAACTACGTCATCCAATTTTTTATCTCTTGCCCCATCCACATTCCGCCACTTAGGGTGGCTACCTTGGAAAGAATTTGGGTGTCTGGAAATTGAGGCAGTGAAAACAGCGTGGGTATTGGCAATGAGAGCATCCAATCTTATGCTGATAGGTGATAGCAAAAATGCTGCGGTTTGTTCCTAAAAGTGGATCCCCAATTTCCTTCCCTCTTGCTTACTTATGTGTATGTAATCACATAATTCACCATGCTGGCTGAGCAATTCTGGGAAGTCCACAAGTCATAAAAGGGCCAAGTTTGAAGACCCCTGGCGTAGGGCAAGATAATATCAAAGAATTTATAATAGAATCTAAGCAAACCATATGCTGGATTTTCCTTCTTTTATTAAAACCCAGTACAGGGAGTCCTCAACGTACGACCACAGCGGAGCCCCAAATTGCTAAATGAGACATTTGAATTTTGCCCCATAATTTTGACACACTTGTTAAGTGAATCACTATAATGGATAAGTTAGTAACTCGGTTGTTAAGTGAATCTGGCTTCCCTATTGCCTTGGCTTGTCCAAAGGTCACAAAAGGGGATGACATGGCCCTGGGACAGTGCAACCGTCATAAATATATGAACCAGTTGCCAAACATCTGAATTTTGATGAGGTGACCGTGATTGAACATGCAACGGTCGTAAGTATGAAAACCAGTCGTAAGTTACATTTTTCAGTGCCGTTGTAACTTCGGTCACTAAATCAACTACCTGTAGAACCAAACTGGGAGATAATAACTTGTCCCATAACTCCTGTCTTCTTTATTACCTTGCCTTGCTTAGCTTATGAGATAGCTGTGTCCAGCTGTTTGTATGGGAATTATCCTAGGCTCTTTAGCTAACAAATCACGATTGGATCTCTTTTAACTGCTGCTTGTTGTATTCGGTCCAGAGCTGCCCAGTATGCCTGCACCCTACTAAGCTATGTCCTGCAAAAGAATGGCGCTGAACCTGATTTCCTTGGTAGGATCAAGCAGCTGGAGGCTCATCTGAGTTTGGGACGCAAGCGTAAGTGTGATGGGAACTGACTGGGCTGGGAGGGCAGAGTTACAGAAGGTATTTTGGCCCTGGAGGGGCAAGAAGGTTGGGCAGGGGAGCAATGGGGCTTGCTCCATTGAGATATAAGATAATCTTTATTGTCATTTTTTTTACTGTGGGCATAAGGGCACACATCAAAAATGAAATTTAGTTGCCCGCTCTCAAAGTGGAACACATACCCGACACTACACCTAAGCATACTATATACACATATGTATAGACCCAGGGAGGGACTCAGTGGGTTAGGACGCTGAGCTTGTCGATCAGATGGTCAGCAATTTGGCGGGTTGAATCCCGAGTGCCGTGTAACAGAGTGAGTGCCTGTTTACTCATCCCAGCTTCTGCCAACCTAGCAGTTCGAAAGCACGTAAAAAATGCAAGTAGAAAAACAGGGATCACTACGGTGGGAAGGTAACAGCGTTCTGTGTGCCTTTGGCGTCTAGTCATGCCGGCCACATGACCACGGAGACGTCCTCGGACAAGCGCTAGCTCTTCGGCTTTGAAACAGAGACGAGCACCGGCCCCTAGAGTCAGAAATGACTAGCATGCATGTGCGGGGGAACCTTTACCTTTTATAGACCCACACCCCTACATATACACAACAAATAAATATTAAATACTGTCCATCTTGAATATATAAGAACCTTGTGAACCTTGAGAGTTCACAAGGTTAATTGCTGTATGGAATGAAACTATGGCTGAATCTGGATGTTCTGCTGCGGGTACCACAAAGCCACACACACACACACACCCAAGGTAACAAGGAAAACAGGTTGTGAAGAGGAATTTGCAGCTGAATTGCAAGCAGCTGCAGCTATCAAGGAGATAGCCGGAGGGATCAAAAAACAGGCAGAGAAGAGATGGAGTCTGTAAGGATGTTGAGAGGCACGCAGTGCCAAAGCTGGCGATGCCCCCGAAGACGGGAAAGCAGCAAGGAGGAGGATGGCAAAATTTCATCTGGGCACTTATTTTTGCCGATAGGACGATCTACCCCTGCTGTTTTGATTCAAAAAAAAATACACAATTTTGTTTCTATTTGGAAACCGCTTCTGGTTTGTGCTCCAGGTGGGGGAAAAAAAATGAAACATTGATTTGGGGTTTTACTGATTAGAGAGTTATCGAAATTGCTAGTTTATACTATTGGGTAAAAGTTAAAAAGTTTTTTTTATTGAAAAGTTTTACAGTACATTTTTTAAAAAGCAAAACCCCTCCCAACCCCCTCCCCTCTCCCCAAACTGCTAGGTTGGCAGAAGCTGGGACGAGTAACAGGCGCTCACTCTGTTATGCGGCACTCGGGATAAAAAGGGAATTGCTTGCCATTCCACCCAGCCTATTTCAAGGCCCCTCCCATGGTGAGCTGTGGAAATAAGCCAGGGTGGATTGGGCACATCTGTCACTATGGGCTTTCTTTCCAGTGTTCCGGCTGGGGAACTCTGCTGATGCTGTGGAGGCAGCCAAAAGAGCCATCCACCTGTCGGATATCGTCCTTCGTTTCTGCATCACAGTGAGCCATTTGAACCGAGCCATGTACTTCGCCTGTGACAACATCTTGTGGGCAGGAAAATCGGGTCTCGTTCCACACATGGACCACGAGAAGTGGAGTCAGCGGTCATTCAGGTGAAACTCCCTCCCTCTAAGCTTTGTCTTCTGCTTAAGGGCTCCAAGTTGTGGGAGGAAATGGCTAGTTCAGTTCTGAGAACGCAAAGCAAGTCTTATCAAATTAAAAACCTCGAAGCGCTCTTTAAAAATTCATCTCCTCATACCACAAAGACTTGAAACAGTGAAAGAGCCACGGTTCCCTCACAAAAGGAAAAACTGGGAGCCGCAAAAAAATGTGTTTGACTGAAGAGTGGAGCCAAGGCGAGATATGCACCTACCCTGCATATTTGAATTGATTGGTTGAACTTTTTTAGTCCCATTTTTTTTTTTTGGACTGCACATGGCAAAGGACTGGGAGCCGCAGGAGACGGCTGAAAGAACCACATGCGGCTCCGGAGCCGCGGGTTACAGACCTGTGCCTTAAACGATCATCTACAGATGTTGCGTGCCTGTAATTGCTAAAGTCCAATTTAGATGGGAAGGGGAACTCAGGGCTAAGAAGCTTTTTACACACACGCATACATATAAGAGGCCTTGGGGATTTTTATGTATGGATTTTGAAACATTAGGTTGACTTTGAAAGATGATAACAGTGTACACATCAGGGCTAGGCAACCTTGGCCCTTTTATGACTCGTGGACTTCAACTCCCAGAATTCCTGAGCCAGCATGGCTGTTTGGAAACCTCTCCCTTTCCCCTGTGTAGCTGGCTCAGGAATTCTGGGAGTTGAAGTCCATGAATCATAAAAGACCCAAGGTTGCCTACCTCTGGTGTGTATGTATTTATGTGTGTGTGTGTATATATATATATATATATATATATGTATATAATTTCACTCTTTCTTCGCACCCTTTCCAGATATTATCTCTTTGCGCTGATTATGAACTTGAGCCGGGATGCCTACGAAATCCGGCTCCTGATGGAGCGCGAGACGAACGCCAAGCCTCATAAAGGAAGCTGCGGAAACGGCAGGTCTGCCCCAGGGGAAGACCACCGCTCCCAGCAGCTGGCCCAGAGGCTGAAGCTGCAGCTCTGCCTCCTGGCCCAAGTGCTACGGGACAACCCTCCATTGCTCCTCGACGTGATGAAAAACGCCTGTGACATTTTCATCCCCTTGGACAAACTGGGCCTGTACAAGACCGGCTCCGGTTTCGTGGGCCTCTGCGGCCTGACCTCCTCCGTCCTCTCCATCCTCACCATCCTCCACCCGTGGCTGAAGCTGAAACCTTGATTGGCACTGATCGTCCTGGCTAGCTGAGGTTCTTCCTCCCCTCGATTTCCCAGTCCGGTTTGGGGAGCTAGTAAGTAACATGGCAGACTCAGCCAGCCAGGCGCTGCTTGGGAAAAGGGGTTTCTCTGAACTGAGGGGGGGGGGCCTTTGGGCAAAGGAGGTTGTCTAGCAACTCTGGGAATGGACCTTGTGGGGGCCTTTAGTATTTGGATTAACAGGCTGGGGGTAACGGAAACAACATTCTTGTCATGTCCTATTTATTCCGGAAGAAACAAACGGAGAAAAACCTGCACTAAGCCACGTTGTAGATTAAATGAAGATCTCCCTGATACGATGAAGTTATGTTGCTTCTCAGCTAGAGACGGGCAAAAAGCCAGCTTGTTCCCTGTGTTCAGGGTCTCTTGGCTTTTAATCCAGAGTTGGGATGGCCAGAAGCTTGAGGACCTGAAGAATAAATGTTGACAAGAGGCTGACTCTCGTTTGTTAAATAGGGGTATATGACTTGCAGGTCAATGTTGCACTCTATGGCACTATTTCCTCGTCTTGAATGATTTTCCTTCCTCAAAAAAAAAAAAAGTAGAACATTTTTAAATAAAGTCAACCACTGAAACGTAAGTAGTTGGAGCTAAATGTAACCACCTTATTTTTTCTTTCCCCTCGTACATTTTGCTTTTTATAATTGTTGGCGACAAGAAAATTAAGTCCGGTTGTTTGTCACGAGTGAACTTCCAGACAACTCTGCCTGGATGACAGAAAGTCTTCATCGACATACTTATAGGACACAGGTAGTCCTCGACTTACAACAGTTCATTTAGTGACCATTCAAAGTTACAATGTCACTGAAAAAAGTGACAACAATTTTTAGCACGACTGTTGCAGCATCCCCCACGGTCACATAATTCACATTCATAGGTTTGACAACTGGCTCACATTTATGGTGGTTGAATTATCCCTGGGGTCACGGGACAACTGTGTTGCTAACTTAACAACTGCAATGATTCACTTAACAACCGTGGCAAGAAAGACTGTAAAACAGGGCAAAATTAACAAATGTCTCGCAACATCCATTTTGGGTTCAATTGTGGCCATAAGTTGAGGACTACCTATACACGGTTAGGAACTGTATAAAATTTGATCCGTGTGTTTCTTTAGGCAGATTTTCACCATGTCTTCTTGAGATGAATAATATCAAGTCATTGTCCTTCTTCCTCTTTCCACTCCTGTTCATCTGGGCATGGACAGGAAAACCTGAATTCTAATACTAGATTTCCCATTCCAGGAACATTTTCACCTCCTAACAATGTTCCACACTTATTTTATGCCTTCTATTACTGTCAGATGGGGGATGTACATGTCATCAACGTACGGCCATTGAGCCCAACATTTCTGTTGCTAAGCAAGACACTTATTACGTGAGTTTTGCCCCATTTCACGACTTTCCTTGCCACATCTGTTAAGTGAATCCCTGAAGTTGTTAAGTTAGGAACACGGTTGTTAAGTAAATCCGGCTTCCCCCTTTGACTTTGCTTGTCAGAAATTTGCAAAAGGGGAATCACCTGATTCCGGGACAGTGCGACCGTCGTAAATGTGAACCAGTTGCCAAGCGCCTGAATTTTAATCACACGACCACGGGGATGCTGCCAGGTTTGTAAGTGTAAAAAAACGGTCATAAGTCACTTTTTTCCAGTGGCGCCGTAACTTTTGAACGGTCACTAAATGGGCTATTAAGTCGAGGACTGTTACCTGTAATGTAAACTCCAGAGACGGGCAAAAGCTAAATAAGACTTGTCATTTTTTGGCAACTTGAGCAAGGCCTGGAACACAGATGCCCCAGTCTCCGAAACGAAAGCCAAAGGAGTGTTGGAGCCAAACATTTGCCAGGTAACTCGAGATGCGTCAGCTGGACCAGGGCAGCCTCGGCCGCTCAGGGAGGAGGCAAGTTCAGCCACTGCCGGAGGGCATACTTGGTGCCGGTGCTGACACGCTCCATGTCCTCCCCTTGTGCCGTGGCCAGGAAGGTGGCGGTGGGGATCACCAGGGTCTTGGCTGAGCCCTTGTCCAGTTCGATGATGCTGCTTACAAAGAGAAACAAGACGCCTGAAGATCTTTAAATGTGGGGAAGGAGGGGGACCAGCCTGCCCCTCGTCTCCCCCACCCCAAATTTCTTGCTAAAAATGAGAGAGATCTGTCAAAGGTTGACCCCCATTTGCTCAAACGAGGAGCAAGCAGCTATTAATTCAACAGACCTCTCTGTTTGCATGGCAACAGACCGACCGTATATTGATATACTGGCAAACCTTGGTGGAGCCTTGGTGGAGGAGTGGGCTAATGCCTCCTTAAGTAACACCAGCTGCCTGCCATTAGTGCAGGTTCGCATCCCACCAGGCTCAAGGTTGACTCAGCCTTCCATCCTTCCGAGGTTGGTAAAATGAGGACCCAGATTGTTGTGGGCAATAAGCTGACTTTGTAATAATGCCGCTTGGGGGGGGGGGCGAAAGCCCTAATAAGCAGGCATATACCGTACATAGAATGAAGGCTATTGCTAAGCACATTGTGCTTTAGATTGTAAGCCGCCCTGAGTCTTCGGAGAAGGGAGGGATATAAATGGAAATAAAATTAAATTAAATATAAATGGGATTAAAAAAAACCTGAATGGTTAAAAAGCCATTTTATGTTGGAAGGTTGGGGAAAAGATGAGCTAGAGCAGAAAGAGGAGAGACGTTGCGCCGTCTCTCCTCAAGGGGACAAATCTTTAGTTCTCGCCAGCCAATAGGAAGGGCAAATTATTCAGAACATTTATCGACTAAAAAGCCTTAGTAGCCCTTTTATTTTACCAAAGGGAAAATACTGATTCCCCCCCCCCCCGAGAATCCAGTTTTATCTACCAAAGGAACCAATAATGATGGGCCAAACTATCTTTCCTTCAGCCAGCTTACGAGGACTAGACCAGGGGTCCCCAACTCCTGGGCTGCGGGCCCACTACTGGGACGCGACCTGTTCGGAGCCGGGATGCGGGAGAGATGGGCCAGCGCACACGTGTGAAGCTCCGCTCATGTGAGCGGAGGACGGGCACGACGCACAAATGGAGCAGTGCGCCCCCCTGCCACTCAACGCCCCCCCTTCCCCGCTTTGCCAGGCTGCCAAGCTGGAAAGGTTGGGGACCGCTGGATTAGACCCTCGGCTCTTGCTTTCAAAGCAGGCAAGCGGAATGCTCTTCCTGCCACCCACCTGACCGTGGACGGTGCCCCCTTGGCCACCCGCAGGATCTCGCCTTCTGCCCCATCCTCCGTAGCCACAATGGATGCCAGGGTGGGGCGGTCCAGCCAAGCGACGGCGCTGACCTCGGCTTCGTTGGGCTTCAGCCTGGCCTATCGAGAGAAGTGGATCAATCGGCAATTCAAGCAGGCCATGCCCCCTCCCCTTTTGCAGCACCTGGTGGCGTTCCTCTTCTCTGCCTCTCCCTCCTCAAGAGGCAAAAAGGCCATTAATTCATGCCCTTAATTCCTTGCTGCTGGTTTAAGCATCCAGTGCCAGGCTGAAGCTGCCCTTTGGCACGGTCTCCTGCTAGCAGCGGTCTAACCAGGAGAGTGCGGGAGAACCATTTGAATCTCCTCTCCTTGTCATTAAATGGCCTCCTTTGAACATCCCCGTCTCCAATCTCGTGTGCCGACATTCCTCCCTTGGACCGTTAAGAAAATCATCCCAAATTACAAAACTCTTAATTAAACATTACAACCGAGAAGCAGCCCTGGAGCTTCATGCTTAGCCTGTTGGTAAACCCAGGAAGATTCTGGCTTAGGTAACAAACCACGATTCAGGTAAGATGGCTTTAAATATAAACCGCAGGAGGTGGGGGGCAATTTGCTGCAGTCCTCTAGTCACTGAGGCGTCAGGTTGGCCTGACTTTGGGCTGCTTGCTCTCAGCCCAGCCTACCTCGCAAGGCTGTTGTGGGATCAAATTAAAGGCGAGCCCAGTGCATGTCATCTCGGGCTCTCTGAGGAAAGGTCGATCCAGTCAGCGGAATTAATGCCAGGAGCTGTAGTGGTGCAGTGGTTAGGAGGCTGACTCTGCCCACTGCCAGCAGTTCGATCCTGACCAGCTCAAGGTTGACTCTGCCTTCCGTCCTTCCGAGGTCGGTAAAAGGACCCGGACAGTTTTGGGGGGGGGTAAAGTCGCTGACCCTGTAAACCGCTTAGAGAGGGATGTAACGCACGATGAAGTGCTATATAAGTGTAAGTGCTCTTAAAAGTTAAGAAGACGCTTCTGCTCCAAACACCTAAGTGGGGAGGAGACCGTGGGCAACCTGCCCCACTCACCTGGAGCTGCTGCTGGTTCTCATGCAAGACCAAGTGCAGGTAGATCACGATGTGGTGGCGCTGGGGCAAACCTTGGCTCAGCCGGGGAGGGTACACAGACTACAGTGGGGGGACAAGACGAGGTGAAATGGGATTGCAGTCGTGGTGAGTATCTGTAGCTCAGGTGGAGGGTGGGTGGGGATTCATCCTCCGAGCTTGTGGGTTGGTTTCCGAACCTTTCGTTATGAAGCAATGCAAGAAAGCTTCACAACAATGCAAGACCCAACTCGGTTGGAACTGTGCTGGACCAGATTGTAGCCTGTTTAGAACTTGAGAACTGTGTTAGTGTATTTAGCATTTACAGGATTAATGTTTCACTGAGAGAACTGTATGTTAGAACGTTTAGCATTTAAAGGGTTAAAGCTATTTCCTTAAGAGATGGCTTCTGGGTAATGTAGTCTAGCTATTTAGTGAATACCACACTTATTTAGTTCAGTGGGAGGAGCTTCAAAGTTTATTACAGGATTATTACAGTAATTTCTCCATCTCAATTATTCTTGATTACAGCTGCTAATCACGCGTGTAGCATAGTTGGTTAGAACCAAGACCTACAACCCTGGCT
The DNA here is from genome assembly GCF_964194415.1 of Vipera berus. Taxonomy (NCBI): domain Eukaryota; kingdom Metazoa; phylum Chordata; class Lepidosauria; order Squamata; family Viperidae; genus Vipera; species Vipera berus. Next base: position 3,765,916 of record NC_138219.1, read on the forward strand.
GGTGACCAGGAAATCCTGTAATAAACTTTGAAGCTCCTCCCACTTAACTAAATAAGTGTATTCACTAAACAGCTAGACTACATTACCCAGAAGCCATCTCTTTAGGAAATAGCTTTAACCCTTTAAATGCTAAGGGTTCTAACATACAGTTCTCTGAATGAAACAACATTAATCCTGTAAATGCTAAATATACTAACACAGTTCTTAAGTTCTATACAGGCTAATCATCAGCCACACTATCACCCGCCACGCACACGAAGCCTGGCACTGCACAAGCAATTCCATCAACAGACACAATGACCTACAACCAGCTAATGAACCCCTCAGAATTCAAATCAACCGCACAGCCAATCGGGGACAGTACCGACCCTCAGCTGGCGTGACCCACACCTGCCCCTTCAAAAGACCTGGGGGGATCTTGGGGTTCTCTTACCTCCCAGAGGGCCAGCAGGTGCCAGGAGAATTCCCCATCCTGCAGCCACAAACCGGTCTCTTCCTCCAGCTCCCTCAGCCCGGCATCCAGCAGCTGCAGAGACAAGACAGGTGGGGAGACGACAGGTGCAGAAATCGATGGGCGTCGGGGCAGCTGTAACTCAGAAGAGGGCCTCTGGCCATGGACAGAGTGCTCCCCATCCCACAGAGCCCTTTGACTCAAGCTTCCATTCTCTCACCCTGTGTGCTATTCTGTTAACTCAAAGGTTAACAGTGCTTAATTAATGGGTTTATTAATATTCCCCAGGAATTCCCCCAAATCCCAGAATTGTCCCAATTAAAGTCCGGCCAGAAGCAGACCGATGCTAGTCCACAGAACAATGGCCAGTGAGTCTGCAAGGCCCTTGAAAGTTTCCCCCGTCAAAATAAACCCTCCAGGCAAAATTAAATCCACAACACAAGCGGGGTCATGAGGCAAGGAAAGTCCAGAGTTCACAAGACACGATCCCAAGTCAATCCAAAGCAAGGCAAGAATCAACGACCAGAAATGAACGTGTTGTTCCCCCCGCATCGTCGTGTCCCTTGTGCTAAATAGCCAGCTTCTGCTGCAGCCCATCAAGAGTGGCGAGGCTTTCTCCTCATGAGTAGTCGGGCTGACCTTCTCTGCTCCTTCCTTTTCTCTTGGATCAGGCGCAAAAGGCAGTTCCTCTTCCTCGTCGTTGATCGGCTGCAGCTGCATGCTTTCTCCACCTGAAGCCTCAGGGTTGTCCTGCTGCAGCTGCGCCTCAGTTCCTCCCATACGGCTGCTCGGAGCCACTGATCAACTCCCCTCCTGTGGTACCCAGAACTGGTTCATCCTCCTCTGAACTGACATCTGGAGAGGTATCTGGGGATGCATCCGAGAGATCATAACACGCAGGGGTAGGCAACCTTGGCTCTTTTATGACTCGTGGACTTCAACTCCCAGAATTCCTGAGCCAGCGTGGCTCAGCTTGGAAACCTCTCCCTTTCCCCTCAGCGTGGCTGGCTCAGGAATTCTGGGAGTTGAAGTCCATGAGTCATAAAGCAGCCTAGGCCTAGGCCAGGCAACCTTGACTCTTTTACGACTCGTGGACTTCAACTCCCAGAATTCCTGAGGCAGCATGGCTCAGCTTGGAAACCTCTCCCTTTCCCCTCAGCATGGCTGGCTCAGGAATTCTGGGAGTTGAAGTCCACCAGTCATAAAAGAGCCAAGGTTGCCTACCCCGGCCCCAGGGTGTTTTTTGTATCTGCTGATGAAACTCCCACACCATACAGACTGCCCTCAATTCTTTTTTTAACCTTTTTTCCAAGACAGAATTCCTTCTCCGAATCCCTCAGGCCTTCTCCCAACAGGCCTTCAGGATTCCCAGAGGGTTAGAAGCTTGCAAAATACTGGCCAGGTGTTCCCCCCCTCCTCCCCAAGGTTCCCTACAGTCATTCCTGGCCTTTGATGCTCTCTGGAGTCTGCCTTTTTGGTTTTGATTTTGTTTTTTTAAAAAAATGGCCTTACCTCTTCCTCCGGTTCAATATGGCCGCCTGCAAGGGGGAAAAAAAAACACAACACATCCGGTTTCTGCCCTCACCAGCTGCTTCTGAAAACTGGGATTCAGTACAGGTAATCCTTGACTTACGACCACAACAGAGCCCCAAATTTGTTGTTAAGTGAGACCTTGTTTAAGAACCTCATTTTACTAAAGAGTTTTACAAAAACAAAATTTTACAATATATCCCCAAATCTTTAATAAAAAGAAAAGAAAAAAGAACCTCATTTTACGACCTTTCTTGCCACACCTGTTAAGCGAATCCCTGCAGTCGTTCAGGGACTAACGCGGCCATTAAGTGTTAATGACATTAACGTTCAGTTGTGGGTGTTCCATCGCTGGAGGCTTTTAAGAGAGACTGGTACAGCCACCTCTCTGAAATGGTATAGGGTCTCCTGCTTGAGCAGGGGGTTGGACTAGATGACCTCTAAGGTCCATGCCAGTTCTATTCTAATTGATCACTTAACCTTCGAGTACCAGGCTGTTCAGTTACCTGAGTCCAGGATCTCCTTACTTAGAACAAGCAACACAACTTGCCCTTTTTTAACAAAGGGAAATCTTAAACTTCAGGAATAGGGACGCTGGAGTGGCACCTGAAAAGAGCTTTTCTAAGTCAAAGGGAACCTTGGGGCTACCTTTGAGGTCCATCTCTGCGGCCCTCCCATCCTCTCGCACCCGATCCCTCCCCCCCCCTTCGGTTCTTCTTACCAGGAGGCACCCAAGCATTGGGGAAGAGGCTGAGCGTCCTCGCCCGCCGGGTCAACAAAATCTTTTGGTTCGCCGATTCCAAGAGAACGGCCACGCCGACATCCACCCCCCGGCGCCGGGTCTCTGCGGGCAGGGAAGCCCTTTGCTCCGGCGTCAAATGCTTGATGGGGCAGAACGGGGGCCGCTGGAAGAGAAAAAAAAATGCCTCTGGATCCTAGAAATGGAAGATTTCAGTCATGATTACATAAATTTTTATAAACTTTGTGCAGAATTGACTTGCGAGGCCGGTGTGTGGTACAATTAGTTCACATGGTGTAATAAGATGGAGGTTTGTTGTCACTGTGAGTTGGGGAGTGGGAGTACAAAGGGAGGCTCAGCTAATCTCAATGCATACATGGTTGTACTTTGACAATAAAGGTTCATTCATACAGGGAGTCCTCAAGTTGTGGCTGGTTGTTTAACAATTTATGAGAGAAAAAAATGAGTCCCAAAGTTATGATGGCCACCTGACCTTTGCCGTCATGTGATCACATTTTGGGCTCTTGGGCCTCTGGCTGGCATTTACAACCAGTTGTTGCACCCGTCCGGCAGTCTCAGAATCACATTTTGCAGCTTTTTTGTAACGTTTCCCCACCATTGGAGAATAAGCTGGATTAGAATTACTAATTCTACGACCATGGTAAAAATGGTCATAAAATGGAGTCCGGTCATGGGACAACTCAGCACAGTGACTATAGGTAGTCCTCGACTTACGACCATAAGGGAGCCCAGAATTTACGTGGCTCAGCGAGAAATTTGTTGTGAGTTTGCCCCATTTCACGGCTTTTCTTGCCACAGTTGTTAAGTGAATCACTGCAGTTGGCAAATTAGGAATGATGTTAAGTGAAACTGCTTTGCCCATTGGCTTTGCTTGTCAGAAGGTCACAAATGGGGATAACAGACGGGACCCTTGGACCTTGCAACCGTTATAAATGTGAGTCAGTTGCCAAGCAACCAACTGTCAATCACGGGACCATGGAGACAGTCATTAGTGTGAAAGATTGTCATAAAAGTCACTTTTTTCAACACGGTTGTAACATCGAACGGTCGCTAAATGGACTGTTGTAAGTCGAGGGCCCCCTGTGTAAAATACTCAGGGCCGTCAAAGGCGGAGAACCGCCACTGTTCTTTCCTGGGGGCAGGGGGGGGGGAAAAACCCCTTCGCACCTTCAAGAGGAGTTCGGTGGAGCCAGGAAACTCCTGGTCAGAAACGAGGAACTGGAGTGGCTTCAGAGCGCAGTGCACGATGCCGCTGTCTTCGTGGGGTGGACAGCAGTGGCCAACGATGCTCTGCAAGTGGAAGGCAGATTGTGATCATTCCTGAAGCCACAGCCTCTTTGACACCCGGCCTGGGGAGGAGAGGGGTGTCTCTCTCTGCGGAGGGAGGAACTAGAATTTAAGTCATATTTAATGGGAACCAGAAAGAGGGCTGAGAAAGTAAACCACATGTCCACATCCTGGACATAATCTGTTTCCACCTCTCCCATCTGGATGCCACCATAGAGCATTGCATGCCAAAACAATTAGACACAAAGGTAGTGTGTCCTCTCCCCCCTCCCCCCGTGCCGTCACTCTGCTGAACACCTAATTCCCACAGCCCTGTCTTAGGCCTGAGGATATTTACCCATGTAGTAGGGCTGGATTGCTATTCGCCTTCTCACCTTTCTCATCTGCTGTTGGTATTGGTATTTATTTATTCCTTGTTGTTCTATCTTGTGATTGTAACTATGATCTATGACCATTCACTTTGTTGTTGTACATACGTTGTTGTTGTATATACCTGCACTGGAGACAAATTCCTTGTGTGTCCAATCACACTTGGCCAGTAAAGAATTCTATTCTGTTCTATAAAGAATTCTACTGTATTCTACGAAGAATTCTATTCTGTTCTAATAAAGCACTCTATTCTATTCTACAAAGAATTCTACTCTACAAAGAATTCTATTCTATTAAGAATACTAGTCTACAAAGAATTCTATTCTATAAAGAATTCTGTTCTACAAATAATTCTAATCTAATAAAGAATTCTACTGTACAAAGAATTCTATTCTACAATTAATTCTATTCTATTCGATACTGAATTCTACTCTACAAAGAATTCTATTCTATAAAGAATTCTATTCTATTAAGAATTCTATTCTATTAAGAATTCTATTCTACAAAGAATTCTATTCTACAAAGAATTCTAATCTAATAAAGAATTCTACTCTACAAAGAATTCTATTCTACAATTAATTCTATTCTATACTGAATTCTATTCTACAAAGAACTATTCTACAAAGAATTCTATTCTACAAAGAATTCTATTCTATGAAGAATTCTATTCTATTAAGAATTCTATTCTACAAAGAATTCTATTCTATTTATTCTATTCCAGCTCAGCCCACCAGCGCAGGAGAAATAGAGGAGTTTCATTCTGATCTGTCCATGGAGATTTCAAGGGACAGGCGTTGGAGGAGGCCTTGGTCAAAATTGCCCGCAACTCTCTTTCACGGTTGCAAAATTTGGCTGTAGGATCTGCAGCAGTCCAAAGTGGCTTGGCGGGTTGCCAGGACCCAGGAGCTCAACTGAGTTTGCACACCAAGAGTCAAAAGTTAACCCAGCGGCTGAATTTGATTTCTCAACCACCTTGAGTCCATTCGCTCTTAAGCAAAGGTAATAAGTACAGTCCAACTTAAGTACAGTCCAACCAAGGTATCCTATTTATTTATTTATTTATTTTAATTCCATTTATATCCCGCCCTTCTCCGAAGACTCAGGGTGGCTTACAAGCCATTCCGGACAAAGGCCTGTCCAGACTTTTCTTAAAAAACTTCCAGCCGTGGAGCAGCCACAACTTCTGGTGGCCAGCTGTTCCACTGGTTAATCCTCCGCGCTCTCAGGACGTTTCTCCTTAATTCCAGCTTGTTAATTCTCCTTGATTTGATTTTCCATCCGTTGCTTCTTCTCCTGCCTTCTGGTGCTTTGGAAAATAGGCTGACGCCCGCTCCCCACCCCCCCACCCCGCCTTCTTTGTGGCAGCCCCTCAAATACTGGAACAGTTGCTATCATGTACAACCCCCCCCCCCCGCTTAGTCCTTCTTTTCTCCAGGCTGGCCATGCCCAAATCCTTCGTATGTTTTGAGTCTCCAGGCCTTATGATCCGTCTTCGTTGCTCTTCTCTGCACTTTTCCCAGAGTTGCAGCCTCTTTTTCACGCGGTGGCGATCAAAACTGGATTGCAGGATGCCAGCTTCCTGAGAGCGCGGACGATTAACCAGTGGAACAGCTGGCCACCAGAAGTTGTGGCTGCTCCATGGCTGGAAGTTTTTTAAGAAAAGTCTGGACAGGCCTTTGTCCGGAATGGCATAGGATACCTTGGTTGGACTGTACTTAAGTTGGACTGTACTTACCTTTACTAAGGCTTTACAAAGCGGTGCTAAGCTTTCTCTCCCTGCCCTGGGCAGCCCCCCCCACCCGCCTTCCCCGCGCCGCTACCTGCTCGAAGCGGGCCCGTCGCGGGAAGCCGCCCAATCGGCAGACGTGCACCGCCACCCTCCTGCCGGCCAGCATGGTCGGGGCCGTCCGGAGCAGGAACCACGCCCGGCCGGCAAGATCGGCTCCTGCGGGCGTCTCGGCTCGCCATTCCCGGGTGGGGAAGGAGGGAGGTGGCGGCCCTCTAGCGGCGGTTCCCAGGCGCTTCAGCCTTTCTCCTGGCTGGCGGAGCGCCCTCTAGCGGCCCTTGCCGGCACTGGTTTGCGAGAGGAGGCCGGTCCTGCAGGTGGAGGAGTTGTTATCAACTCCAGAAGATCCGGAAATTCTGCCCGGGGGTCGATTCCTGGAGGATGTAGAGCAGGGGTCTTCAAACTCGGCCCTTTTATGACTCATGGACTTCAACTCCCAGAATTCCTCAGCCAGTGTCCATGAGTCATAAAAGGGCCAAGTTTGAAGACCCCTGATGTAGAGGGTCAAGCTGAGTTCCTAGGAAGTTGATTGACATTCGGGGTGGCGTAAGGTCCCCTGCTCAAGCAAAGGGTTGGACTAGATGACCTCTAAGGTGCGTTGGAAGCTTGTTATTCTGTGTTCTGTGACGGACGATACATTGGTGCTTTCCCCCCCCCCCTCTCTTGGCCAGCATATTGCTTTCTGCATTTGGCCGGTGACAGGTACTTCTTGACGTACCACAGTTCATTTAGTGGCCGTTCGAAGTTACGGCGGCACTGGAGGGGGGGGAAACAAGACTTACAACCAATTTTCACACTTACAACCGGTGCAGCATACCCCTGGTCACGTGATCAGAATTTGTACGCTTCGGCAACCGGCTGATATTTGCGACAACTGCAGTGTCCCCAGGTCACGTGACCCCAGGTCACGTGACCCCCATGTGAGACCTCCTGACAAGTCAATGGGGAAGCCGGATTCCCTTAGCAACCGTGCTACTAACTTTAACTGCAGGGATTCACTTAACGGCGGCGAGAAAGGTCGTCAAATGAGGCAAAATCGACTTAACTGTCTCACTGAGCAGCAGACATTTTGGGCTTAGTTGTGATCGAAAGTAGAGGGCTACCTGTATGCCAATTTCACTCCTATATACTTCTAACCACATTTAAGCCTTCTTCAAGCAGAGGGGAACGCATATGCGTATTTCTGGGCAACCAGGTGAAAGGGGTTTGCAGCTGTCTTCTCCTGTGTTTGGGGCTTCTGGGAATTGAAGTCCATGAGTAATAGAATAGAAAATAGAATAGAAATAGATTTTTTTAATAGACTGGAGTCTGGACAGTCACTTTTTTAAAAAAAATAGACCAGTCACTTGTCTGAAATGGTATAGCTTCTCCTGCTCAAGCAGGGGGCTGGACTAGAAGACCTCCAAGGTCCCTTCCAGTTCAGTTCAATTAAATTCAATTCTATTCTAATTCTAATTCCATCCTATTCCATTCCATTCCATATTATTCTATTCTATTCTGTTCTGCTCCATTCTATTCTAATTGTATTCTAATTTCTATCCTATTCCATTCCATTCCATATTTTCTATTCTATTCTATTCTATTCTTTATTCCATATTCTTTATTCCATATTCTATTCTATTATCATATTCTATTCTATTCTATTCTATTCTATTCTATTCTATTCTATTCTATTCTATTCTGTTCTGTTCTGTTCTATTAATTCTATCCTATTCCATTCCATATTATTTTATTCTATTCTATTCTGTTCTAATTCTATTCTAATTTCTATCCTATTCCATTCCATTCCATTCCATTCCATTCCATTCCATTCCATATTATTCTATTCTATTCTAGTCACTAAACAATCATATGTAAGACAAAGACTACCGTTATACTCTCTTTTCACACATTTCCTTCATCAAAAATTACCACGACAGAAAGGCAAGTAGTTGGGTTTTGTTTTTTTTAAAATATCTTTACATGAAAACAAAACAAATCAGACTTTAAAAATTAGAAGACCAAGGCAGGATCTTTCAAGCTCTAGCTGAAGGGTCAGTGTCTGATGGTGCTGTTGATGTATGATTCCAAAATAAAGATGGTTTCGTCCACTTGACTTTCACTGGCGTCAATCCTTGAATTAAAAAAAAGAAAATACAAACAATTAAAAGGCTGCACCTTTTAACTATTTAACCAGTTGGACTGATCAACCGAGAGACTGCCGTAGACGCGTGCAAGATCTTGATGAACTCTTTTTTAATGGAAATGCTTTCAAAAACTGCAACGACCCAAGCACTAATGCAGAAAAGGCGTCAAGTTTCTAGAGGACAAAAAGCTCTTGGGAGTGATTGATGAACTGTGATGCCTACAGTTAGACATAAAAGATTATTTAAGATTATCTAGCTATCCCTTGGTTAAGGCCCACAAGTATGGCTTTTCTAAAAAAAATCTGTTCATTTAATCTACATTGTTTGGTGGCACCAGTTTTAGACACGATCCCTCTTGCCTCATCACCTGGACACAGGTATGATTCACACAGGTGACCACGTCCTTTGGGAACCATGCTAGAAAGGAAAGGGACAATCCTTTTAACCGGGTTGGGGAACCCCAGGCTGCAGGTCCTATGGGGGAGGGCTTCAGCTGCTCCCCCCACCCCCCCAACACCTGGGCCGCCCTCACTTGTTGACATTGTGCTTGAGAGTCTCCAGCTGCTGCCGTTCGGGAGCCGTGATCATTTCCTCGATCTCCTGCAGCTGGGCCTCCTCAGCCCCCGTGGCTTGGACCGAGGCAAGGATGGCCTCCACGCGCTGGCTCTTCTCGAGCAGACGCCTGCCGGGAGAGACGGGCGGATGGTCAGACGCTCTCGTGGCCTCGCCTGAATCACCAGAGACCGCGAGGCCAAAGGCAGGCGACCTCAGGGATACAAGACGGGGCATTCCGCGAGAGCCCCACGGCTCTGCCAGACAGAGTACCAGCTCTCCCCCAACTGCCTCGGTTTCACTTCTGGAGGGAGAAGTCTTAAGGCTTCAGCTGGCAACTGGGACTTTCTTGTTTTCCTTTGAAGACGTTTTGCTTCTCCTCCAAGAAGCTTCTTCAGTTCTGACTGGATGGTGGGGAATGGAAGGATTTATACTCCTTGCAGACAGCTGGTCATTTGCCTTCTTTTAGAGGGTCGTTGAGGCTACCTGGAGGTTTACCGTGTCCTCAAGGTCACTGAGTGGTGCAAATGGGTGTGGAGCCTTTTCTTTGTTTCCCTTCTCATCCAAGAAGCTTCTTCAGTTCTGACTGGAATAGTGGGGAATGGAAGGATTTATACTCCTTGCAGACAGCTGGTCATTTGCCTTCTTTTCAGAGTCGTTGAGGCCACCTGGAGGTTTACCTGTGTCCTCAGGCTCACCTGAGCAGTGCAAATGGGTGTGGAGCCTTTTCTTTAAGATGTTTCCCTTCTCATCCAAGAAGCTTCTTTAGTTCTGACTGAAATAGTGGGGAATGGAAGGACTTATACTCCTTGCAGACAGGTGGTCATTTGCCTTCTTTTAAAGAGTCGTTGAGGCCACTTGGGGCTTTACCTGTGTCCTCAGGGTCACCTGAGTGGTGCAAACGGGTGTCTGGAGCCTTCATGGCTGTAGGATGTTTTCTGCCCTGTAACCCTTCACTGTTGAAGGCTGTTGGGGATGTCTATGTTGTCTGCGTCTCCAACTGAAGTGCAAATGGTTTCTGTAGTCTGCAAGGAGCGTAAATCCTTCCATTTCCCCACCGTCCAAGTCAGAGCTGAAGAAACTTCTTGGATGAGAAGCGAAACGCCTTCAAAGAAAAACAAGGAAGTCCGGAAAAAGCGCCTTTGGGGCAACCCTGACCTGGAAGACAGAGAATCTCCACGGACGCTTAAGGTTTCGAGCATCACTCCACAGAGCTGAGTTCAAAGGGCTGAATTGCAACCCAGGTGTCCCAACTCACCGGTTCTCCTTGGTCTCGTGAAGTCGCCGCTCTATCAGGTTGGCCACACACTGAAAGGGAGGGAAATAAAGAGGTTTCCATTGAGTGCGGTCTGGTGGCAGGAGAGGTTTTAAAAAAGGGCAAAGCAGGATGCCAACCTTGTAACAGCGCTGGAGCTGCATTCGGGCAGACGAGAGAGTATTGACGGTGTACAAGTAGAATGTCCGGGAAGGTGCGTGATCTGGCGTTTTGGGGATTTCCTGTTTTGGGGAGGAAAGCCAGGTAAGAGATGAACTTTTGCAAAAGTGGATGCATCGCTACCGTATCCGTCTAGAGCTCTGACGTCTCAGTCAAATTCCTGAGGACCTGGTCTTGCCCCCTTAGTGCCACCAGGTCACCAGGGATCCTGGGCCCTTCCACAAAGGAGGGATCTGGACCTCATCTGTCCGAGATTCCTTTCAACTCTGGAATGTGAGGCAGTAAAGGATTTCTTAATTACATGGCGAACAAAAACCTGTGTATATATTCTTTTTAATAAAATGAATGAAACGTTGCAGGCTAATTTTACCGACAGCCAGCAGTTCGATCCTGGCTGGCTCAAGGTTGACTCAGCCTTCCAGCCTTCTGACATCGGTAAAATGAGGACCCAGATTGTTGGGGGATCAATAAGCTGACTGTAAACTGCTCGGAGGGGGCTGCAAAGCACTGTAAGGTGATGTATGAGCCTAAGTGCTATTGCGAGCGCTATACGGCCTTCTAAAAGATGCCCCAATAAAAGCAGAGTCACTTTTGGCTCCCACAAAGCATTGAACATTTGAAAGAAGAAAATATGCAGCCAACTGCTATAATTGGTTTTAGCTTTGATTCCCGAATTTTGTCCAAAAAATTTGGAAAGAGAATAAGCTTCATGGATTCCATTAGGAGAGAGCGCATCATGCTTGATTCATTGTAATGTCATTCAGCATTACTTTCCAGAATAGAATAGAATAGAATAGAATAGAATAGAATAGAATAGAATAGAATAGAATAGAATAGAATAGAATAGAATAGAATATAGAATAGAATAGAATATAGAATAGAATAGAATATGAATAGAGAATAAAATATGAATAGAGAATAAAATAAAATAGAAATGAAATAGAAAAAGAATAGAAATAGCAATTACAATAGAATAGAATAAGGTAAAGGTCAAGATAAAGGTTCCCCCGCACATGCGTGCTAGTCGTTTCCGACTCTAGGGGCCGGTGCTCATCTCCGTTTCAAAGCCGAAGAGCCAGCGCTTGTCCGAGGACGTCTCCGTGGTCATGTGGCCGGCATGACTAGACGCCAAAGGCGCACGGAGCGCCGTTACCTTCCCACTGGAGTGGTCCCTGTTTTTCTACTTGCATTTTTACATGCTTTCGAACTGCTAGGTTGGCAGAAGCTGGGACGAGTAACAGGCACTCACTCTGCTACGCGGCACTCAGGATTCGACCCGCCAAAATGCCGACCTTCTGATCGACAAGCTCAGCGTCCTAACCCACTGAGCCACCGCGTCCCTAGAATAGAATATGAATAGAGAATAGAATAAAATAGAAATAGAAATGGAATCGAATAAGAATAGAATAGAGAATAGAATAAAATAGAAATAGAAATGAAATAGAATAGAATAGAAATAGCATAATAGTAATAGAAATTACAATAGAATAGAATAGTAGAACAGAACGGAATAGAATATGAATAGAGAATAGAATAAAGTAGAAATAGAAATGAAATAGAATAGAAATAGCATAATAGTAATAGAAATTACAATAGAATAGAATAGTAGAACAGAACGGAATAGAATATGAATAGAGAATAGAATAAAATAGAAATAGAAATGGAATAGTATAGGAATAGGAATAGAAATTAGAATAGAATAGAATAGAATGGAATGGAATAGAATAGAATAGAAGCTGGAAGGGACCTTGGAGGTCTTCAAGTCCAGCCCCCCGCTATGTGGGAATCCACGGCAGCAGGTTGCTCTCTCTTTCGTGACAAGGGGAACTGACCTCCACTCAAGAATCCCCTGGGCGACCTGCAGCTCGAGAAGGCTTGCAAGGCATCTCGCTCTCATCAACTGCCTCACCAGGTCTGCTAGAGTCCCCTCGTTTCCCAGGCAAGGCCACTTGCAGCTCGGCCTTCACGCGGGGCAAAAGGAGGAGAGCCGGTACCTGCAGAGCTACGATATTGGCCGACAGCATTTTGTACATCATTTCTTTGGCTTCCTTGGCCGGGATCATGGCAAAGTCCTCGATCTGCTTCTGTTCCAGATGCCTCTTTCTTAACAGAAGGCGGAAAATGCGGGCGCAGCGGGACCCGAATCTGTGTCCAGGAGGAAAGTGAAGAAGAGGCGGTTCTGAGCAGGGCAGTGAAAAATGAATAAACACTAATTAGTGTTTGGTGGGCGTGTCCCAAAGCAAAGAGTTATTGGAAAAAGACACGTGCTTGGCTAGAAAAGATGTTTGGGAGAACACGTAGATTTTAAACCTGAACTTTTTTTTTTAAATTAGGTATAATGCCAGAAAAGACTGATAAACGAAGAATGTATTTGCATGTTACAACAGCAGCGAGAATTATATCTGCGCAGTATTGGAAAAAAGGAAGAAACACCATCAGATGAAGAAATAATTAAAACCATATTAGACTGCGCGGAGATGGAGCCTGAGGCTGAAAGAAAAAGAAGAAACGAAATATTATCAAACAAAAAAACAACAACCAGAAAAACGCATTTCCAAAAAAAGAAAAATATGTTATAAATATCACTGTTTGGATGATCTGAAATCGACTGAAGAGGAATCTTTGGGGACCAAAAGGAAAGAAAGGGAGAGACAAGGCTCGCTGGATATTAGGGGGAAAAAAGGCTATTCCAAAGAAATTGGGAAGTGAAACGAGCGGCACAAAAAGGCGTGAAGAACCATCTGGGGTGGAAAAATCAGTATAAGAGACATCACTTTACCTTTCCTGCACAATGGATTCCAGCGTAGCGGTGGCGAGAGAGGCCAGGCCCTTGTGAAGATCTGTTTGGCAGAACGTTACGGAAAAGATGCCACCAGGCTGAAATCTTTTTTACCACCACCACCGGCGCTGCTGATGTGAGCGGCGTCAGCTGGCCACGCTTCCATCTAGCTGACGATCCTACCGTAGATTAGGGCTTATTTTTGGGGTAGGGCTTATATTAGGCTCTCCCCCCCACCCCAAAAAAAATCAAGCTAGGGCTTACTTTTGGAGTAGGTCTTAATTTGGGGGGAAACACAGTAGCACGCAGTACTACTTCTGCAATCAACTAAGCTTTTCACAAGGCTCAGCTGGGCTTCCGTTCCCCCCCCCCACACACACACACACTCTCTTGTTCCTTACAGTCCAATTGTCACGGTTCCGACTAATGAGACAGATCAAAGAACATTCCAGCATTGTTTATTCTAAAAAGTCTATAATAACGAGAACGAAACATTGGCATTCATGGATGGATGCCAAAATCTGAACTCTCCTCCCCTGAACTGCATCGTGATCAAACACAATTCCCTCCCTTATTTGAACCTCCTAAATCACGTTCTCCAATTAGCTTAAAATGTAAGCTTCCACTTCCGTTAGCACGGCCATTCCTTATCTTATTTAAACATCCGGGTTAGCATTCTCCCCCCCACCACCACCAGCTTCATTTTATTCAGAGCAAAGAGTTTAAAGAGAAAGGCTGCCTCTTATATTGTCAGAGCAAAAACATCTGACGTTTGCAGCGTTGACACCAATCTCTCCCTCTCTTCCCCACCCCAGCTATGACATCAGGTGTGTTTGTCGTACTGGTCAGAGAAATGCACGCCTTCGTCCAATGCTGAGTGTCACCAACAGCGCCAGGCAGGCTCTTGGCAAAAAGAAATGGCTGTGTGTGTGTGTGTGCGGGGGTGTCTTTCTTTGCTAGATGACCCAGTGGGACACTTGACACCTGCCTTCTTACACTGTTACCCACATGGATTCCTTCTGGTTCCAAGACGCCCTCGTGACTTCAGAAGGCACCGAAGGATACTGATCACATACATCCCTCCACCGCTGTCTCCTGACTTCCCAACAAACTCAAGCTGTGGAGAGAATAAAAGGCTTGGATGAAAAAGTCTCAGGTCTGGAAAAAAAAGGGAAATCGAAAAAGAACACACAACATTCCTGAAGGATTTTTTTTTCTGTTTGTAAGGCAGAAAACTATTTTCTTACCGGGTCATCTGCTAGTAAGGTTAGGTACTGATCAAGAATCTGCTTGGAGATGTTATAACCGGCCGGAAGTAACCGAAATATCTTAAAAAAAGAAATATATATATATATATATATATATATATATATATATATGGGTTGTACTACTGAGATATTTTAAAGTCATAAAAGGGCCAAGTTTGAAGAGCCCTGCTTGTGGACTCCAACTCCCAGAATTCCTCAGCCAGCATGGCTGGCTGAGGAATTCTGGGAGTTGAAGTCCACAAGTCATAAAAGGGCCAAGTTTGAAGACCCCTCTTTTAAAACATTACTACATACAGGCAGTCCTCAACTTACGACAGTTCAGTCACCATTCAGTTACAACATCCCTGAAAAAAGCGACACAACCGCTTTTCATACAACCGTCGCAGCATCTTAATTAAAATTCAGTCAGCCGGCCACTGACTCACATTTATGACAGCTGCAGTGCCAGCAACGGTTGTGTGAAAAAAATGCTCGTAAGCCACTTCTTCCAGTGCCGCTGTAACTTCAAACGGTCACTAAATGAACAGCTGCAAGTCGACGACTACCTGTGCTCCTTTTTGGCCAGGAATCTGCACCTCCAATGTGAGCAAGACCTACAGCGATCTGGTCACTGAGGACTACTGGCATGGCTTTTATCTCCTGGCATTTTGCCTGAACCCTCTGGCCCTTAAAATTAAACCCATGACTTCAAAGTTCAAATGGTGACACACCTCATTGGAAGAGAGCGGCTGGGTGTAGGGGGCATTTGAAGAGGTTGTGACTTCGCTCATTCGCAACATGGTCCGGACAATTTCGCTACTGGTCTGTGGAGGCAGAAGAAAAGTTAGGAGGTGTAACAGGGGCCATTCTCCTGTCAATCAAGCAAGACAGAGCTGGAAGGGACCTTGGAGGTCATCTATTCCAATCCATTGCTCAAGCAGGAGACCCTATACCATTTCAGACAAATACTTGTCCAATCTCTTCTTAAAACCCTCCTCCAGTGATGGAGCATTCACAGCTTCTGGAGGCAGGTTGTTCCACTGGTTAATTGTTCTCGCTGTTAGGGAATTTCTCCTTAATTCCAGGTTGCTTCTCTCCTTGATTAGTTTCCATCCATTGTTTCTTGTCCTGCCTTCTGGTGGTGTTTTGGAAAATAAGTTGACCCCTGTCCTCTTTGTGGCAGCCTCTCAAATACTGGAATACTGCTGTCATGTCCCCACTAGTCCTTCTTTTCTCTAGACTAGGTATGACATGTGTGCTAGTTGTTTCCAACTCTAGGGGCCGGTGCTCATCTCCGTTTCAAAGCCGAAGAGCCAGCGCTTGTCCGTGGTCATGTGGCCGGCATGACTAGACGCCAAAGGTGTACGGAACGCTGTTACCTTCCCACCGGAGTGTTCCCTATTTTTCTACTTGCATTTTTACGTGCTTTCGAACTGCTAGGTTGGCAGAAGCTGGGACGAGTAACAGGCGCTCACTCTGCTACGCGGCACTCGGGATTCGACCCGCCAAACTGCCGACCTTCTGATCGACAAGCTCAGCGTCCTAACCCACTGAGCCACCGCGTCCCTATTTCTCTAGACTGGCCCTACCCAATTCCTGCAACCGTTCTTCATGTTTGTCTCCAGGCCTTTAATCATCTTTTTTTTGCTCTTCTCTCCCTTTTTCCAGAGTCTCAACATCCTTTATTTATAACGTGTTGACCAAAACTGGATGCCGTATTCCAGCTGTGGCCTTTCTAAGGCTTTATCAAGCGGTGCTAACAACACTTCACGTGATTTTGAATTCTGTGCCTCTGTTTGAGTTCGACTTGGTTGTACCTGGCCTATTCCACATCGCAGTGCAAGCAAAGGCAGGGGTGACTGATTCTTTTTTTTTTTAAATCCCATTTATATCCCGCCCTTCTCCGAAGACTCAGGGCGGCTTACAATCTAAAGCACAATGTGCTTAGTAATAGCCTTCATTCTATGAATATGCCTCCTTATTAGGGCTTTGCCCCCCCCCCAGCGGCATTTTTACAAAGTCAGCTTATTGCCCCCAACAATCTGGGTCCTCGGATTCTCCTCGGTTTCCTCTTGTCAGGGAAAAAGCTGGAGCTTTCCTTGTAAGGAAAGCCAGCCGTTAGGCAGACAAGCGTGGAATGTCCAAGAAAAGCAGTCAAGTCTTCAGCACCAGTGATCAGGAGGGAAGGAGTCATGTATGAGTTGGATAGCCATGTGGCTTTATTAAAAAAGTAAGAAATAATCTGAGGAAGAATCCACTCACCTGGTCCATCCTGTTGGCCACAGCGCTGACGATTGCTTGATCCCGGAAGTGCTGGTGGAAACGATCTACGTTGACTTGCCAGTAGATTCCACTATCGGCCAGAGGCTAAAACGGGGATTGACAAGCAGAGTCCCCTTAGGAAGACTTGTCAGGAAGCCTCTCCTGTTATTCCCCCCAGTCCAAACACTTCGATGCAAACTCTAAATTTGCCCATTTGTATATAGGGGCAGTCCTCGACTTACAACCACAACCGAACCCAACATTTATGTTGCTAAGAGAGACATTTGCTAAGCTTTATAGGACGGTACCCTCTCCCGTCTCCCACTAGGATCTGATCTGCCCAGCTCCTATTCTGGCGTCTGCATTCTATGCCGGGTTTTTCCTCTCATCTGAAGTTGTCCCGGAAGCGGTGGCCATGCTACCTCTTCGCTTTCCGTGTCTTGTTTTGATCGCTTCCCTCCTCTATCACCGTCTTCCTTGGTGTTGTCTGAATGCTTCCGCTTTCCCTTTCCTGTTGGCCGAAAGAGAAAAAAAACATATTTCTGGCAGCAGCAAACATCTCGTCCTCCTTCCCACCCCCAGGGATACGGCAGGCTTGATCTGCCTCCGTTTTCTCTCGGTGAAATTCCCACCAACGGTTTTGACCGCTAAAATAAAGTTATATCTTTACTGTAGAAAAAAACAGGAACTGAGGACCGGATCAATTCCTATCAGCCGAATCTTACAAGAATGTTTACAGGGTTCTTTGTGTGAGGGACACAGTACGTATAAGATTAAGGGAACGTAGATGCATTTCACTGCATAAGGCAGGAAAGTCACGATTCAGTAGTGGAACAGAACTCAAACCAGTGGAACAGCTGGCCTTCAGAAACTGTAGGTGCTTTATCACTGGAGGCTTTTAAGAAGAGACTGGGCAGCCATTTGTCTGGAATGGTACAGGGCAGGTGTGTCAAACCCGCGACGTCATGTGACGTTGCACGACGTATCACGACTTTTCCCCCATTACCGGCAATGGGGAGGGCGCGGTTTCGTTGTGCTGCATCCGGCCCGTGGGCCGGCAGTTTGACATGCCTGGTACAGGGCTCCTGCTTGAGCAGGGGGCTGGACTAGAAGATCTCCAAAGTCCCACTCCATTCCATCTATTCTATTCTGTTCTATTCCATTTCATTCCATTCCATTACACTCCATCTATTCTATTCCATTCCATTTGCTATTCTATTTTCTATTCTATTCCATTCTGCATTCTTATTCTATTCTATTCCATTCCATATTTCCCTATTCTATTCTATTCTATTCTATTCTATTCTATTCTATTCTATTCTATTCTATTCTATTCTATTAATATATTCCATTCCATTCCATCCCACCCTTATTCCTATTCCATTCTAATTTCATTCTCCTCCTCAAAGAAGTTGAAACTGTTGGTTCCTTTCTACTCCTGTTGCTTCAAAAATCTTTCGAGAGACTCCTAATTGCCAGCTACATCTTGCTGGTTTTATTCCATCGTTGCCTGCTGGCTAAACTGCTTAAGCTTCTCACCTGTCAGGTTCACCTTTGGGACAGCATACATATCCTTCTCGTTACAGGCCAACGTAGGTGTGGGAGAAGGCTGTGTTTCCGTAGAGTCAGAACTTTCGGCTGGCGAAGGGCATCGCTGAACAAAATGTGTATCTGCCAGGCACGTAAAGGTGGCGGAGACTTCGCTGTAGTCCATTGTTTTTCCATCTGTGGACAAAGACACCAGAAAACTTTCACAGTGGCCTTTGCAGGCAACATTTTTCCCAACAGAGAAAGCCAGCAGATGCACTCGCTCTCACGGCTGCCATTCTGCTGCTGCTTCGCGACGACAATTCGCCACGGCCAACTTGCTACGCCCGACTTGCCGCAGCCAACTTGCTGTGTGACAACTTGCCATAGGACAGGAGTTGCACTAACATCAAAGACATGGCGGAACAGAACCATTGAAGAAAGGATGCAAAAAGGAGGGACGGAACGAAAGGCGAGTGGCAAAAATTATTATTATTTTACTTTATTTTAAATAACTGAATAGAATTGTTAAATTGTCAAGCAGCGAGCCGGCCCGGGGCGACTTGGCTGTGGCACGTTGTTCCATTCCGGCTTCGCTTTGCCTTTTGCCAGCCTGATGCAGCAACGGTGGGAGGGGGAGAGAGACTGGAATGTGGGTGGCTTGGGAGGGATTGGGAGCAGAGCAGAGCCAGCCCTGAGGTGAGGAACCCCAATCAAGCACAAGGCCAACAAAAGGAACGCGGCGATGGGAAAGGCCCGAACAGGACACAGGATCTGCTTCCAAAACAACCCGAGGATTTTCAACTGGACATTGACTGATTACAGAGAGGGCGGCCACGGGGAAAAGGAAAGTTAATTGGACAGCCATTTGTCTGAAATGGTACAGGGTCTCCTGCTTAAACAGGGGGCTGGACTAGAAGACCTCCATGGTCCCTTCCAGCTCCATTCTGATTAATTGCAGCGTTTTCGCGCCTAGCTGACAGATTCTGCCTGCTCTAATCCGTAACCGCTTTATTGCCAGTAAAGTGTACTCTTGGGGGAAAAAAAAAGAACCAGGACTCTTTCTTACAGGTAGTCCTCGAGTTACGACCACAATTGAGCTCGAAATTTCTGTTGTTAAGCGAGACGTTAAGTGTCCTTTGCCCCGTTTTATGACCTTCCTTGCCATAGTTGTTAAGGAAATCACTGCAGTTGTTAAGTTAGTAACCCCGTTGACTTTGCTGGTCAGAAGGTCGCGAAAGGGGGGGGGTCACATGACCTAGGACACTGCCACCGTCATGAGTCAGTTATCAAGCATCTGAATTTTGATCACGTGGCCATGGGGAAGCTGCAAGGGCCGTTAAGTGTGAAAAACGGTCCCAAGTCATTTTTGTTCAGTGCCGATGCAACTTTGAACAGTCGCTAAATGCACTGTAGTCAGTTGAGGACGACCTGTATGTACTTGGAAAAAGAAATGAGCCAGGAGTCTTTCTTTGCTAGTCAGTTTAAGTGGGATGAATGACACTCGCCTTCCATTGTCTCCGTCAGTCGGTCAGCCACCTTCTTCACCACAGCACTCATGGTCATTTTACCGTTGAGTAGTAACTCTTCCACAATCAGTTCCCCTGTGTCGCTATAGAGGGTTTTGGCTGTGTAGATGTACCGGGGATAGCGGAGGATTCGCAGCATTTGGCAGCACTGGGCTTCATACTCTACCAAGCCTCGCTTCTGCTGCTGGAAGGTCACCAAGTTGTGTTGGATGAGGACACAGAGAGCTTTCCGGACCTGCACAACAGTAGAGCAGAGGAAAATTGATAGATAGATTAGATTAGATTAGATAGATAGATAGATAGATAGATAGATAGATAGAGAAAGAAAGAAAGAAAGAAAGAGACAAGATATATATAGATACAAGATATATAGAGATATAGATATAAGATATATAGATATCTAGATATGTACAGAGATATATATGTAAATAGATAGAAACAGACAAAGATATAGATACAGAGATATGATAGATATTTTTTATTGTTGTTAGTTGCGAAGTCGTGTCCGACCCATCGCGACCCCATGGATCATGTTCCTCCAGGCCTTCCTGTCCTCTACCATCTTCTGGAGTCCCTTTAAGCTCTCGCCTACTGCTTCAGGGACTCCATCCAGCCACCTCATTCTCTGTCATCCCTTTCTTCTCCTGCCCTCAATCTTTCCCAGAAGATAGATATATAGATATCTAGATATGTACAGAGATAGATATGTAGATAGGTATAGAGATAGAGATAAATATATACAAATATATATATGTATGTATGTATGTGTGTATATATATGTATGTATATATATATATATATATATATATATATATATATATATATATATATATATATATACATATATATATATATATGTATGTATGTATGTGTGTATATATATATTATAAATAGATATATAAACAGATAGATAGATGATAGATAAGAGATGGATAGACAGACAGACACATACACCTCTCCAAATTTGCAGGTCAAATCCATGTCAATAACAGCAAAATTTCCCCTCAGAACTGCAAATACTGTACATTCATTCCCAAAACCTTACAGTAACATATAGCTAACCTTATACTGAATGGCTGAGGGGAAAAAATGGCTTGTTGAAATCCATTAATTGATTGCATGGTTCTCTAGTCTAAAACAACTTTTGAAGCCTCTTGGACATCCTTAATTCCTCTCGGGATTGATGAGTGTGAGTGAGAACATCAATGGGAACCACGGATACTTAAATCTTAAGTTTAGTTTAGGCTAGCCTATTATGCAATTTAAAAAAGTCAATCTACCTGGTCCAGCGACATGCTTGTGTTTTGGGAAATCATCCATAATGTCTGCCCACCCATGCGGATGAGCTGCGTTCCAACCTTTTCCACAATTTCGCCAAAATGTTCACAGAGCAGAAGAGAACAAAGCTTGATTTCCGCCTGGGTCATCTTGCTGGACGATGATATCGGTATGTATAATTGACTGCAATAAAATGTATGAGCTACCCCCCCCAAAATAAAACAACTCCGCTGAGGATTTCAGTGTCGAAAATTAGAATTAAGACTCCACCATTCAGTATAAGTCACCCGCTCTGCATCTGAAAAGAGAAAGGCGTTCAGAGTCAAATTGGTGCAAATATTCAGAAGAATCCAGGGCTAAAACTTCTCCTGATTTTTTTTTTCTGGATCTCAGGGATAAAGGAGGAAGTTACCGTTTCAGTACACCCCATCCCATAAAAACCTGTATATGTAGTCCTCATGTTACGACCACAGTTGAGCCCAAAATTTATGTTGCTACGTGAGATATTGGTTAAGTGAGTTTTGCCCCATTTTACGACCTTTCTCGCCACAGCTGTTAAGTGAATCACTGCCGTTGTTCAATTAATAACCCGTTGACTTTGTTTCTCAGAATGTCGCAAAAGGGGATCACGACTCCGGGACACTGCAGCCGTCATAAATATGAGCCAGTTGCCAAGAGTCTTGAATTTTGATCATGTGACCCTGGGGATGCTGCAAGGGTCATAAGTGTGAGAAACGGTCATAAGTCATTTTTTTTCAGGGGTGTTGTCATTTTGAACGGTCACTAAAATGAACTGCTGTAAGCCAAGGACTATCCGTGCAAAAGTGTTAGGCAGGTGTGTGCGAATGCTTTCAGAAATAGAAATGTTAATAATTTATTTTTTTTTCAATTAACAAGATGGTGAATAAATGAAAGTAAATTGCACCAAGAGTAATAACGAAAAGAATGTTTTTTCCTCCCTCCTTTTCTGTCAGAAATGCCACCCAGGGAGACCTCCCCCCTTCCACCAGCCCTACAGCGCCTTCCTAACCCTTTACAGCCAGTCCTCGACTTATGTCCACCACCAAGCCCGAACTTTCTGTTGCTAAACGAGACGATGGTTAAATTTGTGAATTTGGCCCCAGCTCACGACCTTTCTTGCCACCGTTGTTAAGCGCAGCTACTGCAGTTGTTAAGTTAGTCGCATGGTTGTTAAGCGAATCCGGCTTCCCCCATTAACTTTGCTTGCCAGAAGGTTGCAAAAGGGGAATCACGTGACCCCGGGGTCACCGAGACCGTCGTAAGTAGGAGTCAGTTGCCAAGCGGCCGAATTTCGATCACGTGACCATGGGGGAGGGGAAACGCCGCAACGGTCGTAAGTGTGAACAACGATCCTAAACCCCATTTTCCAGTACTGTTGTCAATTCGGTGACCAAACGGAGTGCTGCAAGTCGAGAACTACCTCTAGCCACCTTCTGCTCGGTTCTTCCTCTTCTTGGCCGGAGACCCTCAACGGGCAGGGGAAGGAAACCCACCGCCGCGCTTCTCCTTCGTTCCTGGCAGGTTTTTCCCCAGCTAGGCCTCAAGCCTGCCGGCTCGGCTACCATGACAACGGAGCCCGGCCGGAAGCGCCTGACTGGAGAGCCTATCGCCGGCCTCGGCTCCTCCCTCCCGGGGGGGGGGTGTCGACAGGAGGCGGACCGGAAGCGAGCGGCGCGGAAGTGGGCGCGGCCAGAGCGCGCAGCCGGCTTTGCCGCTCTAGGCTCGCCGCGCTCTGTGGCCAGCCTGGGCCCAGCGGCGCCGTTTCGCTTTCCGAAGCCGGCGAGGGAGGCTCGGCGGGGCGGAGGATGGCGGAGGCCTCTCCGGCAGCCGCGACGGCCGCCGTCTCCCAGCACCGCTTCTTCTGCCACAGCTGCAAGGGCGAGGTCAGCCCCAAGCTGCCGGTGAGCTCGGCGGGCCCCGCCCGGGGAGGGAGAGGCCGGGGGGAGGGGCGACCCGGGTTCGCGGGGGGGGGAGGGGGAGGTCGGTTCCGCCGCCCCCTTGCAAATGGGCGGGGCGAAGGGCCCCCCCGCAGCGAAATCCCCTCAAAGCCCCCCCTCCGGAAGGGCCCCTCCCGCTGTTCCCCTCCCCCAGGCCTGGGTGGGTGCATAAGCCCCATTCCCCAACCTGGCGCCCCCCGGATCTGCCCAAGTGGGTGGGTGGGTGGGTGGGGAGTGGTGGGCTCCCAGGTCTCGGAAGGCAGCAACGGCGGGGTTTGATAACAGAATCACCGAGTTGCGAGGGACCTTGGAGGTCATCTAGTCCAGCTCCCTGCTCCAGCAGGAGAGCCTCTACTATTCCAGGCAAATGGCTGTCCGGTCTCTTCTTAAAAAAAACGTCCAGTGATGGAGCACCCACCAGTGGACAAACCCTGCTTAGAATCATAGGATTGGAAAGGGGCCCTTGGAGGTCTTCTAGTCCAGCCCCCTGCTCCAGCAGGAGAGCCTCTACTATTCCAGGCAAATGGCTGTCCGGTCTCTTCTTAAAAAAAACGTCCAGTGATGGAGCACCCACCAGTGGACAAACCCTGCTTAGAATCATAGGATTGGAAAGGGGCCCTTGGAGGTCTTCTAGTCCAGCCCCCTGCTCCAGCAGGAGAGCCTCTACTATTCCAGGCAAATGGCTGTCCGGTCTCTTCTTAAAAAAAACGTCCAGTGATGGAGCACCCACCAGTGGACAAACCCTGCTTAGAATCATAGGATTGGAAAGGGGCCCTTGGAGGTCTTCTAGTCCAGCCCCCTGCTCCAGCAGGAGAGCCTCTACTATTCCAGGCAAATGGCTGTCCGGTCTCTTCTTAAAAAAAACGTCCAGTGATGGAGCACCCACCAGTGGACAAACCCTGCTTAGAATCATAGGATTGGAAAGGGGCCCTTGGAGGTCTTCTAGTCCAGCCCCCTGCTCCAGCAGGAGAGCCTCTACTATTCCAGGCAAATGGCTGTCCGGTCTCTTCTTAAAAAAACGTCCAGTGATGGAGCACCCACCAGTGGACAAACCCTGCTTAGAATCATAGGATTGGAAAGGGGCCCTTGGAGGTCTTCTAGTCCAGCCCCCTGCTCCAGCAGGAGAGCCTCTACTATTCCAGGCAAATGGCTGTCCGGTCTCTTCTTAAAAAAAACGTCCAGTGATGGAGCACCCACCAGTGGACAAACCCTGCTTAGAATCATAGGATTGGAAAGGGGCCCTTGGAGGTCTTCTAGTCCAGCCCCCTGCTCCAGCAGGAGAGCCTCTACTATTCCAGGCAAATGGCTGTCCGGTCTCTTCTTAAAAAAACGTCCAGTGATGGAGCACCCACCAGTGGACAAACCCTGCTTAGAATCATAGGATTGGAAAGGGGCCCTTGGAGGTCTTCTAGTCCAGCCCCCTGCTCCAGCAGGAGAGCCTCTACTATTCCAGGCAAATGGCTGTCCGGTCTCTTCTTAAAAAAAACGTCCAGTGATGGAGCACCCACCAGTGGACAAACCCTGCTTAGAATCATAGGATTGGAAAGGGGCCCTTGGAGGTCTTCTAGTCCAGCCC
Source organism: Vipera berus (assembly GCF_964194415.1). Classification (NCBI taxonomy): domain Eukaryota; kingdom Metazoa; phylum Chordata; class Lepidosauria; order Squamata; family Viperidae; genus Vipera; species Vipera berus. Next base: position 3,790,368 of record NC_138219.1, read on the forward strand.
CCTGCTCCAGCAGGAGAGCCTCTACTATTCCAGGCAAATGGCTGTCCGGTCTCTTCTTAAAAAAACGTCCAGTGATGGAGCACCCACCAGTGGACAAACCCTGCTTAGAATCATAGGATTGGAAAGGGGCCCTTGGAGGTCTTCTAGTCCAGCCCCCTGCTCCAGCAGGAGAGCCTCTACTATTCCAGGCAAATGGCTGTCCGGTCTCTTCTTAAAAAAAACGTCCAGTGATGGAGCACCCACCAGTGGACAAACCCTGCTTAGAATCATAGGATTGGAAAGGGGCCCTTGGAGGTCTTCTAGTCCAGCCCCCTGCTCCAGCAGGAGAGCCTCTACTATTCCAGGCAAATGGCTGTCCGGTCTCTTCTTAAAAAAAACGTCCAGTGATGGAGCACCCACCAGTGGACAAACCCTGCTTAGAATCATAGGATTGGAAAGGGGCCCTTGGAGGTCTTCTAGTCCAGCCCCCTGCTCCAGCAGGAGAGCCTCTACTATTCCAGGCAAATGGCTGTCCGGTCTCTTCTTTAAAAAAACGTCCAGTGATGGAGCACCCACCAGTGGACAAACCCTGCTTAGAATCATAGGATTGGAAAGGGGCCCTTGGAGGTCTTCTAGCCCAACCCCCTGCTCAAGCGGGAAACCCTATACCAGGGGTAGGCAACCTTGGCCATTTTATGACTCGTGGACTTTTATAACCAGCTGCGCTATAAAAGAGCCGAGGTTGCCTGCCCTATATACCCATTCTGGACAAAAGACTTTCCAGTTTCTTAAAAGACTCCAGGGCTGGGTCACCCACAACCTCTGGAGGCAAGCTGTTCCACTGGTTATTTTTTTTTTTAATTCCATTTATATCCCGCCCTTCTCCGAAGACTCAGGGCGGCTTACAATCTGGGATTACAGATTAGCGGATTCGGGAGGGACCTGGGAGGTCTTCTAGCCCAGGGGTCTTCAAACCTGGCTCTTTTTTGACTTGTGGACTTCAACTCCCAGAATTCCTCAGCCAGCGTGCTTGGCTGAGGAGTTCAGGGAGTTGAAGTCCACAAGTCATAAAAGGGCCAAGTTTGAAGACCCCTGTTCTAGCCCAACTCTTTGCTCAACCAGGAGACCTTATAGCGCTCTGGACAAGTGGCTGCCCAGTCTCTTCTTGAAAAAATGCTCTTGAAGAACGGTTGCAAGATTTGGGTATGGCCAGTCTAGAGAAAAGAAAGACCCGGGGGGGGGGGGTGCGGGGTAGGGAGAGACATGATAGCAGCATTCCAGTATTTGAGGGGCTGCCATGAAGAAGGAGGGGTGGCGGGGGGGGGGGTCAACCTATTCTCCAAAGCACCGGAAAGCAAGACAAGAAAGAATGGATGGAAACTGATCAAGGAGAGAAGCAACTTGGAATTAAGGATGTATTTGACAATACATTGCAAACCCTCCCATGGCACAGGTAGTCCTCAACTTACCATCGCAATTGGACTCAGAATTTATGTTGCTAGCTGAGACATTTGTTACGTGAGCTTTGCCCCGTTTTACGACTTTCCTTACTACGCTTGCTTAGTGAATGGCTGCAATTATGAAATTACATGGTGGTTAAGTGAATCTGGGTCTCCCATTGACTTTGCTGGCCAGGAGGTCACCAAAGGGCATCGTGTGATCCTGCAACCATGATGAATACAAACCAGTTGCAACCAGCCTGCCTTCCGGTTGAGGTCCTGTATGCTGCATGAGCCAGAAAGGAGGGCTGAGAAAATATCTATAGTCCCCTCACATCCTGGACATAATCTATTCCAACTTCTCCCCTTGGGATGGTGCTATATAGGGCATTGCATGCCAAAATTACGAGAAACATTATATATGCATATACATACATGCAGAAGGGACGCGGTGGCTCAGTGGGTTAGGACGCTGAGCTTGTCAATCAGAAGGTCGGCAGTTTGGCAGGTCGAATCCCGAGTGCCGCGTAACAGAGTGAGCGCCTGTTACTCGTCCCAGCTTCTGCCAACCTAGCAGTTCGAAAGCACGTAAAAATGCAAGTAGAAATATAGGGACCACTCCGGTGGGAAGGTAACAGCGTTCCGTGTGCCTTTGGCATCTAGTCATGCCGGCCACATGACCACGGAGATGTCCTCGGACAAGCGCTGGCTCTTCGGCTTTGAAACGGAGATGAGCACCGGCCCCTAGAGTCGGAAACGACTAGCACGCATGTGCGGGGGAACCTTTACCTTTACCTTTTACATACATGCATACATTCATACATACATATATAAGGTAAAGGTAAAGGTTCCCCCGCACATGCGTACTAGGGGCTGGTGCTCATCTCCATTTCAAAGCCGAAGAGCCAGCGCTTGTCCGAGGACGTCTCCGTGGTCATGTGGCCGGCATGACTAGACGCCAAAGGCGCACGGAACGCTGTTACCTTCCCACCGGAGTGGTCCCTATTTTTCTACTTGCATTTTGACGTGCTTTCGAACTGCTAGGTTGGCAGAAGCTGGGACGAGTAACAGGCGCTCACTCTGTTACACAGCACTCGGGATTCGACCTGCCAAACTCTCGACCATCTGATCGACAAGCTCAGCGTCCTAACCCACTGAGCCACCGCGTCTCCCTACACACACACACACACACACACACACACACACACACACATATTTCCTGTGCCATCTATATAGGGCATTGCATGCCAAAATTACAAGAAACATTATATATACACATACATACATACATATATATACATTTCCTGTGCCATCACTCCGCTGAACACTGAATTCCCACAGCATTGTCTCACTTCTCATCTTTTCACATCCTCTCATGATTTATCAGTGGTTTATTATGATCTATGACCTATTACTTGCTGTTTATATGTATACTGTGAGCTTATGCACTGGAGACAAATTCCTTGTGTGTCCAGTCACACTTGTCCAATAAAGAATTCTGTAATTCTGTGATTTGCAACTGGCCTGAGGGCAATTTTGGCTTTGGCTACCCTTTGGCAAAAAAGCTCTGCCAATTCTCAGGAGGAGAAACAGCCTAATAAGATAGAGATTTTCTCTCTGCCTGTGTCTCTTTTTCTCTTTCTCTCTTCACCACCTCTCACCTCATACTCATGCGCTCGTGACCTCTCGTTTATAGACTGCTACATGGGGCTGCCCTTGAGGACCACTCGGAGGCTCCAACTGGTACAGAATGCAGCCGCGAGAGTTGTGTTGGGAGTCTCCCGATACTCCCATGTTACACCTCTGCTCCGTGAGCTGCATTGGCTTCCAGTTGTCTTCCGAGTGAGATTCAAGGTTCTGGTAATGACCTACAAAGCCCTACATGGCATGGGTCCGGAATACCTTAGGGATCACCTGCTGCCGGCGTCAACTTCCCTCCGCCCTGTGCGTTCCCACAGAGAGGGCCTGCTCAGGGTGCCACCGGTCAGAAAAGGTCGACTGGTGGTCCCCAGGGGGAGGGCCTTCTCTGTGGGCGCCCCGGATTTATGGAATCGGTTGCCGGTTGAGCTCCGGATGGCGCCCGACCTCCGCTCCAAGCCGGCCTGGCCTGATGGGGGATGGGTTGGGATTTTATTGTTGTTCTTAATATATTATTTATTTATTGTTTTAGCTTGGGCATTGTGTTTAATTCTTTTTAACTTTTGTATCTTGTATTTTTTATATGTTTGCCCTGTTCACTGCCCTGAGTCCTTCGGGAGAAGGGCGGTATACAAATAAAAATAAATAAATAAATAAATAAATAAATAAATAATACTCTCCTGCTGCAACCAGCTGCTACGGTTTGGGAGGGCAGCAACTGGAGAGGGCCGTGCTAGTAGCAGTTTTGGAAAAGTTGTTGAGGGCAGCGCCGGCCAACGTGCCGTGGAACAATCCGCTGTGGGACGGGTTACACTGCCATCGAAGACATAAGTGAAGTAGATGCAAAAAGGGAGGGACTACACGAAACCTGAATGAGAAAAAGTTAAAATCATTTTTATGCGATCGTCCTAAAAAACGAGTCCGTTGCCAATTGTCTGAATTTCGATCACGTGACCCTGGTGGGGGAACGCTGCGACGGTCAGAAGTGAAAACCATCCGAAGTCCCTTTTTCCAGTGCTAAATGAACTGTTGTAAATCGAGGACTGCCCGTTACGTGGGAATGTCAGATGGCTGGCCCAGAGGCTTTCCTGTCCAGAGAACAAGTTGACTCACAAATTTGTCACCTGCCCCTTGCCGGCTTTCAGCTGGATGGTCAGCCTCCCCCAACGCGGTAACTTTCGAATTTGTCGGATATTAGGCCAGCATTTAACAGTAACTGTAGTTCAGTATATTCAAATTGTCAGCGTGGGAGCAAGGAGGCCGGACCTAGTACCAGCGCCTTTTCCACCCGTGGGTTTACCAATCCAACACAAGGTCAGCAGAAGGGAATGGGGAGACGGGAAAGGCAGGAACACAGGCTCCATTTCCAAAACAACCTGGGAACTTTAAATCGGACATTGACTGAGAACTGTGGGATGGCCAGGGGGAAAGGGGAAGTTAATTGGGTTATTTTCCCGCCAAGCCAACAGATTTTTGCCTTGCTCTAATCCAGGGGTAGGCCACCTTAGCTCTTTAATGACTCGCGGACTTCAACTCCCAGAATTCCTGAGCCAGCCACGCTGAGGGAAAAAGGGAGAGGTTTCCAAGCTGAGCCAGGCTGGCTCAGGAATTCTGGGAGTTGAAGTCCACGAGTCATGAGGAGGGCCATAGTTCCCCCACGCTGGCTCAGGAATTCTGGGAGTTGAAGTCCACAAGTCATGAGGGGGCCATAGTTCCCCCACGCTGGCTCAGGAATTTTGGGAGTTGAAGTCCACCAGTCATGAAGGGGCCATAGTTCCCCCATGCTGGCTGAGGAATTCTGGGAGTTGAAGTCCACGAGCCATGAAGGGGCCATAGTTCCCCCATGCTGGCTGAGGAATTCTGGGAGTTGAAGTCCACAAGTCATGAAGGGGCCATAGTTCCCCCATGCTGGCTGAGGAATTCTGGGAGTTGAAGTCCACGAGTCACGAAGGGGCCATAGTTCCCCCATGCTGGCTCAGGAATTCTGGGAGTTAAGTCCATGAGTCATGAAGGGGCCATAATTCCCCCGTGCTGGCTGAGGAATTCTGTGAGTTGAAGTCCACCAGTCATAAAAGAACCGAGGAGTCTCTCTCTGCTAATTAAAACTAAGTGGGATGGATGGCACGGGTTTATTATTGGCTGAAATCTTACGGCTCTGTTTTTTTCCCCCTTACTCCTTTGGCAGGAATACACGTGTCCCCGATGTGAATCTGGCTTTATTGAAGAAGTAACAGACGACTCCAGGTACGTTTTGTTTCCTGACATGCAACAGCGGGGTGTCTTCATAGTTCCTCTTCTCTTCTTCTGAAGAGTGTTTCTCAGCCTCCGGCAGCTTTCAAATACATGGCATTCTGGCAGTTGAAAACCAGACACAGGGAGTCCTCAACGTACGGCCACAGTCGAGCCCAGCAATTTTGGTTGCCAAGCGAAACACTTGTGAAGTGAATTCTGCCCTGTTTTGCAACTTTTCGTGCCACTGTCGTTAATCCTTGCCGTTAAGTTACTAACCCGGTTGTTAAAAGAATCTGGCTACCCCCATTGACTTTGCTTGTCAGAAGGTTACAAAAGGGGATCACGTGACTCCCTGACACTGCAACCGTCATAAGTATGAACCAGTGGCCAAGCATCCAAATCTAAACCACATGACCCTGGGGATGCTCCAACTCTCGTAAGTGTGAAAAATGTTTATAAGTCCCTTTTTTTCCGGGAACGTTTGTAAGTTCGAACGGTCCCTAAATGAACGGTTGTAAATTGAGGATATATCTGTATCTTGAAGTTGTCGAGCTGGAGAAACGCTGCTTTGGAATCCCGTTCTGTGTGTCCAGTGATAAACCTCCAAGTGGCCTCGACGGCTCTCTAAAAGAAGGCAAATGACCAGCTGTCTGCAAGGAGTATAAATCCTTCCATTCCCCACCATCCAGTCGGAGCTGAAGAAGCTTCTTGGAGGAGAAGGGAAACGTCTTCAAAGAAAAACAAACAACTGGTCATTTGCCTTCTTTTAGAGAGCCGTTGAGGCCACTTGAAGGTTTATCTGTGTCCTCAGGGTCAGCTGAGTGGTGCAAATGGACGGGGAGCCTTCTTGGAAGTGCTGAAAGGACCCCATTTTGGCACCACTCAAATGACCCTGAAGACACAGATCAACCTCCAAGTGGCCTCAACAACTCTCTAAAAAGAAGGCAAACGACCAGCTGTCTGCAAGGAGTATAAATCCTTCCATTCCCCACCATCCAGTCAGAGCTGAAGAAGCTTCTTGGGTGAGAAGCGAAATGTCTTCAAAGGAAGAACAAGAAAGTCCAGTTGGCTTCCGGAAAAAAAGAAAAGCACCTTTGGGACAAACCTGACCTGGAAGACCGAGAATCTCCACCGACATTCGCTGAGGGACGATTCAACAATTCAGTTTAACGATTTAAAGTAGTTAAAAAATATTTCAATTGTTGACCTTCAAGTTTCGTTTTGTCCCTCCTTTGCAATCCTTTCTTTTAATGATTCCATTCTACTATTCCTTTGCTAGTTGTAATGGGGGTCTCCCGATACTCCCATGTAACACCTCTACTCCGCGAGCTGCATTGGCTTCCGGTTGCCCTCCGGGTGAAATTCAAGGTGCTGGTTATCACCTATAAAGCCCTACATGGCTTGGGTCCGGGGTACTTGAGGGAACACCTGCTGCCGGCTTCAAACGCCCTTCGTCCAGTGCGCTCCCACAGGGAGGGTCTGCTCAGGGTCCCGCCGGTAAGAGATTGCCGGCGGGTAACGCCCAGGGATAGGGCCTTCTCAGTGGGGGCGCCTGCCCTCTGGAACCAGCTGCCAGTGGAGCTGAGGACTGCCCCCGACCTCCGATCATTCCGCCGGGGCCTGAAGACCTGGCTCTTCGAGCTCTCTGGCCCAGGCTGAGGATTAATTTTATTTTAACTGGGGTTTTACTTATACAGGGATAAATTTAATTTTTTTTAAAACTGGTTTTAACTTTTGTATTTTTGGTTTTTAATTCCCTGTAAACCGCCCTGAGTCCTCAGGGAAAGGGCGGTATATAAATGTAAATAAATAAATAAATGAATAAATAAATATTCGTGTGATTCTTGTCCCGTGCGGCCAGTCGGCTGTGGCGAGGTGCCGTATGTTAGTGACCAGAAGTAGGTGGGGATTTCTGGGAATTGAAGTCCGCCTATCTCAAAAGTTGCCAAGGTTGGGAAACCCTTGTTCTAGAAGCCCTGGCATTTTCCCACAACCTGTTTTTTCCTCTCTCCTTAGTTTTTTAGAAGGCAACAGCAGTGGCCCCGATGAAAGTCCTTCCACCCCATTTGCAGAGGTGAGTTTCCCTGTTTTGTTTTTTCATTTTATTTTTCAGCTTACTACGGCTGTGTTGGGAAGGGGTCCTTCCTTGTCCATTCCCACCCCTGAACGACTTTGCTCCGGTTTGAGATGTGGCTCTTTGGTGGGCGAGGTCAGTTTTAGGGGAGACCCCCCCTAGTTTGGAAAAGACAGGGGTGTGCAAACAAACCATCGGTTGTTTGAGGAAGCGTAAACCTCGATGTGATGCTTTAGAAGAGATAAACGCTTTGGATCGCTTTCCTCAATGTCAGTGAACAAGTACAGATAATGCTCAGCTTATAACCGTGTCAGATGTCCATCTAGCGTTGGGGTAGGCAACCTTGGCTCTTTTATATGACTGGTGGACTTCAACTCCCAGAATTCCTGAGCCGGCATGGCTCAGCTTGGAAACCTCTCCCTTTCCCCTCAGCATGGCTGGCCCAGGAATTCTGGGAGTTGAAGTCCACCAGTCATAAAAGAGCCAAGGTTGCCTAGCCCTGGTCTAGCAAATCCAAATAAGGAACTCCCTGAACATACTGGTAGTCCTCGACTTCAACAGTTCATTTAGTGACTGTTCAGAGTTACAACAGGACTGTTCAGAAGTGACTTATGACCGTTTTTCACACTTAATAACTGTTCTGGCATCCCCACGGTCACGTGATCAAAATTCAAAATGCTTGGTAACTGACTCATATTTACATCCCAGGGTCCTATGATTCCCCTCTGGTGACCTTCCGACAAGCAAAGTCAATGGGGGAAGCCAGATTCGCTTAACAACCAGGTTGCTAACTTAACAAGTGCAATAATTCACTTAACAACCGTGGCAAGAAGAATCGTAAAAGGGGGGCGAAACTCCCCTAGCAAATGTTTTCACTTAGCAACATAAATTCTGGGCTCCATTGTGGTCGTAACCCAAGGGCTACCCGTAGTTCTTCCCAAAAGTAACAGTTTTATTGAATGCACTACGTTGTAAGAAAGAAAAGCAAAACCAGTGCTGACTTTCCCACTCAAATTTGTCCACATAGTTAAACTTGAATTCCCCCCTTTGGCCGTCCCTTTCTGTCCACTGCAGTGTCCCCACTCTCATTCACTCTTTTTTTGTTACGGGAACCGTCTGGACCGTTCAAACACCTGTGCAGCATGGCCTTGAAGGGTGGAGCAGGGTGTCATGATCTGCAGATGGCATTCCATTCCCACTCTGTGCCATTCACACCCCCACCCCTAAATTATTGTCAAGTTGAGATCGGAGAGGAAACTAGGTGGAAAGTGAATCACTCTTGACAAATTGGTTGCTTCTTGTTATTGTTAGTTGCGAAGTCATGTCCGACCCCTCGTGACCCCATGGACCACGTTCCTCCAGGCCTTCCTGTCCTCTACCATCTTCTGGAGTCCATTTAGGCTCACGCCTGCTGCTTCAGTGACTCCATCCAGCCACCTCGTTCTCTGTCGTCCCCTTCTTCTCTTGCCCTCAACCTTTCCCAGCATGAGGCTCTTCTCCAGTGAGTCCTTCCTTCTCATTAGGTGGCCAAAGTATTTGAGTTTCAACTTCAGGATCTGGCCTTCTAAAGAGCAGTCAGGGTTGATCTCCTCTAGGACTGACCAGTTTGATCGCCTTGCAGTCCAAGGGACTCGCAGGAGTCTTCTCCAGCACCGTAGTTCAAAGGCCTCGATTCCTTGGCGCTCAGCCTTTCTTATGGTCCAACTTTCACAGCCGTACATTGCAACTGGGAAGACCATGGCCTTGACTATACGCACTTTTGTTGCTTAGTGAACATTGAAAGTTATGATAGACACACCCACCCACCAAAGGGACTTACATCCTGTTTTGAAGTTTTAATGTCAATGCCCGAGTGTGGGTGCTCGGGAACTGGTCCACATTTATAGCTTTTTGCAGGCTCTCCCGGTCACATGACCACGGTTTACAATGATTTTGCCAGAAACCAGGGTTTATCTCTGGTTTCCCAGGAGAAAGCTGGCTGTAGCCAAGAGTGAGTTAGCTTAATGATCTCAGAGCTGACCGTTGCAGAACAAATTGTAAGCAGCGATCTACTTCGTGACCATCACAACTTACGGCTTGTAAGTTGAGGACTCCCTGTATAACGTTTTTGACTTATTTGTTTAATTGGGTTTTATTTATCTAGTTTTGGGGCTTGCGTGGAGAACAGATCGCGTCCTATTCAACAGCCTTCACCAAGTTTTCAGCACCGCAGTAAACCCGGAAGAGAGAAAAATTTGGTGTAAAAAAATACGGGCGATTTCTAGTAAAAGCCAAGTATATTAATAGCACCGTCAAGCCGAGAAAGGCTGACTCTTGGTTTTTGCAAATGCATTGCAGATCAGACCAAGTATAGCATTGGATCCAAGTCATTTTATATTTAGATGGGTGACTGGTTATCCCAAGATGCCGTTTCTGTCGCATGAGGCAGGCTTTTGCCTCGAAGGAGTGGGCAGGAAGGAAACTATTCAGAGCTTTCCCGACCCTTTTCAGCGGCCAGTTTGCCTCCCACTGCCTCTCAGCCAGGCCATTGCTGGGGCCTTCCACCTGTTTGTGGCCAAGACTGGGAGGACGACCAAACAGCCAGGTGTGACACCTGCTTTGACAGTAGGTAAGCTTGCTCTCCTGGCCTCTGCCGCTATACGAGGCAGTGGTCCGGCATGGATGGAGTCTGCCTGTCTACGGGCTGGGCTGTCTCTCTATTTGGAGGCTGAGTTTGCAGACCCCACGGGGTACACAGGTGGCTGGCTGGTTGGGGGGCTTCATGTGTGGCACAAACCAACTGACCTGCCCCTTGTTGTGAGAAGCTAGGCTGCTAGACAATGGGGTTGACTCAGTAAGCTGAGTCCCTTTGCCAGGGTTTAGTGTGTTGTGAGGATGCTACTGGCGTGTTAATTAGTGGGTCTGAGCTAACACAGCTACTTCGGTTCAAATCAGAAGCAGAATAGAGCTGGAAGGGACCTTGGAGGTCTTCTAGTCCAGCTCTCTGCTCAAGCAGGAGAGAATAAACCATTTCAGACAAGTGGCTGTCCAGTCTCTTCTTAAAAACCTCTTGTGATGAAGCACCCACAACTTCTGGAGGCAGGTTGTTCCGCTGGTTAATTGTCCTCACTGTCAGGAAGTTTCTCCTTAGTTCCAGGTTGCTTCTCTCCTTGACTAGTTTCCATCCGTTGCTTCTTGTCCTGCTTTCAGGTGCTTTGGAGAAGAGCTTGACTCCCTCTTCTTTGGGGCAGCCCCTGAGATACTGGAAGACTGCTATCATGTCCCCCCCCCCCTCGTCCTTCTCTTCATTAAACTAGACCTACCCAATTCCAGCAATCGTTTCCGTATATGTTTTAGCCTCCAGTCCCCCAATCATCTTTGTTGCTCTTCTCTGCACTTTTTCCAAAGTCTCAACATCTTTTTTTTATAATGTGGTGACCAAAACTGGATGCAGGTATTCCAGGTGTGGCCTTACTAAGCGCTACTAAAAGTTCATGTGATTTTGATTCCATGCCTCTGTGTATACAACCAGGGATTGCATTACCTTTTGGGGCTGCTGCCCCACACGGCTGGCTCATGTTTAAGCGATCGTCCACTTGGTCTCCAAGGTCCCTCTCACAGTTACACCTAATTTCCACGGCACTCTTTGAGGCCTGAGATATTTACCCACGTAGTGAGCTATTATCCTTCTCATCTTCTCCTATTTCCTACTACCTTGGTGGAGCAGTGGGCTAATGCCTCCTTAAGTAACACCAGCTGCCTGCCATTAGTGCAGGTTCGAGTCCCACCAGGCTCAAGGTTGACTCAGCCTTCCATCCTTCCGAGGTAAGTAAAATGAGGACCCAGATTGTTGGGGGCAATTAAGCTGACTTTGTAATAATGCCGCTTGGGGGGGATGTGTGAAAGCCCTAATAAGCAGGCATATACATAGAATGAAGGCTACTGCTAAGCTTGTAAGCCGCCCTGAGTCTTCGGAGAAGGGCGGGATATAAATGGAATTAAAATAAAAAATAAATAAATACCTTCTCTTGTTGGTATCTAGGAGTAATAATTGTATCTTATGATTTATGATCGGCGACTTATCGCTTTGTTTTATCTATGTACACTGAGAGCTTCTGCACCGGAGACAAATTCCTTGTGTGTCCAATCACTTGGCCAATAAAGAATCCTATTCCTATAGTGGACTTAATTCTTCCTAGAACTAGAGGGTCAGCTGTGGTGGACTTAATCCTTACTAGTAAATATGAAACGGTTGAAGGAGTGGAGGCTGTAGGAACTTTGGAGAAGAGTGACCATATACTAGAATTCACCACAATGCAGAAAAAGATAGCTAGTGTTTTATTTTATTTATTTATTTATTTTTATTTTAATTCCGTTTATATCCCGCCCTTCTCCGAAGACTCAGGGCGGCTTACAAGCTTAGCAGTAGCCTTCATTCTATGTATATGCCTGCTTATTAGGGCTTTCACCCCCCCCCCAAGCGGCATTATTACAAAGTCAGCTTAATTGCCCCCAACAATCTGGGTCCCCATTTTACCTACCTCGGAAGGATGGAAGGCTGAGTCAACCTTGAGCCTGGTGGGATGCGAACCTGCACTGATTGCAGGCAGCTGGTGTTACTTAAGGAGGCATTAGCCCATTAGACTTTAAGGGAGCCGACTTCAATAAGCTAAGAGAGGGTCTAGGAAGGATTCCATGGATGGAAATCTTAGAGGGGAAAAGCAGTACAGGATGCCTGGGATACTCTGGAAAACAAGGGAATAAAAGCCCAAACAAAAACAATACCACAGAGAAAGAAAAACAACAGACTCCAGACGAGACCAGCATGGCTACACAAAGAGCTCTCTTACAAATTTGAGGGACCAAAATGACAAGTGCTCAACCTATGACCACAATTGAGCCAGAAATTTCTGTTGTTAAGTGAGACATTTGTCGGAGTTTTGCCCCATTTTACGATCGTTTCTTGCCCCAGTTGTTAAGCGAATCACTTCCGTCGATCAGCTGGTCACCCGGTTGTGAAGTGATTCTGGCTTCCCCATTGCCTTTGCTGGCCAGTAGGTCACGAAAGGGGCTCCTGGGACGCCGTAGCCGTCATCAACGTGAACCGGTTGCCAAGTATCGGAATGTTGATCCCACGATTGTGGGGATGCCACAAGGGTCGTAACTGAAAAATTCTCACGAGTCCCGTTTTTCAGGGCCGTCGTAACTTTGAACGGTCACTAAACTGTTGCAAGTTGAGGAATACCTATATAAAGGAAGGAAGATCCTGCTTTTCCCTCCGGCTAAGTTTTTGGTGTGCCTCTTCAGCCAGTTCTGACTCTCTTTTTTCCCCCTTGACTTTCCATCTCCCTCCCTTAGTTCTGGGACCAGCTGGACCGCTCCATGGTCTTCCCATTCCTCAGCAGCTCTCTGGACCACAATGGCAGAGACAACGAGAGGGGTCACCAAGCCCACGCGGACCTTTGGGGACCAAGCCGACCCCCCCGGCTGCCCATGGCCCGGAGGTATCGGCCCCGCCTTAGCACCCGGCCGGACCGCTCTCCAGCCATCGAAGGGTAAGAACCACGGGAACGAGCAAAGCTCTCCAAAGCCGCTGCTCCGTTCAGCTTTGGCAGAGAACGGCGGCGGTTTCACCCAGGGGAGGGAAAACCAGCACAGCCTCGGAGCCGGCATAGGCGGTCCTCGACTTAACGAACACATTTCTGTCACGAAGCGAAACATTTGCCCCATGTTACGACCTCTCTTGCCACATAGTTGTTAAGTGGATCGCCGCAGCTGTTAAGCTAGGAACCCGGTTATTAAGTAAATCTGGCTTCCCCATGGACTTTGCTTGGCAGAAACTCACCTGGCCCCGGGACGCAGCAGCCATCATAAACACAAGTCAGTCGCCAAAGCGTCGTGACCGTGGGGATGCTGCAACGGTCCTAAGTGTGAAAAATGGGCCCCAAGTCCCTTTTTTTTCAGGGTCATCGTAACAACAAACTGTTGCAAGTCGAGGATTAGCTGTAGTTTTCCATAGTGATCCTATCTGGGCTCTTGGCAGCCAGTTCAGCATTGTGCATCAATATGCATCGTTGTGCGCTTTGCCAAAGGAACCGGTGCTTCCTGCATCGCGTAAGGTGAACTTGTTTGGCTGTCAGGAAATGCCTTTGTGGCATGAACAGATGGGCCTCCTCCTGGCCAGGTGGCAACTTCCACGAATATGGCTGCTCCTTCCTTAACTGTGACCTTTTCTCTGTTCTTCCCACCCGGCAAATCACCGCCCCGGAGCAGAATAATACAGCAGATCTTCGCTGGCTTCTTTGCAAACTCGGCAGTGCCCGGATCGCCTCCTCCGTCTTTCTCCTGGTGAGTGGCCTCTGCTCTTGGCGACCGCCAGGTGTCCCCAGGGCTTGGATTTGGGTCTGGGACGAGCAAGCGAAGTTGAGGTTGTTCTGGAACGGACTCTGTTTGGGAACCTTTTCAAGCTGCTTCTCAGCTCCCAGCCCGGGAAAGGAGGTCTGGAAACTCCATGAGGGAAGGTGGCTTGAATTTCAGGCAAGCAATTCCCCTCCGCTTTGTCTCCGGGGCTTGGGTCCCGTTCCAGGCCTGGCTTTGCAAAATGGGTCAACACACCGCGGGACCATTCAAGAATTCCATTTTAATTATTTAAAAAAGAGTTTTAAAAAAAGTTTTGATTTTTGTCCTTGCCTTACTTCCTTTCACGGTTCTATCCCACTATTCCTTCGAGATTAGCGCCACTCGTCCTGCGGCCAGTTGGCCAGGATGGGTTGGCTGCGGGGAGGGGTCTTAGACCTCTGGCTTTGAACTGACCAATCCCCCCACCCCCCGCTTCACTTCTCCTGCATCCTAGTTACCCTTGGTGAATTGTGCTGGCCGTTGCAGCTGACCCCGAGACCTGGGGCTGCTCCTCCCGGATTCTTTTTCTGACTAGGAGTTGCAGAAAATTACGGCTTTGGGGGGGGCTGGAAGTTGTCCACCATGTTGGACTTGAAAGTTGAGGGAGGGAAAGCAGCTGTTCCCCCCCCCCCCGGCCCCACCTTTGAGCGTCCTTTTTCTTTCCCTTCCTCCAGGGGAGGCATGCACGGCAGGCTGCACTCCAGCTTTGGGGACTACGCGTGGGACCAAAGCGGGCTCGATGCGGTCTTGACCCAGGTAAAGGCACTGGCCAGCTGGCCCCAGGTGAGGCTGCCCTTCTCCTCCTGTAAGGACACCTGTGGCACACCTGTCCTGACACCTGGGGCAGTGCTAAAACACACCTAGTTGAAGTGAATCTAAGCTATGCGTGTTGTGCAGTAGTTGAGGGGTCCCCAGTCCGCTGACCGGTCCCGGTCCACAGCATGCCAGAAAGCGGGCTGCACAAACAAGCGAAGCCCCGTCTGCACATGCGTGGGATGAAGGCAGCACAAAAAACCACACAGGCCCTCCGGTCCATGGAAAAAAGCCTTTCCCCACGGAACCGGTCCCTGGAGCCCAAAAGGTCATGGGCCGCTGGACGACGTCATGATCTGGATAAGTATGTTGTGCGAATACTGAATACTGAAATGCTGGCCCGGTTGGCACTTGATGCCGGCACGCAATGTTTTCTTTCTAATTCGGTACGATATACAGACCCGTCTATTTGGCCTTAGTATTATGATGTGACGGTCAAGCCGTGCTGGTTCTTCAGCTAACGGAAACCCTTCGGATTTCACGTTGCTGGGAACAAGGGCAAGGGGACGACGGTTCAACCAGAACCAGGCTGAGAGTCTCCATCCGGGTCGTGACCTGGAATTGCTGTGTAGGCCCTCTGAGGATTTTGAGCAATGTGCTGCGGCACTAGAGCCCTACCGACTGTTGAGATTCAAAGATCTGGGGACGTCTGAAGGTGCGTGCATTTTTTTTTAAGCTTTCGGCAAGCGCCTGATTCCCAAGTGCAGCTTGGCTGGGAGGGGCGCTCCAACAGCCCCCCTTGTGCAGAGTAAGGGTTCTTCCCACCGAAATGTCTACGGAGATTCTCAGTCCTCCAGGTCCTGGTGGTCCCAAAGCTGCATTTTCAGGAGGCAACTGGGCTTGCTTGTTCTTTCTTTGAAGACGTTTCGCTTCTCCTCCAGGAAGCTTCATCAGCTCTGGCGGGATCCTTCCCTTCCCCACCATCCAGTGGGGGAATGGGAGGATTTATACTCCTTGCAGACAGCTGGTCATTTGCCTTCTTTTAGAGAGCCATTGAGGCCACTTGGGAGCTTTATCTGCATCCTCAGGGTCGCCTGAGTGGTGCAAATGGGTTCCAAGAAGGCTCCACACTCATTTGCACCACTCAGGGGACCCCGAGAAGAACAGGTAAACCTCCAAGTGGCCTCAACGACTCTCTAAAAAGAAGGCAAATGACCAGCTGCCTGCAAGAAGTATAAATCCCTTCATTCCCCACCATCCAGGCAGAGCTGAAGAAGCTTCTTGGATGAGAAGCGAAACGTCTTCAAAGAAAAACAAAACAACTGGTCATTTGCCGCCTTTTAGAGAGCCGTTGAGGCCACTGGGAGGCTTATCTGTATCCTCAGGGGGTCACCTGAGTGGTGCAAATGGGTGTGGAGCCTTCTTGGAAGTGCTGAAAGGACCCCATTTTGGCACCGCTCAAATGACGCTGAAGACACAGATAAACCTCCAAGTGGCCTCAATGACTTTCTAAAAAGAATGCAAATGACCAGCTGTCTGCAAGGAGTATAAATCCTCCCATTCCCCCACCGTCCAGTCAGAGCTGAAGAACCTTCTTGGATGAGGAGGGAAATGTCTTCAAAGAAAAAACAAGGAAGTCTGGTTGGCTTCTCCCACCTAACTTTGCAACAGCCAGCACCTCCGCCTTAAGACCTCTACTCGTGGGTTACACACACACCCTCCTCTTCTCTCACCTTTCTTGCAGCTTATGGGGCACTTGGAAAATACAGGGCCTCCCCCAGCTGAGAAGGAGAAAATTTCTTCCCTCCCAACAGTGACCGTCACTCAGGAACAAGTGGGTAAGTTCTTGTTTTGGTCGCCTTTTTTTTTCTTGGCTGGTCTAGAGCCAGTTGTAAGGAGAACGAGCTTTTCTGGAGACCTCATCAGCTCATGGCGGCACTGTTTTTTCCCCCGGTGCTTCCCAAACAAATCGTCCAACAGAGTAAAGGTTCTGCCCAATGGCAACTTCTCAAAACCAAATTTTGAGAAGAAATCGTGGGCACTCCCATCACCGGAGGTTTTTAAGAAGAGACTAGGCCAGGGATAGGCAACCTTGGCTCTTTGATGACTGGTGGACTTCAACTCCCAGAATTCCTGAGCCAGCCACGCTGAGGGGAAAAGGAGAGGTTTCCAAGCTGAGTCATGCTGGCTCAGGAATTCTGGGAGTTGAAGTCCAGGAGTCATGAAGGAGCCATAGTTCACCCATGCTGGCTCAGGAATTCTGGGAGTTGAAGTCGTGTGGCTGACTCTGGATGTGTGGCAACAGCTGTCACTAATGTTCCCCCTCCCGCAGATACGGGTTTGGAGTGTCCCGTGTGCAAGGAAGACTACACTGTGGCGGAGCAGGTCCGGCAACTCCCGTGCAATCACTATTTCCATAGCAGCTGCATTGTGCCATGGCTGGAACTGGTAAGTCTCTGCTTGGGCTTGGACAGTTGTTGGGGGGGGGGGGACAGACAGGGCAACTCCTGTCTCTGGGGCAGGAAATCTCAGGCACCAGCCCAGGAGATGCAGCTGGGAGCCAACAAGAAGAGAACATCCTCCAGGAGGCGTTTGGCTTTGGCGTCTCTGGCGCTCTGAGTGGGCAGATGGCAGAGTGGTGTGGTCGGTCACACCCTCCATCTCAAGAGTCAGTTGGCTGTGCTCTGCGCAAGGCGCACTCGGAGCATTTGTGGCACACTGCTTAAGAATGCAGCATTGCAGGCTGACTCTGCCCACTGCCAGCAGTTCGATCCTGACCGGCTCAAGGTTGACTCAGCTTCCGTCCTTCTGAGGTCGGTAAAAAGAGGACCCAGATAGTTGGGGGCAAAAGGCTGAGTCTGTAAACCGCTTAGAGGGGGCTGTAAAGCGCTGTGAAGCGGGATATAATTCTAAGTGCTATTGCCATTCTGTCCCATTATTCTATTATTTTATTCTGTTCTTATTCTATTCTGTTATTCTTTTTTATTCTATTCTGTTCTATTATTCTATTTTAATCTACTATTTTATTCTGTTATTCTATTCCTATTTTATTCTATTCTGTTATTCTTTTATTATTCTGTTTTATTCTATTCTGTTCTTCTATTATTTTATTCCATTCCATTCCATTCTATTCCTATTTTATTCTATTCTATTATTCTATTCTATTCTTTCCCATAATTCTATTCTATTCTATTCCATTCCACTCCACTCCATTCTCTCCTTTTCTATTCTATTCTAGTTATTCTTTTCTATTCCATTCCATTCCATATTTTCTATTCTATTCTATTCTGTATTTCTATTCTATTCTATTCTATTCTATTCTATTCTATTCTATTCTATTCTATTCTATTCTATTCTATTCTATTCTATTCTATTCTATCCTTATTCTATTCTATTCTATTCTATTCTATTCTATTCTATTCTATTCTATTCTATTCTATTCCATTCCATTCCATTCCATTCCATTCCATTCCATTCTATTCCCCTGGTGGTGCCTGTCGCTCACACGCATGCTTGTTTTCGCCTCCTTTGACAGCACGACACGTGTCCCGTGTGCCGGAAGAGTTTGAATGGGGAGGACTCCGCTCAGCGAGCCCCGAACACAGAGGCCTCCACGAGCAACTCCTTTGGCAGCCCAGGCCACCTGCACGACCGATGGACTTTCTGAAGCCTCCCCAGGGCCGGTGGGAGAGAGAAGGGCAGCGGAAGCCCGCGGCACTCTTTGACTACAGTTGTAAATTGTACGATAACTCAAAACTACACGAGCAAGTAGCAAGAAGAGAGGAAGCGGGCCTGGGCAGCATTCACACACCCACACGCACCCATGGAAGCCTGCCCTCCCCCTTCTGAAAAACGGTCCCCGAGGAACCGTTTCTTGAACCTTCAGGTCTGTAGGGGCCACGTCAGTGCTCGCAGGGCGGGAGCGGCGTCCCTTAAAGCCCGTGGACCTTCTCCTCCGGTAGCTGTACTAATCGCTGGCTGGCTGTCCACGTAACACCCTTATCTGGAAGCGGGCTGAGAAGACAAAAGCTCGGAAGGAGCCAGGCGTCGGAAGGCCTGCAGGGACGTGGCTCCCCGCAGCGCCTTAAGCGTGGCATCTTTGGAGGGGGCTGGTGGCTCTTCCTTTGCATTTGGTGTCTTGGGTTCAGAAGGGGGGGAGGAGAAGGACCCCCCCCAATCTACTCTCCCCGCTCCAGGTTCCCGTGGAAGCAAACAGGTGACGCTTTGCCTGGGCGAGGCAAGCCTTCCTGTGGCTGGATTCCTTTGCTTGAACTGGAACATCCACTCGCCTGCCGCACGAGGCCCGGTTTGCTCCTTGCTGTCCCCACGGACTCCTTTGTCTTTCACAGCGAAAAGGGCTGTGTTGCCAGGTATTCCTCTGTATTGAAAACGCGAATACCAGTGTTGGAAGTATCAGGAAGAACAGCTCGTCTCTCTATCTCTCTTTCTCCCCCCCCCTTTTCTTTTTTTTCTTCCTCTATACGCCGGCTTTTAAGCCTCTCGATCATGTCTGAACTTCCTTTGTACCCCACCAGCCCTGGTGTGTGTGTGTGTGTGTGTGTGTGTGTGTGAATCTCTCATTGAAAAGCCAGATCAATGTCTCACCTTCAAGTGGAGAGGAAAGGGGGTGGGGGGTGGGTGGGCAGGTGAGTTAGCCAGGTCAGGATGCAAAGAGGACAAAAGATTTTTTTTTTAAAAAAACCCACTTTTCTCCCCCCCCTGCCCCCCCCCCACACACACTACAAGGAAATAGTTGTAAAAACGTGCCTGGGAGACGATGCTAAACGTAGCGCCTTTTGCTTGCTATTGAATAAAGTTTTTAATAAGAAACCAGACAACAAAGGTAATTTTTAGCTGGGCAGTTTTGGCCTCTTCAACACTGGCAGGCTCAAGGCTCATGGAGGCCGGGTCGGGCCATTTGAGGCAGAATCGGAGCGGCCGCATTGCCCACCTGGCAGCCTCGGCCCTTGAAAGGCAGGCCGCCCCCAGGCCCAGCACCGTTAGAAGCCTCGCAGCTTGGGGGAGGGGGGGCTGCTGTGGCCAAAGGGCCTCGTAAGGCCCTGAAAAAGTTGCAGGATCCTTCGTGGCCCCAGAATTCTTTCCGGGTCTTGGCACCCGTGGAGGTTTCTCTCTCCAGAACAAGCCCCTCCTTGTGCCAGTCCAGAAAGACGAAGAGAAAGTGGCAGAGACGGCTGCCCGCTAGCCCTTCCAAGTCCTCCTTCCATTTGGCTGCAGGCCTCACCGCTCTTGAGAACCGGAGGGCCTGGCTGGAAATTGGGAGGCTGCAATTCCCGTTATTCTGCATTGGCTGAGGTCGACGGGAGTTGGGAGTCCAGCCAAGGCAGCCAAAGATTGTGATTCCCCCCCCCCCTCAAGTGTTCGTTAACTTTTAGGAGTTCTGGATTTGGAACACCCACTTTTTTTAGCCCAAAGGAGGGATGCGACTGTCGCCACCTTGCCTTTTGGTAATGTCAGGCAGCTGGAGCGTTAACCCTCTTCCACACAGTGCTTTTTTTTTTTTTAAAGGGGGAGTAACTTTCCCAGTTTATAAAATCCCCGTTTTTCATTAGAATATTTTTTTTCAGAAATTCAGGTGGATCGTGGGCAGGAAGGGGATGCCGTACCCCAATTTGTGCGAGAAACAGACACGAACGGCCTCTTTTTGGGGGGGAAGGGACCAGTTTAACACTATGCCTTGTTTTGGAAATGGGCACGCCCAAAAAGCTGAAGGATACCAAATCCCAGTGGCTTGTTCAGTGCTCGAACCACGGTTGTCTCAAGCTTTCTCTTGGAAGTAAAAATCCGGCAAGATTTACAACGGGCAGTCCCGACAGCAGCTTCCAGTGCAGTGTCAATGCCAGACTGAACCCCAAATTTTCCTCGGGGTGGGGTGGGGTTGAAAAAGCATCTGGAATAAAGGATTTCCATCTGGGGATTTCCTGCACGGTGTAAAGGAGACCCACTTAAAATCCTCGTGCCTGTTTTCTTCCGCCCGCAAATCTTGCAGGCAAACGTGGCTTTTGAATTAATCCCCTGAATATCAGTCTTGGCGATATTTAGAGAGCGTGTATCTAAATACACAGAAGGGGAGGGGAAAAAAAGTCGTGCTTTCTTGTTCCCAAAATGCAAAGAAAGATGCTACCTTAAGATTTTGGAACCATCCGCGCGGACCAGCCCGAGCATCTGTGGTCCTAAAGGTGATTGGCACAGAAAACCCCCCCCGCAGATGATGCTTCTTCTTGGGCAAAGAGTCTTTGTTCCACCGGACTCGACTTTCACTCCTCTTTCTCATTTTCCCCGGGTTTTTTGTGCATGAAAAATCCAATCTGAGGTTGGGATGAGAGAAGGAAGCAGAAAACGAAGAGGTTATTCATACGCTGCAGAGAATTGGAGGTTTAAAGTTTCAGTTCTGAAGCTTCCAACTGCAACTCAGCCTAAGCTCTCTTTCCTTTTTCAAGCCGCTAAGTGGGAGAAACATCGGTGAATTCTCTGCTAAGAGGCGTTTTTGCTCCCACTCTTAGCCACGAGGAAAGGCGTTTCCCCGCAATTCTCTCAAATTCAGACGCTTCTTTTTTCAGGGACCTGTGGCAAAAATTTAAGGGCACAATCGATGCAGGTAGCCCTCCACTTAACAACAGTTCGTTTAGCGACCGTCCGAAGTTACATGTGTGACTCGGGACCGTTTTTCACACTTAACCACCCCTTGCAGCATCCCCAGGGTCAGACGCTTGGGAGTTGACTCAGGTTTACGACGGTTGCCACGTCTCGTTGATTCCCCTTTTTGCCATCTTCCGAGAAGCCAAGTCAACAGAACCAGATTCACCTAACAACCGTGAATCTGTTGGGGGGGGGAGGCAATATGCTGACTCTGTAAGACAGTTTTAGAGAGGGCTGCAAAACGTGGCGAAGCAGTATATAAGTTGTAAGTACCCCCGTTGTTTCCAGTGCCGCTGTAATTTTGAATGTTCGCTAAATGAACGGTTGTAAGTCGAGGACTGCCTGTATTCACAACAGCCCCTTCCTCAGTGCAGGAACTGCCATTTCAGCAGAATTAACTTTTTGGGGAGGGGGCTTCCGGGAGCCATAGATGGCACCATGCTTCCCAAGGTGAGGGGCTGAGCCAAAAACGGAATTTGACATGACGTGTTTTAATTTCAACAAAAACAGTAATCTGTAACGTTAAGAAATAAACTTCAACCTAAAAGTAAACGCAACGAGTGTGATTGATTCGTCCTGATCTCTTTAATAGCTTTCAATCCTCCTGTCGTGTTCCTTATAATTTTCAATGGCTGTCCTAACTGGCAGGCCGATAGGATAATTTATGCCTTTGCAGAGTCAACTACAGACCTGAGGGGTCTCTTTAAGATCTTCTAGTCCAGTGGTCCCCAACCCTTTGGGCACCAGGGACCGGTTGCGTGGAGAAAGGTTTTCCCAGGGACCAGAATGGTGGTGGTGGGGTGTCGTGTCTGGTTTTGCATGCTGCCTGCATCCCACGGATGGGGCTTCGCTTCTTTGCGTGAAGCGGTTTTTGGCATGCTACAGAGCGGTGCTGGTCCATGGACCGGGGATTGGGGACCCCTGATCTAGTCAACCCCCCCCCCCACATGCACACGCACAGATAGACAATCAGTGCAGGAATCCGAATTCAAGCATCCCCAGGAGATACATGGATCCCACCCAATTCTTACCTTCCATAAAAAGACGATGACCAGGGTTAGCAGCAGGAGGCCGCCAAGGATGCTGCCAATCAGAATCCAGAGGGAAAGAGGGACCAGTTTGGACTGGATGATCTCCAGGATAACCTGCAAGGAGATCAAACTCCTGAGAAGGCCGTGATTCCAAAGGCCTTAGAACCGTGGTGGCGAACCTATGGCACGTGTGCTGTAGGTGGCATGCGGAGCCTGCTCTGTGGGCACATGTGCCATCGCCCCAGTCGGCCTTCAGCTGGGTTTTATAAAACCTCGCTTTCGACTTCTGCCGTGTGCCAAAAAAAAAAGTTTCAATCAATCAATTTCAACTTCTCGCGGGGAAAAAAAAGATCTCGCAAAGTTGGAATTGATTGAACTTTATAGTCCCACCCAGTCTGCCATTACCACTGCAGCCACACCCACCCAGTGGGCAATGCCCACCCAATGGGCAATGCCCACCCAGCACCCGATGATACATGTGGGTTTTCGGTTGCAGTTTGGGCACTCCGTCTCTAAAAGTTCACCATCACTGCCTTAGAAGGTTAACATGGCTGTTCTGCATAACCTCATATTCTGGGTAACAAAACACCGGAGCGTACCAATCACACACACCCCAGTTTGGAGGAAGCCTCGTGGGATCCACCCTGCCAAGGAGACCTTCCCATTGCTCCAGTAGGGCAGGGGTGGACATATACGGGTCCTCACCCTGGTGGCCGCAGGGAGGTGCCCTCACTGCCCTTCTCTACGTCCATCTTATGATGCAGTGCCAGAACCGGACAAAGCACAAGATGGCCTCTTGCCAAATAAATGGAATTTTGGGATGGGTTTATTGAAGATCGCTTTTTGCTTTCATTTGTAATACACCTAGTCCTTGGCTCTTTTATGACTCGTGGACTTCAACTCCCAGAATTCCTCAGCCAGCGTGGCCCAGCTTGGAAACCTCTCCCTTTCCCCTCAGCGTGGCTGGCTGAGGAATTCTGGGAGTTGAGGTCCACGAGTCATAAAAGAGCCAAGGTTGCCTACCCCTGGTCTAGTCCTTGCAACAGTTCGTGTAGTGACCGTTCAAAGTTAACAACGGCACTGAAAAAAGTGACTTATGACCGATTTTCCACACTTAACAACCTTTGCAGCATTCCCACCTCCTCAGTCACGTGATCAACATTCGGCCGTTTGGCGACTGATTCGTATTTATGGCAGTTGCAGCATCCCAGGGATCTCCTTTTATGACTTTCTGACGTGCAAAGTCAAAGGGGAAGCCCGAGTTGCTTCTCAAGTGCAACGGTTCACTTCGCAACCGTGGGAAGAAAAGTTGCAGAATGAAGCAAAACTCACTTAACAAGTGCTTTGCTTAGCAACGTAAATTTTGGCCTCAGTTACGGTCGTAAGTCGGGAACCACCTGTAATACTAACAGTTAATTAAAAGGCAGTGAAAAAGATGTATTTATTAGTTAACATCGTGGCTTTTCATCTCTTTCAGTTTATTTTATTTTTTTGGATAAACTATTTCATGGAATATTTGCCACCACGTGACCTTGAACCGAGGTTGAATGATGGTTTAAGGTGGAATTATATAAATAGACAACCACTGATTTTCCCAAGGGGCCATATGAGAAACTGGGACTGTTAGGGAGGGCTGATGATGATGCCCTGCCCCCCCCCTTCCCAATGCCACGGACCAAACGGCCCACCCGTGGACCGTAAAATGCCTTACTTAGTCTGCACTAAAGAAAAGCTTTAAAAATGAAATTTCTACAAATAGTCCTTTTAGTTATGACCATCATGGAGCAAGTCCTGATGATCATTAAGTCAACCCCCCCTGACTGACCTGATCTTACAAGCTTTTTCTCGCAGTCATTCAACAAACCGATGGTTTGCTAACGGGCTGGGTTCTATCAAAACGCGCAGAACGTGTCGTGATCCCAGGATGTTGCTAAGCACCCACAAGTGCAGTCAGAACTTCAAATCTGGGTCGTAAGTACCAGAGGAGAGCCTGCCATAACTTTGAATCGGTCGTAAGCAACCGGTCGTGTGTCGAGGACTTAAGACGATTAACCTTTAACCATCTTTAATCCTCGACGAAACTTTAATTAACCTTTGATTAACCTTTAATGGAGAACTAAGGTGATTAAAAAGGCCTGGAGAGAAAAACATATGAAGAACGGTTGCGGGAAGTGGGTATGGCTGGTCTAGAGAAAAGAAGGACCAGGGGGGGATGTGGGGATCATGTGGGCAGCTAACCTTAAGTCCTTGTGCAGCCACAAGAGACATAAGCCACACACACACACACACACACACACACACATCTCTTTTGTTTCCAAGGGAATGCAAGACTTATGATAAAGTAGTCAACTTGAACCTTCCACATCTGGAACTGGATGCTTGTGTGGTGGACACGAGGCCCTGGCCGGTCCCGTCTCTTACCTCCCGCTGGTGGGCGGCTTTTGGTAGGAGAAACAGGTTGTTTTCCTCTTGAATGCTCAGGGTGATGCTGCTGACGATCTTCACTGACTTGAACTTGGCCTAGATCCACAAAATTAAAATGTGACGAGGGTTCCACAAAATTAAGGGTGCATCCTTATTCTCTTTTGAAAAGGATTCAAAATGGTGAGGGTGTGTACATGTGTGTGTGTGGGAGTGTGTGTGAGGGTGCCAAGGAAGGTGCACAGGAGGTGCAGTGAGGATTGAGGCTGAGTGAAAGCCGGAGGATCCCTGGGTGAGGGAGCCTTGTCCCCCCCCCAGGTGACTTATGACTTTTCCTGCTGGCTTGCCTATTGACCTTTTGGGAAAGTCAGCAGAAGTGACGATCACAGGATTGTGGGGTGCTTGGCAACTGGTTGTATGTGTGCAGGGATTGACAAGCATCTGATCCCGTTGGATCCAAGATGGTCCAAGAAAAGTGATAAAAAAATAAGAGCGCTCAATTTCAAAAAGATGGCACTCAAAAACTATCGAATGCAATGATGCAATTGTCAATGCTGCAAACATTGACATGTTTTTGCACTGACAATATAAGAGACAGCCTGTTATTTTAATTGCTTCATTTGGGAGGGAGGAATCACCCGGAAGTTGTGAGAAGATTGGAAAAGGCCGCGTACAGAATGGGAAGTGAAACCTCATATGTAAAACTAATTGGATAATGTGATTTATGACGTGTAGATAAGGGCGGGGACTGTGTGTGTGTTATGATGGGTTTGGGGGGAGGAGATTTCAGATTCTGGCATCCCTCCATGAGTGCCGATGTTTCGTTTCATTACTAAGACTTTTTAGATAAATAATATGCCTGCAATTTGTTTGATTTGTCTCATTCATCGGAACCATGACAGCAATAACATGAGGAAAGATATAAAAAGGGTGGGCTTAAACCCTTAAACCAGCGGTCCCCAATCTTTACGGCTGGAACTGGCCCACCCTTTGCATGAGCTGAGCTGTACGTGCACGCCAGCTTGCCGCTCGCACAAATTGAGTTGCACGCCTGTGCGTGCCAGCTCGCCGCTGGCACAAGTCGAGCTGCATGCACGCATGCTTGCTGGCCCACCACTTGCACAGCCTGCGTGTACGCATGCATGCTGGCCCACCACTTGCATGGCCTGGTTCTAAACAGGCTATGGGCAAGTAGTAAACTGGCCCAGGGGCTGAGGACCCCTGCCTTAAACTAAAGTCCAATGAAACATTCCTTGCAGAAGACTGTTTCCCCCCTTTGTGTGTATTCTTTTCTTTTTGCTATGACTATTTAAACAACACCCTGCACTTGGCTTACAGTAGTTTATACACTAAACCACAGCTAGCTAGTTTGCTGAGTTTGCCCAACGTATGAAAACCACAAGCTGTGCTGATCAGGACACAGTTGGTGAGATGGAAGAGAAAATTCCTCCCTTGCTTCACACACACACACAAACACACGCGCGACAGGAGACCCTGTGGCGGCACTCACCCTCCGGAAGAACTCATTCCGGACAGCTCTGAGCAAGTGGACGGTGACTTCGGAGCTCCTTTCGAGGTGCTGCAGCTGGCAGGTCACCACTTGACAGCCGGCGTTGGTGCAGTTCTGCAGGGGAGGAAAAGCAATGGGGTTTTATCCTGAATCTCCTCGGGGAAAAAAGTGATTTCTGGGCTCATAGAACGTGCCAGGCCCAAAGAAAAAACGAACAGATTCTGGCTTAGTCCTCAGGTAATTCCTCAGGGACGCGGTGGCTCACTGGGTTAGGATGCTGAGCTTGTCGATCAGAAGGTCGGCAGTTTGGCGGGTCAAATCCCGAGTGCCGTGTAACCGAGTGAGTGCCTGTTACTCGTCCCAGCTTCTGCCAACCTAGCAGTTCGAAAGCACGTCAAAACGCAAGTAGAAAAATAAGGACCACTCCGGTGGGAAGGTAACAGCGTTCTGTGCGCCTTTGGCATCTAGTCATGCCGGCCACAAGACCACAGAGACGTCCTCGGACAAGCGCTGGCTCTTCGGCTTTGAAATGGAGATGAGCACCGCCCCCTAGAGTTGGAAATGACTAGCACGCACGTGCGGGGGAACCTTTACCTTTACTTAATTCCCCAGCGCTCCGGGATTTTTGAAAGATACCATGCAATGGTTCTGAGATGACCTCTGCCAGCTTACCACTCTGTCTGTGTGTGCCAATTCTTCTGGGTATAGTGGAATCACACTGCTAGCTGCTTCGAACTTGGTCTGATTTGGCGAGCTGCAGGTCATCTTAAGAGTTAAAAGAATAAAGCATCAAATTGCTGTTTGGATTGTAATTTTCCCCCAAAGTTGAGTGGGGTCTGTGACAATTCGACCACAGCCAACTCACGGCAGGACAACTTACTGTGGGATAAGAGTTACGCTAATATCCAAGGGATGGTGGAATAGAATCATGAAAGAAAGGATGCAAATGGGGGGACAGAATGAAATGTGAAAGACAAAACTTAAAATAAATTGTTATTTGTTTTAAATAATTAAACCGAATTGTTAAATTGTCCCACGGCGAGTTTAGTCATGGTGAGTTGGCTGCCGCGAGTTGTCTGCAGTGAGTTGTCCCATTCCGAGCTAAGTGTGGGGGCTGTTTTTCTAACGTTTCGACAGAATTTTCTGGAAACTGTTTTTAATTAAGAACCATTTCAAAAATGCAAGATGTTGTGAGCAGCCAGATTGGACCCTGACTCCTTTTTTTTAGTTGAGGGCTAAAGAAAAAGAAAGCATGGCAAGGGAATTCTGGGAGTTGAAGTCCAGACGTCTGCCAGCTGGCAAGGTTGGCAACCTTGGCTCTTTTATGATTCGTGGACTTCAACTCCCAGAATTCCTGAGCCAGCATGGCTCAGCTTGGAAACCTCTCCCTTTCCCCTCAGCATAGCTGGCTCAGGAATTCTGGGAGTTGAAGTCCACGAGTCATAAAGGAGCCATAGTTCCCCCATACTGGGTCAGGAATTGTGGGAGTTGCAAGTCCACGAGTCTTAAAAGGGCCAAGGTTGCCTAGGAGTTCCTGGTTTAGGAGTTCCTCTGGCAAGAGAGCTGCTGTGTCGTGGGAACCTGTGCATAAGTGAAGCCAAGCCACTTACATTATCCGCCAGGATGCGAGTCACCCAGAGGAATTCTTTCCCTTGATAGCCAGTGGCAGGAAGCGCCATCCGGAGCGAGAGATCGGTCACAGCGTAACAGGCAAGATTTTGTATCTGCAAGGAGAAGAAAACCAAAGGTTTAAATTAAAAAAAAAACAAAACCACGGGGATGTGAACAGTTGAAGGTCCCACCTACGAAGAAATGGGATTTCATGGGATCCAGCAAGAGAGTCCTTTCCCTTAAACTCTACTGAAGATGTTACCTAGCCTGGTGACAAAACGTTTGGAAACCAACCCACGAGCTCAGAGGACGAACATCCACCCCCGGGGCCTTTTCTGCCCGCTGGAGCATCCTCCCATCATCACCACCACCGCCCCGAGGCCAGACTGGCCCATCCTTGCTGGTCTTCCAGAAGGACCTGAAGGCTTTGCCACCTGGCCGGGGCTGCAAAGGGGCTTTGTTGCTAGAGAAACTGGTTGCCTTCTCCCACATCTCACGTTTTTCAATGGTTTGGGGTGATATTTACCAAATAAATAAACAAAACAGACCAGTTGCTTCTTTAGAGCAGAGGCCCCCAACCTTTTGGGCACCAGGGACCGGTTCCGTGGAGAGAGGTTTTTCCGCGGACTCGAGGGGTGCGTGGTTTTGTGTGCTGCCTGCATCCCGCAGATGGGGCTTTGCTTCTTTGTGCGGACCGGTGGCTGGCATGCTGCGGCCCGGTACTGGTCCACGGACCGGGGGGGTGGGTTGGAAACCCCTTCTTTAGAGCACTCCAAGCCCCACTTGGAGACCGAATGGGACAACCAGAGAGAATTCACCGCGGGACAACTCACTACCGGAAAATTCAATTTAGTCGTTTCAAATAATTTAAAAATTCTTTTTAATGTTTGTCATTCGTCTTTTATTTTGTCCCTCCTTTGGCATCCTTTCTTTAACGATTCTATGCCACTATTTCTTTGATATTAGTGCGATTCTTGTCATTCGAGTCGGCCGTGGCGAGTTGAAAGGGGGAAAACCTGCTGGATCCTGCGCCCCACCCAGCCCCCCCACCCACCAAATGTGCTAAAACAAAGTTGGCAATTCCTCCTGGTGTCTTGCTCCTTCTTCTCCACATCTTTACCTTGATGGTTGTCCTAAACTCTGGGCTCATGTCACTCGGGAACGTCCCCACGGGGTGGACTTCGTAACGGTTCAGGGTCGACTCACTAAAACCCAAAAAAAAAGAAAAAAAGCTAAATCGGAGGCATCCTTTGAGTTGGAGATTCGGAATAGTCCACTTGAGCCTTAAGACATTTCCACCTCCCCAGCGCACCACTTCTGAACTACTACAGCTAGTCCTCAACTTACGACCACAACGGGACCCCAAAATTTCTGTGGCGAAGCGAGACATTTGTTAAGTGAGTGTTGCCCCGTTTTAGAAACTTCCTTGCCACAGTTGTTAAGTGAATCCCTGCAGCTGATAAGTTAGTCACTTGGTTGTTAAAGGAAGCGGCGCTTCCTCGCTGGTTTTGCTCGTCGAAAGGGGATTGCGTGACCTTGGGTCACAGCAACAGTCGTAAGAACGAATCAGGCGCCAGGCACCTGAATTTTGATCACATGATTGTGGGAGTGTGTGTGCCACAAAGGCCGTAAGTGTGAAAAAGGGTCATAAGTCCCTTTTCCCAGTGCTGTTGTAACTTTGAACAGCCACTAAATGGACTGTTGTAAGTTGAGGACTAGAGCGGTGTGCTCCTGGACACAAGACGACAAATAAGGAGTCAGGCTGTTGAATACATCAATAAAGCAGCCATTTGTCTGCAGGCCTGACTTGCCTGGGATGTCTTTCAAATCCCTAACAGGGACACACAAACACACACACACACACACACACACACACACACGGACTCACCTGGTCAGGAAGAGGTCAGGCTCATAAGAGACGAAGGCGGTGGGCTGAGCCGTGTTGTCTGTCAGCGTTTGATTCAACTCACTGCTGTCGCTGCAGAGAAAGAAAGAGAGAAAAAAAGTGATTTTAATGGGTTGGGAGGCAGCCCTTCTCAAGACAAGGGGAAGCTGAGGCTTTTCACAGTCAAAAGGCTCAAAAAAAAAGAGCCTTGGTGGAGCAGTGGGCTAATGCCTCCTTAAGTAACACTAGCTGCCTGCAATTAGTGCAGGTTCGAGTCCCACCAGGCTCAAGGTTGACTCAGCCTTCCATCCTTCCGAGGTAGGTAAAATGAGGACCCAGATTGTTGGGGGCAATAAGCTGACTTTGTAATAATGCCGCTTGGGGGTGTGTGTGTGAAAGCCCTAACAAGCAGGCATATACATAGAATGGAGGCTACTGCTAAGCTTGTAAGCCGCCCTGAGTCTTCGGAGAAGGGCGGGATATAAATGGAATTAAAATTAAAAAATAAAAAATGTTGAATTCTAGGTATTTAAGGGGGTGGATGTTGGGGAGGCAGCCCCCAAAGTATGGGTGGCAGAGCCGGAATTATTCCCAAGCAGGAGCGTCAGGGTCTCGAAACCCAAGAAAAACATATTGCGATTCTTCCAAGCAGATGTCTTTATGAAAGCTAGTCCTCAACTTACGACTGCAACTGAGCCCAAAATATCCATTGCTAAGCGAGAGGGTTGTGAAGGGAGTTTTGGTCCCTTCTGCAACCTTTCTTGTCGCATTCGTTAAGCGAATCAGTCGCTGCAATGGTGAGTTGCGCGGCTGTAAAGTGAACCTGGTTTCCTTACTGACATCGTCCGAAGGTCGCAAAAAGGGGAATCAATCACGTGACACCCAGGACGCTGCAACCCTCATCGATACAAGTAGACAACTTGAGTTCATAATTGCTGTTGCTAAGTGAGACCTTCGTGAAGAGAGTTCTGCCCCATTGTACGACTTTTTCAGCCACGGCTGTTAAGTGAATCGCCGCAGTTGTTAAATTAGGAACACGGTTGCCAAGTGACTCTGCCTTGCTTGCCAGAAGGTCGCAAAAGCAGATCACATGACCCCTTTGTAACTTTGAACGGTCGCTAAATGAGCTGTTGTAGGTGGAGCACTGTACCCGGGTTTCCCCTTTGGGAGTAATTTATTTTATTCTTTATTTGCAACCTCCCAACATTTTGCTATCAAATAGCAGACAGGCCTCCTTAATTCCCCAGCCCCAGTTCTCACCTGCTGGCTGTAAGCTTCACCTGCACTTTGTTCAGAAGTGAGGAGCAGCTGAATTCGAACTCGAGGGCAAAGGCCACCTGGGAAGGAGAGTGAGGGAAAAGGAATAACAGAGTAACTGAGCTGGAAGGGACCTTTGGAGGTCTTCTAATCCAGCCCCCTGCTCAAGCAGGAGAACCTACGCCATTTCAGACAAGTGGCTGTCCAGTCTCTTCTTAGAAACCTCCAGTGTCGGAGCATCCACAACTTCTGGTGGCGAGCCGTTCCACTGGTTAATTGTCCTCATTGTTAGGACGTTTCTCCTTAATTCCAGAGTGCTTCTGTCCTTGATTAGTTTCCATCCATTGTTTCTTGTCCTGCCTTCTGGTGCTTTACGGTTGCGGTGTGGCTCAGAGGTTAGGACGCTGAGTTTGTCGATCAGAAGGTCGGCAGTTTGGCGAGTGAGCGCCTGTTACTCGTCCCAGCTTCTGCCAACCTAGCAGTTCGAAAGCACGTAAAAATGCAAGTAGAAAAACAGGGACCACTCCGGTGGGAAGGTAACAGCGTTCCGTGCGCCTTTGGCGTCCAGTCATGCCGGCCACATGACCATGGAGACGTCCTCGGACAAGCGCTGGCTCTTCGGCTTTGAAACGGAGATGAGCACCGGCCCCTAGAGTCGGAAACGACTAGCACACATGTGCGGGGGAACCTTTACCTTTACCTTACTCTGGTGCTTTGGAAAATAAGTTGACGCCCCCTCTTCTTTGTGGCACCTCAAATACTGGGATACTGCTATCAAGCCCCCCCCCACCCGCCCCAGTCCTTCTTTTCTCTAGACTGGCCATATTCAATTCCTGCAACCGTAGGATAACAGGGTTATTCCAAACATAGAATAACAAGGTTGGAAGGGAACTTGGAGGTCATCTAGTCCAGCCCCCTGCTCGAGTAGGAACCCTATACCATTCTGGACAAATGGCTGTCCATTCTCCTCTTGAAAACTTCCAGTAATGAAGCACCTACAACTTCTGGTGGCAAGCTGTTCCACTGGTTGATTGTCCTCACTGTTAGGAAGTTTCTCCTTAATTCCAGGTTGCTTCTCTCCTTGATTAATTTCCATCCATTGTTTCTTGTCCTGCCTTCAGGTGCTTTGGAGAATAAGTTGACCCCTTCCTCTTCTTTGTGGCAGCCCCTCAAACATTGGAACGCTGCTATCATGTCCCCCTGAAGCGTTAAAACCAGCTCTCCTGCCATGAAAGACCAGGAGCTGGTTTTAAAAGGCAGGATTGCTAGCTTCTTACTGCTGAGAGAGCAGGACAGGCAGTCCTCGACATACGGCTAACCGAAAAAAAGGAGTTACAACCCAGTTCGAAAGCTCTGATAGCAGCCCCCCCCAGTCACATGACACTTTGGGTGCTCAGCAACACAGCCACATTTACAGCCTCTTGCAGCATCCTGTAGCCACGTGACACCTTTTACGACATTTTGGGGAAACCGTGCCGTAGCCAAGGATGGTTCCCGTAACCCCTGTGGCTTTCGCTTGAGGGGTTCTCTTAACGCCTGCCACGAAAAAGTCATAAAAGCAGGTCAGTCAGGCAACTGACCCAGTTTACAACCCTCCTCCCTTGCAACCATAATGACCAGGCTCGCCTTGGCTTTGCTCGTCAGAAGGTTGCAAAGGCAGATCACGCGGCTCTGGGACACCGCAGCCGTCGTTAATGTGAGTCCGTTGTCCAGCATCTGAATGTAAATCATGTGGAGGCTGGAAGTCTAAAAAAATGGCCGTAAGTCACTTTTTCCCCAGGTCCGTTGTAACTTTGAACGGTCGTTCAGCAAACTGCTATAAGTCGAGGACTACCTGCAGCGCATCATGTGATTCTTTACGAGAGACATCTTTTTATTGCTAAGCCTGTGTGCTTTCCCTTCTATTTAGAGATCGGGGGCAGAAGGGGGGGGGGGTTGGGACGGATGCTCTAGCAGGCCTCTGTTTGCTCACCTTCGCCATGGACCGGAAGACGGGATAACCCACGCTGCACACACGAGCCTGAGGGGACGAAACGGAGCACTCCATTTTCATGGGGTTCTCCCCCTGTGGGAGAAAGAAGAGCTAAAATAAACAAATTTGGGCCTCCGGAGAGGTTTTTGGGTCGTGGTTCCAGCTTCTGCCAACCTAGCAGTTCGAAAGCACGTCAAAATGCAAGTAGAAAAATAGGGACCACTCCGGTGGGAAGGTAACAGCGTTCCGTGCGCCTTTGGCGTCTAGTCATGCCGGCCACGTGACCATGGAGATGTCCTCGGACAAGCGCTGGCTCTTCGGCTTTGAAACGGAGATGAGCACCGGCCCCTAGAGTTGGAAACGACTAGCACGCACGTGCGGGGGAACCTTTACCTTAATTTACTCCGATAGATGAATCCCATCAAAAGAGCTTCCAGGCAAGAAAGCCTTCCTCAAAGAACATTTTATTCAGGAAACAAAGTATCGGTACTACATAGTTGAACCCAAAAACTAGATTCCCTTCCCCCGGATACGAAGTAGAAAACTGCAATTCCCACCCCCAATAAGCTGTCATAAATCACATTCTCCAATTAGCCTGAAACTCAGCCTTTCTCTCCAGCTCCTCAGCCCGCCAAAACGTTATCAGCTCGTCCTTGGGTTCCCACAAAGCAGCATTTTTTTTTATTATTACGGCTAGCTAAGCTCAAGCATCCATCCCAAACCCCCAACCCCCCTTCTGCACCTGATCTCTAAATAGAAGAAAAAGCATGTGAAAAGCAAAAAGAGAAAATGGCTGCCATTTTCATCAGTTGTCAGAGTGGGAACATCCAATGTCAGGATGGTTAATACATAGTGGCGCAGTGGTTAGAATGCGGTATTGCAGGCTAATTCTGCCCAATGCCAGCAGTTCGATCCTGACCGGCTCACGGTTGACTCAGCCTTCCATCCCCCTGAGGTTGGTAAAAATGAGGGCTCTCTAAACCGCCCAGCAAGGGCTATAAATGTTCTGTACCAGCCTGCTACCGGCCTTGCAGAAAAGGCAACCCCTTTACAGACGGCAAGAGGCTGGAATACGTCTGCCAAATTTATTACAAAAACAAACAAGACACCAAGATACCGGAGCTTTGAAACACTATCTGAGCGGTTGCTTTCAGCAAACCAGCCCTCCCCAAACATTCCCTTTATAAAGAGTTCAGGGCGTGGCCTCTCTCTGCCTCCTTCCGAGAAGCCCCACAGCCTTCCTCTGTTTACTCCTACTTCACTGCCTCCTGCGTCGGGCGTCCTTGAACAGGGCCAGCTGTGGGTCATCTTCATCCACACTGTCAGGCTCACACAGCTGGGTCTCCATGGTGACCAAGTGGGAGGGGCCTGCCTGAGGGCTATCATCAGCAAGATCTTCAACCCCCTCAGCAAGGTCTTCAACACCCCCCTCCTCCTCTGATTCGTCCGACCCAACTGCCGAACCCACAGGCTGACCCTGAATCACAACAATAAAGCACCATGAACTGGTATAAGTCTAAGTGCTATTGTTATTTATTTCTAGTTTTCATGTTCCTGAAAACATAACCCCAAGCCAACATTCTGTAACTAGGTTCACACAGCGAGTTAAACTGTTGCTTCACCAGGAAAGAAATGCAACTTGCGGGGGCAATGCAGCAATGCAGACTCCAAGTCAAAGTTTACCAATCGCAGGGCTGGACCTTTTATTTATTTATTTATTTATTTTAATTCCATTTATATCCTGCCCTTCTCCGAAGACTCAGGGCGGCTTACAAGCTTAGCAATAGCCTTCATTCTATGTATATGCCTGCTTATTAGGGCTTTCACACACACCCCAAGCGGCATTATTACAAAGTCAGCTTAATTGCCCCCAACAATCTGGGTCCTCATTTTACCTACCTCGGAAGGATGGAAGGCTGAGCCAACCTTCAGCCTGGTGGGATGCGAACCTGCACTAATTGCAGGCAGCTGGTGTTACTTAAGGAGGCATTAGCCCACTGCTCCACCATTCAGCTGAAATCTTGCTTCTAAGTAGAGCAATGCCCAAGGAATGGTTAAAAGAAATGGTGGGGATTGAATTTCATTATTGAGCTAACTAAAATAGACCTGCCGGGACTTCGGTTATTAGAGGCAACGTCTTTGTATATGTAAAATAACCAAAGCCATTACTTTCCCCAACTTGTGGAGCACTTCCAGCGTCTTTAGAAAGTCCATCTTGGAGCTTAGAGTGGGTCTCCCTTGGCTGGTCATCCCATTGTCCTGCTTAGGGTTAGGAGCACCATACCTTCATGCCAAGGCTGGAGAAGTGGAGACTTCTGGAAAACCAGATCTGGAGGGTGGTGTTGTAGGCGTTTTCTTTCTTGTTCTCCAGAAGGACGTCAACCACCAACTTCCGCTTCCCTTTACGGATGACGTGAGGCTTCTGCCTGGCAATGAGGAAAATTGATGGTAACCCTGTGAGTTGCAAGAGGAGAGCAACGGTCCCAGCTTTGGCTTGTGGGCAAAAGAGAGATGGGTGAAATATTCGCCAGTCTCTCTAGCCAATCTCTACTTTTCTCAGTCTTCAAGATTAAATATGGGTGAAACAACCAATCGATAGCTTAAATTCTGTGGAACTCTATGCTCTTCCGAGACGTGGTTATTGAACACATCTTGCTATTAATATTCTAAATTTGGTTTTAGTTAGTGGTTTTTTAAGTTAGGCCTGGCTGGGGGAAATCATAGAATCCTAGAGTTGAAAAGAGCCACTTAAGCCACCAAGTTTAAATCTCTGCTCAGGCCAGAGCTCTTGTTTTGTTGTGTGTGTTTTTTTTAAAAAAAATCCCCATTAAATGTCTGCCTAATTTGCAAGATATTTTGGATCGGATTCCTACCTGGATCCACTGATATCCATCTCAGCCTGTAGCACCAGATCTGTTACACACTGATCATCCTCACCACAGTCCTTGAAAAAGGGGATCTGGAAAACAGCCAACTTGATTGATTCTGCACAGTTTTTGCCTCCCTCCCTCTTCTTAAAAAGAAGTCTTAGGTTATCTAGGAGTATCTCAAAGGCATCTGCCTTTTTCCTTAGTTTTCATCCCTCTTTCTTACTAACAAAACTGGACTTTCAAGATGGACGGTGATTAACATTTATACGTTACTTATAAAGGGTGTAGGTCTCAACATATTTATTTATTTATTTAGTTTTATATACCGCCCCATTCCCGAAGGACTCAGGGCGGTTTACAGGGCAAAATTTAAAAGACAATATAAAAGTTGAAATAGAAATAGAATTAAAATGAATTAAATTAATTAATAGCCCAACAAATTAAAACAAAGTTTAAAAACTTAAAACCCCTCAGTCCAGGCCAGATAGATCAAAGAACCAGGTTTTCAGGTCCCGGCGAAACGAACGAAGGTCGGGGGCGGTCCGGAGTTCCACAGGCAAATCATTCCATAGGGCAGGCGCGGCCACAGAGAACGCCCTCCCTCTGGGGATCACCCGCCAGCACTCCCTGACCGGAGGCACCCTAAGGAAGCCCTCCCTATGGGAGCGCACAGGACGATGGGAAGTTGATGCTGGCAGCAGGTGCTCCCTAAGATAATCCGGGCCCATGCCATTTAGGGCTATATATGTTGTATATAGTATGTTTAAATGTGTGTCGTGTACATGTACACTTCGAGAGCAAGCAACTCAATTTCATTTTTAACGTGTGCCGTTGTGCCCACAGTAAAAAATGACAATAAAGGTTATCTAATATCTAATATCTAGCCTAGGTGAGCATGAATAATTGCTTACAGATGCTATCCAAAGTATTTTGAAATTATTGCTTATGTGCTGAACTACGAAGACTATGCAACCCATCTCTCTTTAGTATGTATAGAGAAAAATATATCCAGATATGTCATCTTGAAATATCTAAGAAGAAGGGAAAGTCCAGTTTATTTTCTGGCTTTGAAGCTTTCACATTCACTATGCCCTGTGTATCGGATTTAAAGACTATATTTTTCCTGTTTTCAAACGCCAAGGTTTCCTGCTAGACCTGCTCACGAGACTTTAGATTTATTCTAACAGCTCAGGTGTTGCAAAAATACTCTGAACTGTGAGCAGTTGAGGTCTTTCACTTAGTGCTTCTCAACCTTAGTAACTTTAAAATCCACATTCTGTGGATAGGCGTCAAAGCGCTACTCCTCAGTGTAAGACTCTCATGGGCTGCTGTTTTGTTTTTTCTCATCAGTAACTAAAATTTGCCCTTTCTTTCCTACCACTTCTGGAACGTGCAGTTTATGCCACACGTCCATGGGTGTGAATATCCCGTGGCTGTTTTCACTTACGAGCTTCTTAACAGTGGTGGGCAGCTTCTCATCCAGTACAGGCCCAGGCTGCTCACTTTCACTCAGCGCAAACTTCATGGTGATGCCGACCGGCCGGAGGTAATCTGAGGTGTCCTGTAGGGGAGAAATAGAGCTGAGAACTTTTGGAGAAATAACATCGGCCCTGAAATTCCTAAGGTGTTTCCTTCCCCTTCAAAATGGACCATCCTCTCAGGCTGTGGAAATGTAGTCCAGTTTTCCCCCCGGAAAGTGTTTTCCAAACAAGATGGAAAAGCTCATTTTATTATTCTGGACCGGTGTGCCAGCAGCTTTAAGATGTTTCAGCTCCTAGAATTCAGCGTTCAGAGGTGCGGGCTGGCTGGCCAGGTGAGGATTTCTGAGAGAAAGACACACACACACACACACACACACACACACACCTCATGACCTATAAGTTCTTTCCGATTTCACGATTTGGACACTTCAGCCAAGGAAGGACACCTTTCCTTGGAAAGGAAGCATTCTGAAGACAGAGGGCCACAGCAGGCACTTGGTACGTTGGCTTTGCACAGCCCCTCTTTAGCCAACCAACCGGGCGTTTGGACCAGCTGTGTCCCACAGGCCAGAGGTAAACCCATGCCACACTCACAATGACGTGGAAGCGAGCCGTTGAGCATGCCGTCCTGCCCACGGTGGCCCGGGTCCTCTTCTGCAGCAGCTTTTGAGAGCTGCTGTCAAAGACGGCTCTGGTGCTAAACTTCCTGTCGTCCAGGGAGATGTTGTATTTTATACCTAGGATCAAGCGATACGGAGAATTTACTTAGGTTCGATGGGCCCTGATGGGCCAGACGTAGCTACTTAAGTCCCCTGGAAGCCTGTCCAGAAATTGCATAATTGAAACGTTGCTAAAAAAAAAAACAACCACAGATTTTTCTGCCATTCTTCCTCATCATTCCCTTGGCCTGTTGCCCCAAGGCTGCCCATCCTTGGTTCAAGGAGTCCTAGTGGACAATCACTTAAAGATGAGCCAGCCGTGTGCTGCAGCTGCCAAAAAAGCCAACACAGTGCTAGGCTGCATTAGTAGAGGGACAGAATCAAGATCAGGTGAAGTGTTAATACCACTTTACAATGCCTTGGTAAGGCCACACTTGGAATGCTGCATCCAGTTTTGGTCACCACGATGTAAAAAAGATGTTGAGACTCTGGAAAGAGTGCGGAGAAGAGCAACAAAGATGATTAGGGGACTGGAGGCCAAAACATACAAGGAACGGTTGTAGGAATTGGATATGTCTAGTCTAATGAAAAGAAGCACTTGGGGTGACATGACAGCAGTGTTCCAATATCTCAGGGGTTGCCCCAAAGAAGAAGGAGTCAAGCTATTCTCCAAAGCACCAGAAGGCAGGACAAGAAGCAACGGATGGAAACTAATCAAGGAGAGAAGCAACCTAGAACTAAGGAGAAACATCCTGACAGTTAGAACAATTAACCAGCCTCTAGAAGTGATTAATGCTCCAACACTGGAGGTTTTTAAGAAGAGACTGGACAGCCATTTGTCTGAACTGGTATAGGGTTTCCTGCCTGAGCAGGGGGTTGGACTAGATGACCTCCAAGGTCCCTTCCAACTTTATTATTATTATTAACAGCCTGCCTCCAGAAGTGGCGAATGCTCCAACACTGGAAGTTTTTAGGAAGAGACTGGACAGCCATTTGTCTGAACTGGTACAGTGTTTCCTGCCTGAGCAGGGGGTTGGACTAGATAACCTCCAAGGTCCCTTCCAACTTGATGATGATGATGATGATGATGATGTCACGTAACCAAGCTGGGCAGTAGCAGAAACATTTGAAGCTCTGGCTTGTGAGGCACTTACTCATATGGCTGTCGCGGGGACCCAGAGAGCGCGAGGTCACGCGGAAACAGAAGTTAGCCGTCACACAGACAGATTCCTTCCCATTTCTCTGGCAGTTTTTCTGGATCACGTTGATGGTGGGAGGGTTGACCGAGATGGATGCATTGATCTGCACAATCCTCCTGGATCTGGTTTGTTGCCAACAAATATAATTGTAACCACCAAAGACATACCGGCTTTCACAATCTAAGCACTGTAATTGGGTACAATCTATATTACTGTCATATGCCCTCTCTATATAGCCATGTTCCTCGGCAACTTTTTAAGATGTGTGGACTTCAACTCCCAGAATTCCTCAGCCCTTCATCTATCTTTGAACTATAGGGCGGGTTGCTAGTACTTTAATAAATAAGAGGCACCCTTAACATTGAGATTGGTGGCATATAAATTTAACGAATAAAAATAAAGGGACTGGAAATGTTCAGCGGGACAGACGTATCTGCCAAAGTTTTGACGCTCTTGCAAGATTCTGATGTGCTTACAAAATCCTTGTAAGGATTTTCAAGTTGAATGGGACAAGTCACCAGGGCCAGCTTGCTGTGGGACAACCCAACAAGTCAATTTAATTATTTAAAATAATGTAAAAAAAATGACAAGTGGTCCTCAATTTGCGAGCACCATTTTCTGGCCACATTGGTTAAGCGAATCACTGAAGTTCTTAAATCTGTAACACAGTTGTTAAGTGAATCTGGCTTCCCCATTGTTTTGGCTTGCCAGGAGGTCACAAAAGGTGACACACACAAACCGCCCCCCCCCCCGGACACTGCAACGGTCATTAAATGTGAGTCAACTGTCAAGCATCCAAAAGTAAATCACGTGACCCTGGAGATGCTTGCACTGGTCATACCTGTGAAAATTGGTCGTAAGTTACTTTTATTCAGTGCCGTTGTAACTTTGGTCACTAAGTGAACCCTTGTAAATGGGGGACTCCCTGTATTTTAACTTTTGTCATTCACATTTCATTTCGTCCCTGCTTTGACATTCTTTTTTTTTTAATGATTCTATGCCACTATTTCTTCGATATTAGTGTAACTCTTGTCCCCTGGCGAGTTATAGGTCATAGACCCATTCCAAGAGATTTGGAGGTTCGGCCTCAAGGCCAGAAGTGGGGCTGACCTCTGCTTGCATGGATAAGAAGCTTCTTCAGAGTGCCAGGCAATTTCTGAGACTCTGCTGAAAAGTCTTCCCACACCTTGCCTTTCCCCCGAGCGAAGATTCTGCAAGGCACCAGCTTTCCTGTTACTCACCAGCCCCCCCCGAATGGGATTCGTCTTCCATGGTCCTCCTTCCAGCCCCTCACCTTAAGACCACTGCAGCATCCTGGGCCCCCACAGCCAGATCCACCAGGCCGTCCCCGTCCATGTCGATCTGCCCGTCCAAGCTGCGGCCAAAATAGCGAAGGCCCCAGCGAAGCCCGGCTGACTCGATGCGCTGCCAGGGAAGAAAGCGACCGTTTTTTGGGAGGGGGGAACTGGCCTTTTTTTAGCCTGCGTTCCCAAAGCTGAGGACTCTGGGGACCCTGCCTGGATGCTTGGAAACATATGTCAACCGTCCCGTTAGCAGACGCATCAAAAGAAACTCCTGGGACATTATTCTCCAAAGCGCCCGAAGGCAGG
This sequence comes from Vipera berus, assembly GCF_964194415.1. Taxonomy (NCBI): domain Eukaryota; kingdom Metazoa; phylum Chordata; class Lepidosauria; order Squamata; family Viperidae; genus Vipera; species Vipera berus. The sequence continues at coordinate 3,831,024 of NC_138219.1, forward strand.
ACAAGAAGCAATGGATGGAAACTGACCAAAGAGAGAAGCAACCTAAGAACTAAGGAGAAACTTCCTGACAGTCAGAACAATTAACCAGTGGAACAACCTGCCTCCAGAAGCAGTGAATGCTCCAAAACTGGAGGTTTTTAAGAAGAGACTGGACAGCCATTTGTCTGAAATGGTATAGGGTTTCCTGCCTGAGCAGGGGGTTGGACTAGATGACCTCCAAGGTCCCTTCCAACTTTTTTATTATTATTATTATGTAATTTTTATTCATTAAACATGAACCTCATTCAACTGAACACTCAAACTGACTGGCACTAATGGTTGACACGGGTTGCTGCCAGCATCCTAGGTATCAACCAGGTATCTCCTTACATTTTAAGATGTTCCGAGTAGCGCAGTTTTTTTGTAGCTTTGCTGGAGTTATTGCAGGAAGCTACAATTTCTTGATGTACTTTGCAAAGTTTTTGGACATAGTTCCCAGTGCCCTGATGACAATGGGTATCATTATTATGATTATGATTATGATTAATCATCGCACAGTCAGCCAGTTGTTCAGACTGGATTTAGAATTTTTGTCTACCTATCGAGTCCTTACCAAGGACCTGGGATAGGCAGATGTGGATGTTGGATGGTATTGTAGATCTCGTCGCAGGATGGAAGCAGTTCCTAGTAAGGCCGCCTTTTGCAATTGACTGATGGCGCATTTGTCAATGCCGATGATGGTGTTCCAGTGGTGCTCCAGTTGTTTTGGGATTGCACCCATGGCGCCTGTTACTATTGGTACTACCCTTGCTTGCCTTTGCCACAGTCTTTCTATTTCTATTTGTAGGTCTTTGTATTTTGTTATCTTCTCCAGTTCTTTCTCGTCTATTCTGCTGTCTCCAGGCACTGCCACGTCCGCTATCCAGACTTTTTTGTCTTTCTTATCGACAATTATTAAGTCCAGGGTGTTATGTTGCAGGTGCTTGTACTAGAAGACCTCCAACTTATTATATTATTGTTGTTGTTGTTGTTAACTCATGGGAAAGGAAAAGTAGAAATTGAAAGTGGATAATGCTAGAGCTCACTCACCTGTTTGAAACGTGGTAATACAGTTGTACGATAGCCATGGTACAAGTAGACCGCCCCCTGGTGGTTGTCTTCCAAGGGGGCACCCACAACAACATCGTTAAAGCTGTCATGATTAAGATCCGGCACAGCCAGCAAGGCGTAGCCAAAGCGAGCATCCTGAGGTTTGGGGTCAGGAAAGAGGGTCCCGTTGAACGTCAGGAGTGACTTCAAAAAGAGGAGAGAGAGAGAGAAGCGCCTATTAAAAGCAAAGACATTCCTTTCTCACCTCGGCATCCAACTCACATCAGGAAATGAACTTTTTCTTGCATATTGCCAGGCAGATGCTAAGATTGGTTCTGGGTGCACAACCACAAAGTGAAGAGAGAAAAAAAAAATCTCCCTTTGGACGGGTAGTCCTCGACTTACAACAGCTCATTTAGCGACCATTCGCAGTTACAACGGCACTGAAAAACGTGGCTTTGGACCCTTTTTCACACTTACGACCGTTGCAGCCTCCCCGCGGTCGCGTGACCCAAATTTAGATGCTTGGCCACTGCTTCACGCTGATGACCGTCGCTCTTTCCCAAGGGGGTCACGGGATCACCTTTTGCGACCTCCTGTCAAGCAAAGTCAATGGGGGAAGCCAGGTCCACTTCGCAACCGTGTCCCTAGCTTTAACGCCTGCGGTGATTCACTTAGTAACCGTGGCGAGGAAGGTCGTAAAATGGGACAAAACTCACTTAACCGACATCTCAAAATTAACTGCAGAAATGTTGGGCTCAATTGTGGTCGCAGGTTGAGGACTACGTGTAGTTTCTCTGTACGTTTCATTTATTATTTAATTTTAAAAAATTATATGGCTAGCCAACTCACTCCTGGTGACCCCGGCTGTCTTACAGAAATAAGACCCCCAATTCAAACTCCGATTAAACCCCTGCCCCTCAACGACACTCACCTGTCCAACCCTGTACAGGTAAACACAGCCAATCTCTTTGTTCTGTGGGCCCAGGTACATGGGGGCAGCCACAAGAAGGACATCTGTCACGCCGTCCCCGTTGACGTCCACTGGGCAAACCTCACTGCCAAAGTAGGATCCAATCTGCACGAGACAATGAAGGCGACGTCAACGTCTGTGAAGGCAGATCTACCTGGGCACCTCATGCTCTCTCCTGTGTCAGGCTCCCAAAACTAAGAAAGACCTGGTGAAGTTCTTCCGAACAAAGAGGATTAGGGGACGGGAGGCTAAAACGTATGAATAACAGTTGCTGGAATTGGGTCTGTCTTAGTTTAATGAAGAGAAGGACGAGGGGGGACACGATAGGAGTCTTCCAATATCTCAGGGGCTGCCCCAAAGAATAGGGAGTCAAGCTATTCTCCAAAGCGTCCAAAGGCAGGACAAGAAGCAACGGATGGAAACTAATCAAGGAGAGAAGCAACCTGGAACTAAGGAGAAACTTCCTGACAGTGAGAACAATTAATCAGTGGAACGACCTGCCTCCAGAAGCGGGGAATGCTCCAACACTGGAAGTTTTTAAGAAGAGACTGGACAGCCATTTGTCTGAACTGGTATAGGGTTTCCTGCCTGAGCAGGGGGTTGGACTAGATGTCCTCCAAGGTCCCTTCCAGTCTTTACCATTTCTTGTTCCTCTGGAATGCAGCCTCTTTCTCCTGAGAATCCCAAACAACGTTCCCCACACCTGTTTGTAGTACAGGTGACAAGTCGCTTCAACCGATGCTTCTGGCGGAAAACTCCCTGGCTGCTTTTAGGATAGTTTTTCCGCCCCCCCCCACTCCTCACAGTCTGGATTTCTATGCACCACCACGTACAATACATTTTCAAATTATGGTATAATCCCCTTTATTTGAAGGACACTTGTAAGAGAAGGGAAGCATTAAGGATGCTGGGAATTGTTCTGTCCTCTTGACGATGGAGATTCTCCGTTTTCCAGGTCCCAGTTGTCCCAAAACTGCTTTTTTTTTCAAGAGGCGACTGGATTTTCCCGTTATTCTTTGAAAACGTTTCGCTTCTCCTCCAAGGAGTTTCTTGAGCCCTGAAGCTCCGAAGAAGCTTCTTGGACGAGAAGCGAAACGTCTTCAAAGTATAACAAGAAAGTCCCAGCTGCCTCTTGAGAAAGCCCCTTTGGCGTCTGTCCTCTTAAAAACAAGATTCTGAATCCGACCACAGGAGCTGCTTACCGAAGTGGGACGACGAAATTAAGGCGATGGTGAGAATTGGGTGTCAGGAAACAACTGCTTCTTCTGTCGAATCGATATCAAATGAGCAGAAACCTCAGAAGGACAATGTTCCAACCTCTGCATATCAGCGGCCGGAAAACACAAACACATGCCCAACATTCTCACACGCCCTTAATGCAGCAACACGGACGGATGGTCACACAAAGACACACACACACACACACACACACACACACACACACACACACACACACAGGGGTCTTCTAGCTAGCCCAGGGGTAGGCAACCTCGGCTCTTTTATGACTCATGGACTAGCTGACTCAGGAATTCTGGGAGTTGAAGTCCATGAGTCATAAAAGAGCCGAGGTTGCCTACCCCTGAGCTAGCCCTTCCTGCTTCTGTTATAAATGGCTTCCAGTACAAAGGGGAGATGATGAATGACGTTGTGAGTGCCTTACTTGGTCTCCTGTCAGGGCCTGAGAGATGGTCACGCTGCCATCTCCCTCCATCTCGAACAGGATAACTTTGCCCTTGTGCTGGAAACGGGGGGCGCTGGCCAGGTAGAGCCTTCGCCCACCCCTGAGTCTGATTGAAGAGACAGTGTAGCCTGACAAAAAAGGGAAAGAAGAAAGAAAGTCACAGTCACGGGCAGAACATAGAATGGTAATGTTGAAAGGGACCTTGGAGGTATTCTAGTCTTGGGGTCCCCAACCCACGGGCTGTGGCCCACTACCGGGGCCGTGCAAGTGGAGGAAGGTGAGCGTGCAGGCATTTGCATGAGCAACAAGCACTTGTACGAGTGGTGCAATAATAATAATAATAATAATAATAATAATAATAATAATAATAATAATAATAATAATAATAATAATAATAATAATAATAATAATAATAATTATTATTATTATTATTATTATTATTATTATTATTATTATTATTATTATTATTATTATTATTATTATTATTATTATTATTATTATTATTATTATTACATTTTAGACCGGAGTGTTTACAAACTCGGATGGCTTTAAAAGGAATACTGGAAAACACCAGGTTTGGGTCACCACATTACAAAAAAGATGTTGAGGCTTTGGAAAAAGTGCAGAGAAGAGCAACTAGGAGGATCAAAGGCCTGGAGACCAAAACATACGAAGAACGGTTGCGGGATTTGGGTTTGGCCAGTCGAGAGAAAAGAAGGACTGGGGTGGGGGTGGAGGGGCATGACGGCAGTATTCCATTGTTTGAAAGCCTGCCATAAAGAAGAGGGCAGTCAACTTATTTTCAAAAGCACCTGAAGGCAAGACAGGAAACTTATCAAGGAGAGAAGCAACCTGGAACTAAGGAGAAACTTTCTAACAGTGAGGACAATTAACCAGTGGAACAGCTCGCCACCAGAAGTTGTGGATGCTGCAACACTGGAGATTTTTAAGAAGAAGCTAGGTAGACAGTCTCTTGTCTGAGATGGTATAGGTTCTCCTGCTAGAAGACCTCCAAAGTCCCTCTTCTGATTGTTTGAAAGACATTCCCAGAGGAGAGGCACGATGGAGACCTGAAGCTCCCAGATGCTGGGGCAGTCTACCTCCTCTGGCCTAATTGCAGAAGAGCATTCTTCTGCTGCGTCTCAGAGACAGGGGCCAACCACTGTTGGAAACAGAAGGCTGGGTTAGCTCGTGCCTTTGGCCTTACCTTCCGCCTTTTTCCTTACCCAGATAGGCCGCGTGGTTGTTCAGCTTTCGCGGGAACTCTCTTGCAAAAGCTTCCCGTGGGGGAGTGACTGGTCCCGACCGGCCCTCTTTGAGCACCCCCCCATCCCAGTCGTAGGCCCCCACCATGCCAAAGAGGAGTCCGTCCTGCCAGGAGAGAAACAGCGACAGCCGTCCAGACACTCCACATACTTAGAGCAAAGGGCCACCCAAAGGCTATCTGGTTTCCAGAGTACAAGCTGCATGGATCACCCGTCTGTGAGTTGGGCAAGCTGTATAAATTTGCTTTATTTAAGTTTATATAACAGCAATAGCACTTAAGACTTATATCCCGCTTCACGGTGCTTTACAGCCCTCTCTAAGCGGTTTACAGAGTCAGCCTCTTGCCCTTTCCAACAATCTGGGTCCTTATTTTTTCCACTAGGAAGGATGGAAGGCTGAGTCAACCTTGAGCCTCTCAGGATCGAACTGCTGGCAATGGGCAGAGTGTGCCTGCAATTCTGGATTCTAAGCACTTGGAAGGGAAGGGAAAGGAAGGGAAGGGAAGGGGAGGGGAGGAAGGAAGGAAGGAAGGAAGGAAGGAAGGAAGGAAGGAAGGAAGGAAGGAAGGAAGGAAGGAAGGAAGGAAGGAAAAAAGAAAAAAGGGCAATAGCAGGCTTATACACTGCTTCACAGTGCTTTACAGCCCTCTCTAAGCGGTTTACAGAGTCAGCCTCTTGCCCTTCCCAACAATCTGGGTCCTTATTTTTTCCTCTCGGAAGGACAGAAGGCTGAGTCAACCCTGAGCCGGTCAGGATCGAACTTCCTGGCGGTCCAAATAATAAAATTATTTAAATTTTTGTCATTCGCATTTCATCCTGTCCCTCCTTTTGCATCCTTCCTTCGATGACTCTATTCCACCATTTCTTCAATATTGGTGCAATTCTTGTCTCGCGGCCAGCGAATAGCCCTAGACCCCTGCGTGGGAGAGGGAAATGCGGGCTCCCAGAGTAGGACGCTCTGCCTGCCCTTTTGCCAACTTCATCCTGCTTTTTCCCCAAGAGGCACATTTGGAAACGAGAGAAGCCCGATTGGTCTCTTACCTCCAGCAGGTGGGTGGAGAAGCCAACCTGAGACATTTCCAGCTCGAAAGAGTTATACTCGCGGGTTCCTGTTTAAAAAAAAAAGGGGGGTGGGGGGAGATGGCAACTTCTGGATATCACTGGAGGCCATTTTATTACAGAACTACTAGAATTACAGTTGTGCTGGTGTGCTGGACCAGGATACATTCAGCTGCTCCGTTTTATATCTAGTTTAGGAATTAAGAATTGTGTTGGTGTATTCAGCATTTACAGGGTTAATACAGCACCCTAGCAGCATTGTATGTAAGGACATGTAGCGTTTACAGGGTTAAACGTTATTTCCTCAAGAGATGCCTGATGGGAATTGTAGTCTAGCTGTATAGTGAAAAGCATGCTTTCTAGTTAAGTGGGTGGAGCTTTCATAATTTATGGCAGGACTTCCTGCCTTTGTCTTTGTGTTATCTCTCTGGATCAGGGGTAGGCAACCTTGGCTCTTTTATGACTCACGGACTTCAACTCCCAGAATTCCTGAGTCAGCTGACTCAGGAATTCTGGGAGTTGAAGTCCGTGAGTCATAAAAGAGCCAAGGTTGCCTATCCCTGCTCTGGATGAACCCTGGCTTGTGGCTGGGATATCAAGCTCCATTTTCAACGTGTAACTTTGCACAGGATGGAAAGTTCATCATTTCGTAATCTGATGAGATGGGCCCAAATTATAATCTTGCATTCAGGATGGACCATTGCTGTAATCGTGAGTTGTTGACATTGGACGCATGAGAAATACAAGTGATTTGTTATTCCCATATCATTTGAGTTTATTCTGGCTGTTTCACGTGGGATCAGCATTCACATCTCTACTTGAAACGGAACAGCTGGACTTACCTATAGCCCAGCAGTTACCCTAACAGAATTACAGAGTTGGAAGGGACCTTGGAGGTCTTCTAGTCCAACCCCCTGCTCAGGCATAAGGAGACCTTATGCCATTTCAGACAAATGGGTTCCATTACCCCCCACACCGCACCCCAGTTGCAAACACCGCCTCCTTTCCCGGCACCTTCAAGGCTGAAGATCCGATCTCCCAAAGAGTCCACAATGTCATTCAGGGCTGCCTCGTCCGTCACGTTGAAGAAGTACTTTTCATCTGGGTCGCTGGCAATGTATTTAATTTCATTGATGAACGAGTTGGGGTCTTTCTTCCGGCGGATGTAGTGGCCCAAGACCTGGATAGAACAGAGACATCATTTCATGACATCTGACGGCAAGACACCATGAGGCCAGAAGGCAGGACCAGTAACCATGGATGGGAACTAATCCAGGAGAGAAGCAACCAGGAATTAAGGGAAAACTTCCTAACGGTGAGGACAATTAACTAGAATTGGTTTTACTTCTTCAGTGCCAGGGTGTGCATTCAATAAAGATTTATCTCTTATGGCACCCCAAAGCTGTAGAGTTTCCTCAATGGTGAATTCGCCAAGCTGGACGGTTGACACCCACCCTGCCTATCTGCCTCTCCCTCTGCTGGGACGCTTACCGCGATGGCGTAACGTGTCACGTTCCGCTCCTCACACTCTTCCAGGGCATCTTTAAGTTCTTCCCCATCGTGGGACTCTCCGTCGGTGAGGACGATCATCAGCTTGGTAGCCCCCTCTCTGCCCCCCCTTTCCGGACTGAAGGCCTCCGTGCTGCAGGCAAAAGCGAGAAAGAAACGGTGACTTCGGGGTGGGGGGGAGGAAGAGTTTTTCTCCCTGACAAAGTAATCTGGTTTACCGAATGGGACAAGTTGCTTTGTTAAAATTTGGACAATGTTGGTTCCTTAAAATTCTGCTGCTTGTGGTGATTGGCTGCCCCTCAATCAATCAAAGCACAAGCTCCTTGCAGCAAAGGAGAGGCTATTTCAGGAGAGAACAGCCTTCAGGCACGCATCTAACTTCACAATTTTGAATCTTTGTACAAACTTATCTTTTAAAAATTGCTCTTCTCCATATTGGATAATGCAGTGTTATGTATCTATCTATCTATCTGTCTGTCTGTCTGTCTATCTATCATCTATCTCTATCATCTATCTATCATCTATCTATCCATCCATCATCTATCTATATCTATCTATCTATCTATCTATCTATCTATCTATCTATCTATCTATCTATCTATCTATCTATCTATCATCTATCTATCTATCTATCTATCTATCTATCTATCTATCTATCTATCTATCTATCTATCCATCCAAGGGACGTGGTGGCTCAGTGGGTTAGGACGCTAGCTTGTTGATCAGAAGGTCGGCAGTTTGGCGGGTTGAATCCCGAGTGCCGCATAGCAGAGTGAGTGCCTGTTACTCGTCCCAGCTTCTGCCAACCTAGCAGTTCGAAAGCACGTAAAAATGCAAGTAGGAAAAATAGGGACCACTCCAGTGGGAAGGTAACAGCGTTCTATGCGCCTTTGGCATCTAGTTATGCCGGCTACATGATCACAGAGCTATGCTGACTCAGGAATTCTGGGAGTTGAAGTCCCTGAGTCATAAAAGAGCCGAGGTTGCCTACCTGTGGTAGGGCTAGCAGCCCTGATGAATTCCCATTTTTTCCCCCCCACAGCATAGACTAGATCAAGGATGGCGATCTGCCTGCTTGACCACGAGCTCATGCACCGGATTCCCGCCTTCTCTTGCGCCTCCCAGCACCTACCAGGCCTTGTGGATGGCAGCAGCCGTCCGAGTTTCAAGTCCTTCCTGCCGGCTGATATTTTGGGCAGCTTCAATGACTTCTTTGGCCGTCTTGTAGTCCTTCAGGGTCCACTCGTGAATCGCAACTTCGCTGTACTGCAAGACTCCCACCTGTGAGGCCAAGGAGGAGGAAGACCCCCCCTTGAGGCCATGATACAGTCTTTGGAGGAGTGTGTGTGTGTGTGTGTGCGTGGGCCTTGATCCCCTAAAATCAGCTTGGTCTAAGCCAGAGGTCCCCAACCTTCTGGGGCACCAGGGACCGGTTCCGTGGGGAAAGGTTTTTCTGGGGACCGGAGGGGCGCGTGGTTTTGTGTGCTGCCTGCATCCCATGGATGGGGCTTTGCTTGTTTGTGCAAACCGGTTGCTGGCATGCCGTGGCCCGGTACCGGTCCACGGACCAGGGGTTGGAGACCCCTTGTCTAAGCTGCCTTCCCCAACATCTCTTTTCCAGAGATGAGGGTGTGGGTTGATGAGGGGATTGGAGAAGGATAGTCCAAGTTTCACTCCATCCTCAGGCATGGGAGCTTCCCGGATGACTGGGCCAGTCTTTCTTGTTATAGTGGGGGAAATGGGAGAGCGTGCTGTGACCCTGGTCAGGAGCAAAACGGGGTGGGGTGGGGGGAGATAAAAACGGTCTGAACAGGTAAAGTTGCCTTGCAGGTCCATGTAGCTTTCATGCAAAGATGAGAGTTCTACGGGGCCAGACTGGGAAGAGACGGGAAACCTCTTGTAGCCCTGAAGAGTCCAGAGAGGTCTCATGAGAAAAATGAAACCCTGAAGGGGGTGGACCAAGGAGACGCAACTTTGCCTCAAATGTGGGTATTCTAGTTCAAAAGCAAAGTCTGTGTTTCAGCTGTGACTGTGCTGGAAGTCAAAACACGGAGGCTTCATTCTTGGGCGACTTTAGGGAGGCATCCGTGCAGTTCTTTTGGCAACAAAATGAAAGTAGGAGCCCGTAGTAGGTCATTCCTACTGTAGAAGCTCGGCACTCAGAGAAACAAACCAACCAGCCATCAACCGGCAGACAGAGATAAACAACATTTACACGCCACTCAAAAGAGACAGTGGAAAGGCTAAAAAAGAAAGCAAAAAGATCAGAACATTTCCTCACCAGCCATCAACACACAAAAATAAGCAGGGATTAATACCAGACCAACAATCAAGCAGCAAACAAAACCTCAGTTGAGGAGTTACCAAGAAGGAAACCACACTCCCATCAACACTGACAGGGCAAGCCATGCCACTGTACACAGATGGAGAACAACTCCTTATCCCTTCTCGCACTGAAGAGGTAAACCTAGTTGGGGAATGAAATGTTTGGGAGGAAACAACCAAGCACAGAGAGCATCAAGGATTTCCCTTTCTTTTTCTTTCTTTCTTTCTTTCTTTCTTTCTTTCTTTCTCTTTCTTTCTTTTCTTCCTTCCTTTCTCTTTTTCTTTCTTTCTTTTGTTCCTTCCTTTCTCTTCTTTTCCTTCCTCTTTTCCTTTCTTTTCCTTCCTTCCTCTTTCTTTTCTTCCTTCCTTTCTCTTTTTCTTTTTTCCTTCCTTTTTCTTTCTTTCTTTCTTCCTTGCTTCCTTTCTCTTTTTCTCTTTTCTTCCTTCCTTTCTCTTTTTTCTTCCTTCCTTTTTCTCTCTTTTCTTCCTTCCTTTCTCTTTCTATTTTCTTCCTTCCTCTTTCTTTTTCCTTCCTTTCTCTTACTTTCTTTATTTCCTTCCTTCCTTCCTTCCTCTTTCTTTCTTTCTTTCTTTCTTTCTTTCTTTCTTTCTTTCTTTCTTTCTTTCTTTCTTTCTTTCTTTCTTTCTTCTTTCTTTCTTTCTTTCTTTCTTTCTTTCTTTCTTTCTTCCTTCCTTCCTTCCTTCCTTCCTTCCTTTCTTTCTTTCTGAATATTTTTGGACTCCCTGATTTCCTGGTGTCTCCCTCCTAAAGAGTAACCAGATGCAATCCTACTTAGCTGGTGAGCCTTCAGATAACTACCTCCTTCTGATACAATTGGAACTAAAATTTAGATAAAAATATATTCCCAGTCTAGATAGACAGACTGTCATCTGCAGGCTCTAATGTTTTTGCTCTACGGGAGGAGGGTAACCTAGACCAGCTACCTAGAATACATCTGAGGAAGTGGGCTGCAGCTCATAAAAGTTTGTAACGTTGAATAAAATCTGTTATTCAGAAAAGTTGCCACCAGACTTCTGATGTTTTGCTGGTGGGGAAAATATCTTTTGCTGAGCTCTTTTCAGCTCTCTATTTGAACAAAAATTCGGAGAAACCGGATGAGGTTCGGAGAAGTGCAAGGAAGATGATCGTGAAGCTAAAACAGAAACTTCTGGAGAGAGACTGAACTAGGAACTTTTTGCTAACGAGAAGAGCCATTTCACAGAGCTTCAAAGGGCCAAAGATGGATTCTCTTTTCCCGGAGAGATTCAAGTAGACACCTCCCAGCTCCCAATGGTTTTTTTTAAAACTTAGAAGAACCACAAGAAACAGTGAAAAAGCAAAGAAAACTCACTTGGATCTGCTCTGGGTCAATGAAAAATTTGCTGAGAATGTTGCTAAGAAAATTCTGCACTTCGTACCATGGGTAAATGCTGTTGGAGCCATCCAAGACAATCACAATGTCCATGTAGGTTGAACACCCTGCACAGAAGTCAAGAGAGCAGTGGCAAAGGTCAGGCAGTGGCAAAGGAGGATCCCCCAGAGTCCAGGCAGTCCTCGACTTATAACAATTAAACTTAGCGACCGTTCGAAGCTACAATGGTACTGAAAAAAAATCACATAGCGACCGTTTCTCATGCTTACAACCTTTGCAGCATTCCCGCTGGTCACATGATCAAAATGCAGACGCTTGGCAACTGACTCATATTTATGACGGTCGCAGGGCCCCGGGGTCACGTGATTTCCCCTTTCGCGACCTTCTGGAAAAGCAAAGTCAGTAGGGGAAGCCGGATTTACTTAACAACCGTGTTACTAATTTAACAGCTGCAGCGATTCGCTTAACAAATGTGGCAAGAAAAGCCCTAAAATGGGCCAAAGCTCCCTTAACAAATGTCTCCCTTAACAGCATAAATTTTGAGCTCCATTGTGGTCATAAGTTGAGGACTACCTACCTGTCCGTGCAGCAAACTCCCTAAGCTTTCCATCCGAAGCCATTTTGGGCTGTTCCTCCTCTCTTTCCCAGCACATCACCCAACGTGGGAAATCAATATTTAATATTTATTAGATTTATATCTGGGACTTCCGGTGGCGGCGCGGCGCCGTAGACAGCCTTCCCGGGCTGCCCGCGGCTCAGCTGTTTGTTTTTTCGCCCGAAACAGCGCCGATCAGCTGTTCGGGCGAAATTGAAGCCCCCTCCTCGGGAGAAGAGGAGGGGGTGAGGCCCCAGGTAGGGGTAGAGTTCTCCAGGGCCGCCTGAGCTTGGAGCTTGGGCGGCTGAAGGATTGAACTCCCCCGAAGCCTGGGTTGCTCCCAGCTGGCCGGCGTCTCTGCTCCGAACTTCTTGGAGCGGAGCCAGGCGTCTGCGAACCATCCCTGCCTGCAGAAAGGACTATGATTTAAAGGAGCAGGCAGAGCGGTACAAGAGACAAAGGTGAAGAGATTTATTTTAATATACTCTCTAGCTTGTTGGACTTTGTAAACTTTTGAAAGTGCGTCATAATTGAGGACTAAAAGATGGCGGCGAAACCTCCCCCTAAAACTCTTCGGAGTGGTGGATCCTCGCCAGTGCAACAATCATCACTACAGGCATTGCACCCTCCTGAAGCGCTGACACCGAAGGATTTACGAGATGCTTTGGATAAACTTTTGGAATCAATCAATCAATCAATGGCAGATAAATTTGCGCAGATGGAGGAGAAACTGGAGAAACTGGAGGAGAGAATGGAAGAGAGGATGGAACAGAAGCTCAGCGTGATGAAGGTAGACATTTTGTCCTCAGTGCATAAAGTGGCGGAATGTGTGGAAGAATTAGATGAAAAAATGGATGATTTGGCTCAAAGAAATGCTATATTAGAAGTAAAGGCTCGAGAGAATGAAAATATAAGAGACAAAGTGGAAAAGGAGTTAAGCTTGGCCCAATATTACCAGATGCAGTTTGCTATCAGAATTAGAGGTTTAAAAGAGGATATTAAAGAAGATTTAAAGCAACTGATCTCTGAGGCTCTTGAAGGGGTATTAAACCAGCCAGCATCTGAAATAAGAGCAGCTATGGATAAAGTGTTCAGGGTGAATTCATGGATTGCTAGGCAGAGAAAGTTGCCTAGAGATGTGGTGGTTTATTTTGCAAAAAGAGAAATTAGAGACCAAGTTATACAAGCTGCCTATGATGTTAAAGTGGTGATTGCTGGACAAGAAGTTCTGGTTTTAAAAGAAATTCCTCCAAGGATCTTAAGGGGAAGGAAGGACTATGCATTTCTTGTGCAGGAGCTTAAGCAAAGAGATATAAGGTTCAGATGGGAGATCCCTGAGGGGCTGATGGTGATGCATGAAGGTAAAAGGTACCGGCTGATTACTGTGAAGCAAGCGCGTGATTTCTATAACAATGTCTTAAAAGCAGCCCCATTAACACTTCTGGAAGCTGGAAAGGGATCTGGAGAAGGAAAACATCAAGAGGATGGAACAGAGGAAAGTGGTGTTGGAGGAGATCAAGCTACAACTTCTTTGGATGATCCTAGAGAGCAAAGAGTAACGCGTGCTGCTTTAAAACGAGCAAAGAAAATAAAAGAACAAGATCAGCAAAAGTCTTCAGATTCTTCACAACGTACATATAGTCAAGCTGTGGGAGGAGCACGGCCTAAAGAAATTAGTCCTATCAAAGCTGTGGTCCAAGAGCTTTTGGAGGATATGCATGGCAACTAAATTTCTAACCTGGAATGTTAATGGATTAAATTCACCGCAGAAGAGGAAGAAAGTTTTTCAATACTTAAAACAATTTAAGATAGATGTTATATGTTTGCAAGAAACGCATATTAGAGTTTTGGATCAAAAGTATTTATTGAACTCGAGACTGGGTACGCAATTTGTTGCCTCTGCAGAGAATAAGAAAAATGGAGTGGTTGTTTATGTTAAAAGTGCCTTAACAGCAGACTTAATTGAAGCAGATAAGCATGGACGATATGTTATGATTGAGCTGTTGTTAGAAGGTAAAAAGACGCTTTTAGTTGGATTATATGCACCTAACCAACAACAAGCTGATTTTTTTAGCTTATTTCACACAAAGATTACCCAGTTGGATTATAAATCTTTTATTTTTATGGGAGATTGGAATGGTGTTTTGGATGTACAGCTGGATAAGGCTGGAGTTTTTAAGCGCATTCCAAGTCATGCAAGACTGCCTAAATCCTTTTTTGAAATGAAGGATGACTTGGAATTACGAGATATTTGGCGTGAGAGACACTTCCAAGAGAAGGATTATACCTTTTATTCTGACAGACACCAATCTTTTTCAAGGATTGATTTTATTTTGTTGACTAATGACCTTTTTCTGAGATCTAAAAAGGTGAAGATTTGTGCGAGAATTATCTCTGACCACAGCCCAGTTTGGTTGGAGATTGATGAGGAGAAAAGAGACAGACGCTCGTGGCGTGTAAATGAGAATTTGTTTAGAAATCAGAAAAATGTGGAAGAATGTAAACAGCGGATGAAGGATTTTTTTGAGATTAATATGAATAAGGGTACTTCTATGGACATGGTTTGGGATGCTAGCAAGGCCTATATGAGAGGGGTGTTGATATATATGAACAATAGACATAGACGTGCAGTGGAAATTAGAAGGAAACAACTGGAGAATGAAATAAAGGAAAAAGAAAAGGCTTTGATTTTGAATCCAGAGGATGTGAAGATTAAGGAGGCTATTAGATTGCTAAGAGGACAATTTGATAAATTAATGGCAGATCAAGTGGCAACTAATCTGCGGTTTGCTAGGCATAATACTTTTTGCAACGCTAATAAACCAGGCAGATGGTTAGCTTATAGACTGAGAAAAAAGCAAAGGGCCTCTAATATAGATAAGATTGAATATAAAGGAAGGGTTGTGTTTCAACAGAATCTTATTAAGGATGCTTTTCTGGATTTTTATTCGAAATTATATACTAAGGAGGAAATTAATATAAAAGATATTGATATATATTTGGAGAATGCTAGCATCCCGGTTCTTACGCAAGTACAAAAAGAGGGGATTAATCAACTGATTACAGAAGAGGAAATTTTTACAGCTATTAAGGAACTGAAGGTGGATAAAGCACCAGGCACTGATGGCTTGACTGCGGCCTATTATAAAAACTTGCAATTAGAGATGATAAAACCGTTAAAGGAACTGTTCCAGACAATCCAGAGGGGGGGAGAGGTGCCCCCGTCTTGGAGAACAGCTTTTATTTCTTTGATTCCGAAGGAAGACCAGGATGCTACTCAAGTTAAAAATTATAGACCGATATCGCTTTTAAATACAGACTATAAGATATTTGCTAAGGTCTTGGCTAATAGACTGATGAGGGTCCTGCAACAGGTGATTCACGGGGACCAAACGGGGTTTATTAGTGGTAGGCAAATGAAAAATAATGTGAGACATATAGTTGATGTGTTAGAGTTTTTGGAAAGGCACAACCAGATCTCTGCAGCGCTAATCTTTTTAGATGCTGAAAAGGCTTTTGATCAATTGAATTGGCAATTTTTGTTGAAAGTCTTAGATAAAATGGATTTTGGCGAAAATTTTTTGCAGCCGATTAGGGCATTATATCAAAAACAAACTGCCCGAATCATAGTTAATAATAGCTTGACAGCAGTATGTAATATTGAGAAGGGCACAAGGCAAGGGTGTCCGTTATCGCCCTTGTTATTTGTGTTAACATTGGAGATACTATTGACCAAGATTCGGAATTCAGAAAAAATTAAGGGAATTCAAGTTGGAGATCAGGACTATAGATTGAGAGCATTTGCCGATGATCTGGTTGTTACAGTGACCCAGCCAGAGAACTCTGTTGTGGACCTGATGGAGATAATAACACAATATGGCAAAGTTTCTGGATTTAAAGTAAATATACAGAAAACTAAAATTTTGGCTAGAAATATGACAGTTTCACAGAAGGCTCTCTTAGAAGGATTAACTGGATTTGAGATTGTTAAAAGGGTTAAATATCTGGGGGTGATTTTGTCGCCCTCTAATACAAAGCTATATAAAAATAACTATGAAAAATTATGGGGAAAAATTCAAAAAGAATTGGAGAGTTGGCAAAAATTGCAATTGTCTTTGTTGGGACGGATTGCAGCAGTGAAAATGAATGTCCTGCCCAAATTTTTATTTTTATTTCAAATGATACCGATTCTTAAGAAAGATTCTAATTTGGAGGAATGGCAGCGTGGTATCAATAAATTTGTCTGGGCAGGGAAAAAGCCACGAGTTAAACTTAAGATTATGCAGGATACTCGTGAGAGAGGTGGCCTTAAGCTGCCCAATTTGAAATTATATTATGAAGCTGCTGCATTAGTAGGAATAAGCGATTGGATTAATTTGACGCAATTGAGGTTATTAAATCTTGAGGGCCATGATCTGTTGTTTGGCTGGCATGCATATTTGTTGTATGATAAGAAGGTAGATATTGTGTTCAGGATGCATATTTTAAGACAGGCATTGCTGAGAGTTTGGAAGAAGTATAGACATAAGTTAAGCAGCAAGATACCATTGTGGGCAATTCCAAAACACGCAATAGAAAATATACATGCTGGCTTTAAACATGATGTGACTACGTACAAGGAGATTTTAAGTTTGGAAAGGAATATTTGGTGCTTGAAAGCATATAGCCTGTTGCGAGAAGAGAAGGTTGTCCAAACTTGGTTTCAATATATTCAGTTACGGGCCAGGTGGAAAGAAGACCAGAAAAATGGATTTATAATGACTGATGAAAATTTGATAAAGCAAATTAGAAACCAGGGACCAGCACATATTAAACGGATATATCTTGCATTGCTGGAGATTGATTCAGAAACGGAGCTTGTTAAAGATTGCATGATAAAATGGGCCCAAAACATTCAGGAAGTTATTACAATGGACACCTGGGAGAAGATTTGGGTGAGGAATGTAAAATTTACTCAAGCTCAAAATTTAAGAGAGAACTTTTACAAAATGTTTTATAGATGGCATTTAGATCCCAAAAAGCTTGCAAGTATGTATCCGAAATACCAGCCTAAATGTTGGAGATGTGGTGATGAAGATGCAACATATTTTCATATATGGTGGACATGTAAGAAGGTTAAGGCTTTTTGGATAAAAGTCTGGTGGAATATGCAGAAGATTTTTAAACGGAGGATAAAGTTTTGTCCGCAATTTTTTTTGTTGGGAATAATTGTTGACGCTACAGTTGTGGACTCTAAGCTGATGTTGAACTTAGTTACGGCAGCAAGACTTTTGATAGGTCAATATTGGAAGAAAGAGGTACTGCCGACTATAGAAGAATGGACTTTAAAGGTTTCCGACCTGGCAGAGATGGCGAAGATTTCAGCCTATTTGAAAGATCATTCGCAAGAACGTTATATTATGGAATGGAGAAAATGGATTGAGTTTATCCAGAACAAGTATAGGGTTAAGAAGTTTTATGTAGCATTCGAATGAGTCTTCTTTCGTTCCTTTTTCTTTCTTTTATGCTAGTTTTTTTTTAATATACATTTATTATGGTTAAGGTGTGTTTTATCCTATATAAGCTAGAGAGTGATGGATTTTAGAATCTATAGTCTTTAGTATATGGTAGTTTATGATTGCTTTTTTACATACATATACCTTGTATTTAGCTCTGGGAAGTCGGGGGGGGAGGGGGGGTGGAGGGAGGAGGGGAGGGAGGGACGTTGGGGGGAGGTAGGGGGGGTAGAGGGAGGGGGAAGGGTTTTTTTTTTTTTTTTTTTTTTTTTCTAATGGAAAACTGTATTTTAAAACTTTTCAATAAAAAAAAAATAAAAAAAAAAAAAAAAAAAAAAGATTTATATCTCGCCTTTCCTTGGGAAGCTGAAGGTGGCCTACTACACAATGCTCCTGGCTGCTATTTGCTTCTCCGAACTTCTTGAAGGAGATGGAGTGGACTCCACAATTGAGGCGGGATTTGTGTAACACCCAAGCAGCCATCTCAAATCCAGACAACTAATTTGGAATACCGGGGCCCAAAGGAGGCCACTGAATACCGCGTGACTTTTATATCAGCCTTCCCCTTCTGGCTGCTGCTGTTTTTCGAAGTGGTGAATTACGACTCACTTTAGGCCCAGACAATGCTGGTTTGGGGCCGATAAGGATTGCGGTCCTTCCTTTTTTCTTGCTTAGATCTTTCAGCGTCTCCCCTGATGTTGCAAGAAGAACGTTCTGTTTTAAATTGTTTTAAATGGGTGGGGGCAAAATTGATTCGTTAGATCTCTCTTCCGTGTTTCCTCCACAGCAAGTCTGTATTGCTGGCGGGGGGAAAGCAAATCCCATTGGAAACGATCCCAGTGCTGCTGATAAATGTAGCCCCCACAACTAGATTTCCAGGAGACTCACAGGCACGCGAGGCTTTCGAAAACCCCAAGATAGGCTTCTAGCAACTTAGTCAGCCCTCCTGTGGAACAAACGGTAGGCCTGACTCATCGGAGGCCAAGGCTGACTGCCAAAGGAACTTGGAGCCAGCCCTGAGTGAGGAGGGGAAGCCCTACTCACCAGCCTGGCTGGCTGAAAGTCACTTGGATGGAAGACAAAAGCTTAAATAATAATAATAATAATAATAATAATAATAATAATAATAATAATAATAATAATAATAATAATAATAATAATAATAATAATAATAATAGTTGGAAGGGACCTTGGAGGTCATCTAGTCCAACCCCCTGCTCGGGCAGGAAACCCTCTACCCTTTCAGACAAATGGCTGTCCAGTCTCTTCTTAAAAATCTCCAGTGTTGGAGCATTCGCAGCTTCTGGAGGTAGGTTGCTCCACTTGGAGATCCCTTTTCGACTTTTTGCTTAAGTACGATAAAAATGAAATTTTGATTTTAGGATTTGGCGATTAGATTGGTTATGATTTCAGAACTCTAGTACAGGCAGTCCTCGACTTACAACAGTTCATTTAGTGACCGTCCAAAGTTACAACGGCACCTCAATTGCTCCACTCAAAAAATGAGCATGAACCTGGAATGTGTCCACACACTGCACCGTGGAGGACCAGTGGTGGGATTCAAATATGTGAACAACCGGTTCTATTTTTTATTTTATTTTTATTTTAATTCCATTTATATCCCACCCTTCTCCGAAGACTCAGGGCGGCTTACAAGCTTAGCAGGTTCTATGCATGATGCCGCTTCCGGATGTTCATTCTGGGCCTGGGCAACCAAAAATTAGCTACCGGTTCTGCCAAAGTGGTGCAAATGGCTGAATCCCACCACTGTGGAGGATCCTATGGAATCAGCTGGGGGCTGGTGTGTGTGTGTGTGTGTGTGTGTGTGTGTGTCTTCCAAAGTTAAGCAGATTAGAAGTCCGAGGAACCAAAGCCAAACTTACTCTGAGCCGTTGGGGCAATGTTTTCCATCAGCCGGAAGTCCTTGTCCACACTGGTGCACATCCCTGTGCTATACATGGACGTGCCGCATTCCTGGGACCAAAGGGGAGCACAGGCCTGGCGGGAAGAGAGATGCTCATGGGAACTCGTAATGGCTTCCCAGCTGGCATAATAATAATAATAATAATAATAATAATAATAATAATAATAATAATAATAATAATAATAATAATGATGATGATGATGATGATGATGATGATGATGATGATGATGGTGGTGGTGGTCGTGATGATGATGGTGATGATGAAATAACAACAACAACAATTCGTATATTGCACGAACCCAAAAGATAGTTAGCTGAGTACTCAGCCTGTCGTGTGAATGCAGCCTTAAAATCATCAGTAGAAATGTTGAGTGGGGGGGACGGGACTTGGAGGGAACATTTAGGAATTCAGGAACAAAGGACCTCTTGGCCAGGGCTCCCCGACAACAGCCATGAATAGGAGGCTCCAGCATCCTGTTTCCCAAATCAGAACCAGCTTCCCTGGAACGCCACCAAAATGGAACTAGAGAAAGCGTTTCACACTCCTGGACAATCCATTAAAGGTGAGCCGGGCCAGAAAGGCCACCGAGGGAAAACAAGCTGGCTTTGGAATTCTGTTGCTTTTATGGATACATCCTATTTGCTCCCTCTCTGGGCCCAGTTCAGCAGGAGGCACGAAAAGGCACATCTGTTCATTTATTGGTTCCTTGTTTGTTTATTTGTTCGATCAATCCATCAATCAGAAGAGAGCTGGAAGGGACCTTGGAGGTCTTCTAGTCCGACCCCGTCCTCAAACAGAAGACCCTAGTATACTATTTCAGACAGATCTTTTCTTGAAAATCTCCAGTGGTGGAGCACTCACAACCTGGAATACGGCATCCAGTTTTGGTGGCCACCATGTAAAAAAGATGTCGGGAGTCTAGAAAGAGTGCAGAGAAGAGCAACAAAGATGATCAGGGGACTGGAGGCTAAAACATGTAAGGAACGGTTGCTGGAATTGGGTGTGTCTAGTTTAAAGAAGAGGAGGACGAGGGGGAGACATGATAGCAGTCTTAGAATATTTGAGGGGCTGCCCCAAAGAAGAGGGAGTCAAGCTCTTCTCCAAAGCCCCCGAAGGCAGGACAAGAAGCAACAGATGGAAACTAGTCAAGGAGAGAAGCAACCTGGAACTAAGGAGAAACTTCCTGACAGTGAGAACAATTCACCAGTGGAACAACCTGCCTCCAGAAGTGGTGAATGCTCCAACACTGGAAGTTTTTAAGAAGAGACTGGACAGCCATTTGTCTGAAATAATGTAGGGCTTCCTGCCTGAGCAGGGGGTTGGACTAGATGACCTCTGAGGTCCCTTCCAACATCATCATCATCATCATCATCATCATCATCATCATCATCATCATCATCATTATTATTATTATTATTATTATTATTATTATTATTAACTACTACTACTACTACTACTACTACTACTACTACTACTACTACTACTATTTTCCAGAGGCAAGCTGTTCCACTGGTTAATTGTCCTCACTGTTAGGAACTTTCTGCTTAATTCTAGATTGTTTCTCTCCCTCGTTAGTTTCCATCCATTGTTTCTTGTCTTGCCTTCTGGTGCTTTGGAGAATAGCTTGACCCCCTCCTCTTCTCTGTGACAGCCCCTCAAACACTGGAATCCTGCTATCATGTCCCCCCCCAGTCCTTCTTTTCTCTAGACTGGCCAGACCCAGATCCTGCAACCGTTCTTCGTATGTTTTGTTCTCCAGGCCTTTAATCATCTTTGTTGCTATTCTCAGTTTATGGAGCCACCCATCTCATACTGACTCCTGGATAGCTTGCATTTAGAAATGCAAAAGGTTGGACTGCTCCCACAATACAGGTAGTCCTCACTGAAATGACCATTTGTTCAGCAACCATTCAAACGTAAGATGGCATTGAATGAATGGTAGTTAGGCCCATATTATTATTATTATTATTATTATTATTATTATTATTATTATTATTATTATTATTATTATTATTATTATTATTATTATTGTTCAGCAACCATTCAAACTTAAGATGGCATTGAATGAATGGTAGTTAGGTCCATATTATTATTATTATTATTATTGTTATTGTTATTGTTATTGTTATTATTGTTATTGTTATTATTATTATTATTATTATTATTATTATTATTATTGTTCAGCAACCATTCAAACTTAAGATGGCATTGAATGAATGGTAGTTAGGCCCATATTATTATTATTATTGTTATTATTATTGTTATTATTATTGTTATTATTATTATTATTATTGTTATTATTATTATTATTATTATTATTATTATTATTATTATTATTATTATTATTATTATTGTTCAGCAACCATTCAAACTTAAGATGGCATTGAATGAATGGTAGTTAGGCCCATATTATTATTATTATTGTTATTATTATTGTTATTATTATTATTGTTATTATTATTATTATTATTATTATTATTATTATTATTGTTGTTGTTGTTATTATTATTATTATTATTATTATTATTGTTCAGCAACCATTCAAACTTAAGATGGCATTGAATGAATGGTTGTTAGGTCCATATTATTATTATTATTATTATTATTATTATTATTATTATTATTATTATTATTATTATTATTATTATTATTATTATTATTATTGTTGTTGTTGTTGTTGTTGTTCAGCAACCATTCAAACGTAAGATGGCATTGAATGAATGGTAGTTAGGTCCATATTATTATTGTTGTTATTGTTATTGTTATTATTAAAAAACAAATTGGAAAAGAGTGTAAATATAAAAATTTACAGCTTCTCATTATTCACACCGTTGTCTGTGGAGATTCTCAGTCACCCAGGTCATGGTTGTCTCAAAGGTGGGTGTTTTTTTTTTCCAAAAGACAACTGGACTGTTTTTTTTCTTTGAAGACGTTTCACTTCTCATCCAAGAAGCTTCTTCAGTTCTACATTCTTGGCAGTCGTCTGGTCATTCAGCACTCTGACCTTCAGGAATTTATATTCCTCGCAGTCACATGGTCTGCGAGAAGGCTAACAACCACCAGATAACCGTAAGGAATAGAAATCCTTTCCATTCCCCGCCATTCAGTCAGAACTGAAGAAGCTTCTTGGATGAGGAGTGAAATGTCTTCAAGGAAAAATAAAACAAAAGTCCAGTTACCTTTGGAAACGCATCTTTGGGATATTACCATTGTTATTTGCTTTGTCATTGTTAGACATCGGACAAGCTGAGCTTATTGATTACTCTGTGGTTCGATAGATGGTGCAAATAGGCCACTCCGGCAGCAAAAAGTTAAGGGTGTTGTGTGAACAGTAAATGTGCCCAGCTCACCCGGTTCTGCTCTAGGCTGTTCTTCCAGCAACCTGGTCGACAAGCCTCACCCTTCCATGGGTTTGCAACTGAAATTACTGCAGCAGAGTTAGCTTTTTATAGCTCTTGTTCTTTCTTTTCTTTTTAAATATGTGGTTAGGGATGTGCTTTAGTTAAAAAAAGAAAAGCATACCATAAAAGATACTTACCACAAACCCATCATCTTTGTTGGCTATCAGCGTCATCCCAAAATGCATGTTTTTTATTTGCCTGGAAATATTCCGGAGACTCATGTCACCTAGTTGTGATTCAGAAGTAGAAAGGGGAGGGAGGAAGGAAGGAAGGAGAGGAGAGGGGGGAAAAAAAGATCAAAATGGAAAATGCAATCTTTGGATAATGCTAAAAAGTGCATCTCTATCATGTTTTCCTATATAATTACTGACGTGCTTCAACCTGTCTGTTCTCCAGTCCCCTCAGCCAACTGCTTCACTCCATGAGTTTGATTCCTTTCAGTTTTGGTCAGCACACTTATTAAAAAGATGTTGAAACTCTGGGAAGAGGGCAGAGAAAAGCAACAAAGATAATTAGGGGACTGGAGGCTAAAACATACAAAGACCGGTTGCAGGAATTGGGTAGTGAAAAGAAGGACCAAGGCTGACATGATAGCAGTCTTCCAATATCTGAGGGGCTGCCACAAAGAAGAGGGGGGGGTCAACCTATTTGTGAGATGGCCTCACGAGACCGATGGTTCGTTAAGGTGCTTCCAAGTAAAAAAGGCAGCACGCAGGGATGCAATCATATGAAGCTTTATTTAACGATAGAGTAGAGAGAAAGAGTTCCCTGGCATGGAGGCATCCATGCCTGGATTGAGCTCATGGATCATTCCCACAAGAGAGCAACAAGAGAGAGCAAGCAAGCATAGCGTGAGAGTGTGAGAGAGAGAGCAGCCCCTGAGCAGAGGTTTTTAAGGGGGTCCTCAGCCCCTCCCTTACCAATTAACTCTCTCCAATGGGGCTGCAGGGGCCGGGGACCCCTGACCCACCAGTGGGAGCAAAGATGCCTCTTTGCTCCCATCTGATGACCTTTTTGGGGAACTGCCATGGCTGGCACAAAAACATCTAACACTATTTTCCAAAGCACCCGAAGGAATAACGGATGGAAATTGATGAAGGAGAGATTCAATCTAGAAATAAGGAGAAATTTTCTGACAGTGAGAACAATCAACCAGCTTGCCTCCAGAAGCTGTGGGTGCTCCATCACTGGAGGCTTTCAAGAAGAGACTGGACAGCCATTTGTCAGAAATGGTACAGGGCCGTGGCGGCAAACCTATGGCATGCATGCCACAGGTGGCACGCAGAGCCCCCTCGTTGGGCACACGTGCCGTCGCCCCAGTCCTAGGCCTTCAGCTGGGTTTTATAAAACCTTTTTGCTTTAGGCCTCCGCTGCCGGGCACAAAAAAAAGGTTCAATCAATCAATTTCAACTTCTCGTGGGAAAAAGAAAGATCTCGCAAAGTTGGAATTGATTGATTGAACTTTTTAGTCCCACCCAGTCTGCCGTTACCACCGCAGCTGCGCCCACCCAATGGACCATGCCCACCTGGCACCCGACGATACATAAGTACGAGGTAGACAAGATCATGAGGAAGCTGAGCTCCACTACGTCCTTATTGGACCCGTGCCCCTCCTGGCTGGTTTATGCGGCTCGGGATGGGACACGAGGCTGGATCCATGCAGTGATAACTGCTTCATTGAAAGAGGGCAGTTTCCCCGCCGCCTTGAAAGAAGCGGTGGTGAGACCCCTCCTGAAAAAGCCTTCCCTGGACCCAGCTGTTTTAAACAACTTTCGCCCGGTCTCCAACCTTCGCTTTCTTGCGAAGGTTGTTGAGAGCGTAGTGGCGCATCAGCTTCCTCTGTTCCTTGAAGATACTGATTATCTAGACCCGTACCAATCGGGTTTCAGGCCCGGACACAGCACGGAGACAGCATTGGTCGCTCTGATGAATGATCTCTGGCGAGCTCGGGACAGGGGTTGTTCCTCTGTCCTGGTCCTATTAGACCTCTCAGCGGCTTTTGATACCATCGACCATGGTATCTTACTGCGGCGTCTCAGGAGATTGGGAGTGGGAGGCACTGTTCTTCAGTGGTTCTCCTCCTACCTTCTGGAACGTTCACAGTCGGTGTTAGCGGGTGGGCAGAGATCGACCCCGAGACCTCTCATTTATGGAGTTCCTCAGGGGTCGGTCCTCTCACCTCTCCTGTTTAACATCTATATGAAGCCGCTAGGTGAGATCATCCGTGGTTTTGGAGTGGGTTATCATCAGTATGCTGATGACACCCAGCTTTTCATCTCGACCCCAAACCACATCAGTGATGCCCTCGACGTGATGTCCCATTGCCTGGAAGCGGTCCGGGTCTGGATGGGGAGGAACAGGCTTCAACTCAACCCGGACAAGACTGAATGGCTGTACATACCGGCATGTCAGGAAATTCAAATCATTCCATCTCTTAATATTGGGGGTGAGTTATTACCCCCCGTAGATAAGGCTCGCAATTTGGGTGTCCTCTTAGATTCACAGGTCTCCTTAGAAGATCATATAGGAGCTGTGACTAGAGGGGCCTTCGCCCAGGTTCGTCTGGTGCGCCAGTTGCGACCCTATCTGGACCTGGATGCCTTGCGTACAGTCACCCATGCACTTGTGACCTCTCGTCTAGACTACTGCAATGCTCTTTACATGGGGCTGCCCTTGAGAACCACTAAGAAGCTTCAGCTGGTACAGAATGCAGCTGCACGAGTTCTTTTGGGGGACTCCCGATACTCCCATATTACACCTCTGCTCCGTGAGCTGCACTGGCTTCCAGTTGCCTTCCGGGTGAAATTCAAGGTGCTGGTGATGACATACAAAGCCCTACATGGCATGGGTCCGGATTACCTACGGGAGCACCTACTGCTGGCGTCAACTTCCCTCCGTCCTGTACGTTCCCACAGAGAGGGTCTCCTCAGGGTACCACCGGTCAGAGAATGTCGGCTGGTGACCCCCAGGGGGAGAGCATTCTCGGTGGGTGCACCAATCCTTTGGAACCGCTTACCGGCTGAACTCCGGATGGCCCCCCGACCTTCGCTCCTTCCGGCGTGATCTAAAAACTTATCTATTCGAACAAGCCGGCCTGGCCTGATGGGTTTGGGTTTTAACATTACTTTAACTAACCTACAACATTGGGCAGAATCATTTAACTTTAAATCTTGTAACCTGTATTCTTATTTTATTGCCCTGTACACCGCCCTGAGTCCTTCAGGAGAAGGGCGGTATATAAATCAAATCAAATCAAATCAAATCAAATCAAATCAAATCAAATCAAATCAAATCAAATCAAATCAAATCAAATCAAATCAAATAAATAAATAAATAAATAAATAAATAAATAAATAAGTGGGTTTTGGGTTGCAGTTTGAGCACTCAGTGTCTAAAAGGTTCGCCATCACTGGTACAGGGTCTCCTGCTTGAGCAGGGGGTTGGACTAGATGACCTCCCAGATCCCTTCCAACTGTGTTGTTCTGTATTCAATAGTTGAAAAAAAAAAGGAAATAGGTTTCAAGGCACAAAGCCCTGGCAGGGGTGGTGGACGGGGGTGGGTGGGGATTATTGCAATCTATGTGCAAAGGACCTGACAACTGTTGATCACTGCTATGAGTCAATAGGATGAGGCAGAGGCTAAAAAAAGCAAACACATTTTTAGTATCGTTTCCAATTCAGGGGAAGAAATAATTCCACGGTTTTCTGCCTTGGTCAAACCCCACCTCCACTTCGGTGCACCACAGTTTTAAAGAAGAAGCTGCACAAAGTCACAAACGCCGAAAACGTGTTTGGAAAAAACTTCCTGGCAGCAGTTTTGTCAGCACACCTCTGGCTTATGTGAAGGGAATCTCCCCTTATTTAACTGATTAGATAAATAATTTGGGGGATGCTTGGGGTGGCATTGGCGGGCCACATAAGCCTCTTGAAATCCAAGGGTTCAAACCTCTCCCCCTTCCCTTTTGGAGTTAGGAAGCCCCCCACCCCACCCCACCCCACGATTGCAATTTATAGACATCTCCTATTAGGCCTGGACCTTCTGCTCATCTGAATCAGCTGCTAAAATTTGGCTGTGAAAAAAAATGGAAGAAGTTCTATGGTATAAATTGGCTCTTTGGGCAAATCTGAGTGAAGATACAAGTGTTTTGCCTCCCAGAAGGGGGTCCCATTTCCCCCCCCCCAAAAAAAAAGGGGGGACAGAAAAATAACCACCCAGTGGCTTGTGAAGCCCCTCCGGAAGGTCAAAAGACCCCCTCCCACCACCAGCATGGCCCGTTCCCTTTTCAAACCATTAGGGAGCACTCTAAAAGATTGCTCTGTCAAACAAAGATGGCACTGAATAACAGAATTACACAGATGAAAGGGACCTTGGAGGTCTTCTAGTCCAACCCCTGGCTCAGGCAGGAAAACCTATACCATTTTAGACAAATGGTTGTCCAGTCTCTTCTTAAAAACTTCACGTGTTGGAGCATTCACCATTTCCGGAGGCAGGTTGTTCCACTGGTGAATTGCCCTCACTGTCAGGAAGTTTCTCCTTAGTTCTAGGTTGATTCTCTCTTTGGTTAGTTTCCATCCGTTGCTTCTTGTCCTGCTTTCGGGCGCTTTGGGAATAGGTTGACTCCCTCTTCTTTAGGGCAGCCCCTCAGATACTGGAACGCTGCTATCATGTCTTCTCTTCATTAAACTAGACAGACCCAATTCCAGCAACCGTTCTTCGTATGTTTTAGCTTCCAGCCCCCTAATCATCCTTGTCGCTCATCTCTGCATTCTTTCCGGAGTCTCAACATGTGTTTTGTACTGTGGTTCCCAAATATAAATACTGATATTTGCGTCATGTAGGGATTGGGTGGCTGATCTGGTGACCTCCAAGATTTTTCACCCAGAAAACAATGACTCCACTCAGAATCCCACCCAGACTGCCCTGATGCCCCTCCACTAGTTCTGCTTCTTTATTTTTATCCCATCTTGATTATTTTTGTAAATAACCCAAGGGGGGGGAAACATATCTCATTCTCCTCCTTCCTCCTATTTTTTTGCTTTGCAACGACCCTGTGAGGTGGGTTGGGCTGAGAATGAGTGATTGGTGCCAAGTCACCCAGCCGGCTTTCATGCCTAAGGTGGGACTAGAACTCACCGTCTCCTGGTGATTGGCCCAAAGTCACCCAGCTGGCTTTCATGCCTAAGGCGGGACTAGAACTCACTGTCTCCTGGTGATTGGCCCAAAGTCACCCAGCTGGCTTTCATGCCTAAGGTGAGACTAGAACTCACCTGGTGATTGGCTCAAAGTCACCCAGCCAGCTTTCATGCCTAAGGCGGGATTAGAACTCACCATCTCCTGCTAATTGGCCTAAAGTCACCCAGACAGCTTTTGTACCTAACGTGGGACTAGAACTCACAGTCTCCTGGTTTCTAAACCAGTGCCTTCACCACTAGACCAAACTAACTCTCAGAGATTCATATGTCCATACATTTCTGAGTATGGTATGGATGCTTCAAAGTGTATACCTATATTGACTTTAGTGCATGTTGAGTTTTTCCTCTCTCCCACAATGCACTTGTAAACATCACCTTTCCGGTCATCTTCAGTTCCATCCCAAGGTGCACCCACCAGCATCCTAACGAGAGAAGCATCGGTGTTAGAAAGACTTGATAAAATTAAACCTCATCCAAAACTAGAAATAAAATCACTGTGAGGCAAACACGGGAGGGTTAAAAAACGGGGAGAGAGTCCTCCATAAAATTGCAATTGTGCCAGGAAAACTCTATCTGGGGACACCACATTTCCCAGAGTGGGCAGCTGGAGGGGGTCTGTTCTGAAATGAGCCTTGGTCAATCATGTAGGTGTGTTTTATGTTGAGAAATAAGAATAAAAAAGAAGAATAAAAAAGAGTGAAGTCTTTGAACAGCCTGATCTGTTTTTCATCTGTGCATAATCCAGACAACCTCCTACAATTCACAATTCAAACATATTGTCTTTTCATTTGCAATTCTCCTGATTTTTTCATTGCTGCCAAAATGTAACCCACATATTCCTCCCGGCTTTGAGTAACGTGATGCATTTATCTTAGGGGAGAAAAAAGTATGTCTGGATGAAAAGCGTGAGGTTTTGTTGTCGTTTATTTTCTGAGTGGTTCTCTTTGGTTACAGCTGCAATGTTTCCTTGCTTTCTAGGGTGAGAAAAGAGGCAGAAATCCCTTTAACACACCCACACCCCAATAATTTCTAAAGGGAAAAAAAGGAGGATTCAGATACGAATTTTGAGCAGCTCGCTCCATATATTTTTTTTTTACCAGTGTAGCCCTGAGGTGATTTAATTTTGGTTTCTACAAATAAATGTTAGAAATTCCCCAACTGAAACCAACCTATTGTCCTGAGCACCTCAATGTCAAACTGATTTTTACTTTTTTTTGCCTATTCTGAAAGCAACAACCTAACTTTGAAAGTGAGGAAGGCACTGGCCTTTACAAACACTTCTTTTAGGGTTGGAATCATGAAAATCCAGAGAGACATTTCAATCAATCAATCGATCATAACAGAGCTGGGACCCTGAAGATCTCCTAGTCCAACCTCTTGCTCAACTCGGAGACCATATAGATCATTTTAGACAAATGGTTGTCCAGTCCTTTCCTAAAAGCCTCCAGTGGTTGTTCTCACTGTTATGAAGTTTCTTCTTAAATCCAGGTTGCTTCTCTCCTTGATTAGTTTCCATCCGTTGCTTCTTGTCTTGCCTTCTGGTGCTTTGGAGAATAGGTTGACCCCTTCCTCTTTTGTGGCAGCCCCTCAAATATTGGAATATTGCTATTATGTTCCCACTGGCCTAGTCCTTCTTTTTTTTTAGACTAAAAGGTAAAGGTAAAGGTTCCCCCGCACAAGCGTGCTAGTCGTTTCCGACTCTAGGGGCCGGTGCTCATCTCCGTTTCAAAGCCGAAGAGCCAGCGCTCGTCCTCGGACATCTCCGTGGTCACGTGGCCGGCATGACTAGATGCCAAAGGCACACGGAACGCTGTTACCTTCCCACCGTAGCGGTCCCTATTTTTCTACTTGCATTTTTATGTGCTTTTGAACTGCTAGGTTGGCAGAAGCTGGGACGAGTAACAGGCGCTCACTCTGTTACGCGGCACTCGGGATTTGACCCGCCAAACTGCCGACCTTCTGATCGACAAGCTCAGCGTCCTAACCCACTGAGCCACCGCGTCCCTCTTTTTTAGACTAGCCAAGCCCAAAATCCTGCAACTGTTCTTCATATGTTTTCGTCTCCAGGCCTTTAAACATCTGAGTTGCTCTTCTCTGCACTTTTTCCCAAAGTCTCGACATCTTTTCTGTAATGTGGTGACCAAAACTGGATGCAGGATTCCAGGTGTGGCCTTACTAAAGCTTTATACAGCGGTACTAATACTTCACAGGGGATTCTGTGCCCCTGTTTATACAACCAAGGATTGTTATTTGCTTTTTTGGCTGCTGCTGCACACGGCTGGCTCGTGTTTAAGTGATCATCCACTAGGACTCCGAGGTTCCTCTCAGAGTTACTGTTTTTGAGCCAGGTCTCGCCTAATCTGTACTTGTACCTTTGGTTTTTTTTCCTGCCTAGGTATAAAACCTTGCTTTTCTCACATTAAATTTTATCTTGTTGGATAGGGTCCAACAAGCTTACTGCTAAGCTTGTAAGCCGCCCTGAGTCTTCGGAGAAGGGCGGGATATAAATGGAATTAAAATAAAATAAATAAAATAAATAAGGTATTTTTGGATCCTGAGCTTGTCTTCTGGGGCGTTGGCGATTCCTGTCAGACCCTCTAGGTCAGCAATCCCAAACTTTCTGATGCCAAAGATCGGTTTCGGAAGAAAACTTGTCTTCCATGGATGGGGAGGGGGATGGTTTTGTGCATGCAAACCAGGTCCTGCATATGCGCAAATGAAGCTTTGCTCGTTCACCCACTGCTTGCGTGGCCCGCTTCCCAACAGGCTGCAGACAGAGTTGGGGAACTACAAATTCAGCCTCTTTTTCCCCACTGAACAAGTTGGTTCAGGCTGCTGGAAAGCGCAAATTCACAATTCTACTTCAGTCCAGCAGAATCTGGCTAAATTACAGAGTGATGGAATAAAAGTGGTTGTTTCCTTGGACTCAAGAAGAGATAAACAGCGGACGAGAAAGTATTAGGAAGACAAACATTTGGAAGGAAGACAATAAGAGAAGAATATCAAAAATGAGGAAATTTCATTAACAACGAAAGTCAGAGAGCAAGAAAGAGTAGGCCAAAGAAGAGCAGCGCTTTCTAACTATGGATTTGGGGAGTGTTACTAACAGACAGTGGGTTACAAGAAGAACCAGTCAGTCTTGGATCAAATAAAGGTTAACTGGAGAAGCTCACAAATTTGGGGCATGTAAAGGGAATAAAAATGGTTTTGTGGAGCGGGTGAGGGAATTAGAGAAACAGAAGGCTAATGGATCAATGAATCCTCCGGAGCATTTCCTAAAGATATAAGAATTGTCTCTAAATGCGGACATCGGTTGTGTCCATCTATTCATCCGAATTTGGGCCTGACTGAGGGCACCAAACAACTAACCAAACAAAGTTATAAAGAGTTGGGGACCCTACAATGAAACTGAAAAAAGTGACTTATGACCATTTTTCACACTTAACGACCGTCGCAGCCTTCCCCAGGGTCGTGTGATCAAAATTCAGAAGCTTGGCAACTGACTCGTATTTATGACGGTTAGCGTGTCCCAGGGTCACGTGGTCATCTTTTGCAACCTCCTGCCAAGCAGGAGCCAACGGGGGAGCCAAGTTGCTAACTTTGCAATTGCAGCGATTCGCTTACCAGCTGTGGCGGGAGAGGGCATAAAATGGGGGGCAAAATTCACTTAACAAATGTTTCGCCCGGCAACAGAAACGTTCGGCTCAGTTGCGGAAAATAAAATAAGGTGGGCAACAATTTCCGACTGCAAACAATCATCAACCATTAGGATACTTTGGTGTTTTTTTTCTCTCTCATCAGCCGGTCACTAAATGGCCAATTTCATCCTCTGCCGTTCCCGCCAACTTCTTCCTATGATTTCCTGCTATGTGGCTCATCCCATTTCCTGCCCCATCTGCGGAACCCATTCATCAGCTCCACCTCAAACCTTGTGGCTCTTTTGCCACAGTGGGGCAGCTGCCCAAACGGCTTGTCACTCTCAACTTTTATTTCCTGTTCTGAGTCGATCTTTGGACCCAGTTGCTGTATTCTCCCACCTGCATTCATCCCTAAACTATGTCCAGAGGAAAGGCAGCCAATTGTTCTTTTGTGCTTTATTAAATGTTACACAAAACAGGCTGATGTTTGACTGGGGAAGTCCACAAGACAACTCAGAGTTGTCCTTAATGATTGAAAAAGCAGAACTCTGGAGGCTGGCCGTTGGCAACAGGGTCGGTGTCCCAAAACTGAATGGCAGAAAAATCAAAGCAGAGGACCCTCTACCATTTCAGACAGGTGGCTGTCCAGTCTGTTCTTAAAAGCCTCCAGTGATGGAGCACCCAGAACTTCTGGTGGCGAGCCGTTCCACTGGTTAATTGTCCTCACTGTCAGGAAATTCCTCCTTAGTTCAAGGTTGCTTCTCTCCTTGATTAGTTTCCATCCGTTGTTTCTTGTCCTGCCTTCAGGTGCTTTGAGGAATAAGCTGACCCCTTCTTCTTTGTGGCAACCCCTCAAATATTGGAACTCAGCTATCATGTCAGGCCACCCCCCAAACCTAAGCATGCATCCTTCAGCAGGGTTACAACACCCGTTCTTTCCTTACTCCAATATCCCCATTGTCCCTCTTTGTAGATGGCAAAGACAGGTTTCCCAACTGGCTCTTTCCTTGCAAGCCCCCAGGCTGACCGTGGCATTTTGCCCCCTGTCCAAGGTTCCTCTCGGTGAGCACAAAATGATAATGGCCTCCTCAAGTCTCTCATAGAACATTGCCGTTTGCTACGGTACAGAATAGCAGAGTTGGAAGGGACCTCGGAGGTCTTCTAGTCCAACCCCCGGCTCAAGTAGGAAACCCTATACTTCAACTCCCAGAATTCCTGAGCCAGCATGGGGGAACTTTGGCCCCTTCAGGACTCCTGGACTTCAACTCCCAGAATTCCTCAGCCAGCATGGTGGAACTATGGCCCCTTCATGACTCGTGGACTTCAACTCCCAGAATTCCTGAGCCAGCATGGTGGAACTATGGCTCCTTCATGACTCGTGGACTTCAACTCCCAGAATTCCTGAGCCAGCATGGGGGAACTATGGCCCCTTCATGGCTCGTGGACTTCAACTTCCAGAATTCCTAAGCCAGCATGGGGGAACTATGGCCCCTTCATGACTTTTGAACTTCAACTCCCAGAATTCCTGAACCAGCATGGGGGAACTATGGCCCCTTCATGACTTGCGGACTTCAACTCCCAGAATTCCTCAGCCAGCATGGGGGAACTATGGCCACTTCATGACTCGTGGACTTCACCTTGCAGAATTCCTGAGCCAGCATGGCTCAGCTTGGAAACCTCTCCATTTCTCCCTGGCATGGCTGGCTGAGGAATTCTGGGAGTTGAAGTCCACGAGTCATGAAGGGGCCATAGTTCCCCCATGCTGGCTCAGGGATTCTGGGAGTTGAAGTCCACCAGTCATGAAGGAGTCATAGTTCCCCCATGTTGGCTCAGGAATTCTGGGAGTTGAAGTCCAGGAGTCATCAAAGAGCCAAGGTTGCCTACCTTTCCATTTCAGACCAAAATGATTCAACTTCAGAGTGACACCACAGCTCTCTATTAAAAGAAGCAGAGGTTTCTTTATGGGGTCCTAGGAGAGGAAGCAGGGAAAATCACTCCACACAATGCAGGTCTTCCCCCGTCCAGCACCCCACAGGATGGCTATCCTAGGGGACCCCAAGGCAAAACCTGAGACTTAAAGAAACCTCTCTCAGGTCTCAGAGCTGCACCTGCACAACTTCATCTTGGTTAGTAACCTGAACCTTAATTTGTTCTTTTGGGGCTGATCATGTTGTACAACCCCCCCCCCAACACACACACCACCACCCATTTGAATACATTATACAGGTGGACCTCGACTTATGGCCACAATTGAGCTCGACCTTTATGTCGCTAAGCGGGACAGTTAAAAGTGAATTTCATCCCATTTTACCACCTTTCGTGCCACCGTTGCTAAGTGAATCACTGCAGTTGTTAACTTAGTAACACAACTGTTTAAGTGAACCTGGTCCCCCCCCCTTGACTTTGCTTGGTCAGAAGGCCACAAAAGGGGGGAAATCACCTG